>NW_028261383.1:122163494-122480994 GCF_051295495.1 Thamnophis sirtalis
ATGGGAGTAAGGCCACAGGTGGACAATGAATGGCCCTCCCAGAGGAAATAAAAGAGGAGCAAAAGGAGAGCGAAGTTTGCAGGAGACAATTAGTTCACTTAATTAGTTCGCTTAATTAGTTTGTGACTCTCCAATACTCTTTGCCAAGTTTTGCAGATATCGGCCTGGCAGCTCTCCAAGCCAGACAAGCTCTGTGACTGTAAATCCTCCTTTGAAAGACTTTGCTGGATGTGAATGAGCAGAATTCACAGTAAATTAATAAAAGGGGTTTTGGTTGGGACAAGGAGTTTGCTTCATGCTCCTGAGAAGCCTAGGTCAGAACACCCTAGCTTAATTTTTACTCATGCAACCTGGAGTGGGTGGGGTATTAATTAGGGGGCAGGGCTTATATTGGGCATCCATGTAAAAATCAAGCTAGGACTTACTTTTGGAGTAGGTCACATTTTTGGGAAAATAGTACAGAATTTAAAGCATAAAATGAGTATAACAAAACCCTTATGAAAAATCTGAACTATAATATAAAAATTGTAACACACAGTTGGATTGTTACATTTTTTTAAAATAAAATCAGCCTAGGCAAAAATTCAAAACAGTCAAATAAAATTCTATTTTCTTATGTGCTTTGTACATGAGTGTGTTTAAAGCAATCCATTTATATCTTTCCAGAAGCATAAAATCAGTTCAGATTCAGCAAAAGCCAGAACGATTCCCTTTTTATTTTTCTGATCACTTTTTCAATAATGTTGTTAATGAAAACATCTAACAACTTTTGATTAACACTTTGATAGTTTAGTGAAAATCATGCACTGGAGATCACCGGCTGTCACACAAGGCAAATGATTTCAGCTAGAGGCAGATAATGGCAAATCTCGCAGCTGGGTTGTTCTCCTTTCAATTAACCTTATGATGATGATGATATTATCCCCCCCCCCCCGACTCTCCATTTTCCTGCAAGAATACATTTTTCTCCCCAATACGTTTTCATTAAAATGGGAGGATAGTTTTTAGTTTGCTTAGAATACAGCAAAAGCAGCAGATGAGTTTCTGAAGGAAGCAGATTGAAAGCAACTATTCTTATCCAGCACAATACCAAAATGTCAAAACATGAGTCGCAATGTCATTGCAAGAATACGGTAGGTCTGTGGCTAAGACGCTGAGCTTGTCGACCAGAAAGGTTGGCAGTTCAGCGGTTCGAATCCCTAGCACTGCTGTAACAGAGTAAGCTCCCATTTCTTGTCCCAGTTTCTGTAAACCTAGCAGTCCGAAAGCACGTAAAAATACAAGTAGAAAAATAAGGACCACCTTTGGTGGGATGGTAAAAGCGTTCCGTGAGCCTTCGGCGTTTAGTTATGCATGACCACGGAGACATCTTCGAACAGTGCTGGCTCTTCAGCCTTGAAACAGAGATGAGCACTGCCCCCTAGAGTCCTGAATGACTAGCACATATGTGCAAGGGGATACCTTTACCCTTAATGTCATGGCATAACCTTAACAAAATAGCAGACCTGGAAGGGAACTTGGAGGTCCTCTAGTCCAACCCCCTGCTCACACAGGAGACCTTACACCATTTCAGACAAGTGGCCATCGGAATCTCTTCTTGAAAACCCCCCGTGATGGAACACTTGTTCTCTTTTTGAAATTCAGCCAGTGTTCGGTCATTTTGACCAGCTTTCTTTTGAGGGGGGAGGAATAGTTTGCTGGAAACATGTCCAGAGAGAGAGAGAGAAAGGATAGAGGAAAAAAATATGTTCAGGACAGCTACCATCCCCTCATTGAAAAAAATGACCTGCTCACTTTTTCGTCACCTGATATAATTGCCAGAAAATGCTGGAAGGATTTCATCAAGCATGCCTGATTGACTGCAAAGCCATAAATATTTTACAAAATGCTATTGATAAGAACAAGGCAAAAGAAAAAAAATTGATTTCTTTCTATGTTCCACAGCTTGAAAGATTTTGTTGCTTTCATCTCCATCAGTGTAAGAAGCACCATTTATAACAAGAGTGCCCAACCTTGGCAACAAAAACCTCACCCTTTTGGATTTGCAGGTTGATGTCACCATACAGTTTTAATCACTGGCCCACTGCAGGTTCCTGTGGGGCAAATATTTTTTTTTCTAATTTGTTAAATGCAGCACTCAGAGAGGAAAAACTTCCTAAGTGTACAGTAAATAGTCCACACTATTGGTCAGCATTAGGTCAACTCATGTAGTAATCTTATCAAGATGAAAAAGAAGGGAGCTTTAGCAACTCTGAGTTATTGCTTTGCTGTAGTCCATTTCATGTGGAACTAAAACACACTGCTGTGGTTGCTATATACAGGAATGGAAAAAAACATGAAATAAAATAAATAGAGTCTTAATGTTTGGGGTGATATGCAAATGCTAAAATATGATATGCAAATAAATATTGTCCACCAACTGAAAATTCAGCTGCCTCTTTTTGTCTATACAAGCTTCTTTTTTTAAAAAAAAGTGCTAATATAGTTAGAAAAGTGCTAATATAGGTGTTTAGAAAACAATCTGTCTCATCTAACACCCTGACCAAAGCAACCAAATAGTTACATGAAATCTATCCCCATTGAAAACTAACTCTCCAGGCTATCCAGAACTCAAGCTTTTCTGATAATTTTTTTTTAAGTGTACCACTGAAGGCCAGGAATTATTAAGGCAGTTTACAAGGAGAATCTGAAGGCCCCTTTCAGTCTCCTGCTTGAGCAGGGAGTTGGACTAGAAGACCTCCAAGGTCCCTTCGAGTTCTAATCTGATTCAATACCTCTCTAAGAGAAATAGATTGATTGACATGTCAAACTAAGTAAGAAAAGGGGCAGGGACATGCACTATTAATTGCATTAATTAACATCAAAAATAATACTCATAGAGAAAGATGAGGGGGTGAGGCCTGGAAAATCATGAACAGAAGGAGAAGATTGTACTGTTTGAGAGTCTTTTTTTTTCTTTCCACAAATCCAGTCTATGTGAGTTAATTGGCCAACTTCTGAATTGCACCTCAAAGTACAATCTTTATTATAGGTAATCCTCAACTTACAGCAAGCAAGACAGTTAAATGTGTTGTGTCCCATTTGACGACTTTTTTGCCATGTTTATTAAGTGAATCACTGCAGTTGTTAAATGAATTGCGCAGATGTTAAGAAAATCTGGACTTTGCTTGCCAGAAGACAGCTGAGAAGGTTAGAAATCACAAACACATGACCCTGGGGACACTGAAACTGTCATAACTACATGCCAGTTGCCAAGAGTCTGAATTTTTATCACATGACCATGGAGATGCTGCAATGGTTCTAAGTGTTTAAACACCATAAGTCCCTTTTTTAAGGGCTGCTGTAACTTAGAATGGTCACCAAATAAATGATTGTAAGTTGAGAACTACTTGTAAATATTTTCTGTGGGATCCTTGGTGCTCTCTGCACTTGGTGGCTTTCTTATAAACATTTCATTACCAAACTAGGTAACATCATCAGAAGTAGCCCATAGGAGTTGCTTTGATTTGTTGATATATTTGTCCTCAAACTGGAAGTATGTGGTCAGGCAAAGGTTGACAAGGTCCATGTTTGTAGATATTTCAATCTTGCTGTACTTGATTAGGTCAGGCGTGATGGGTCAGATGTTAGGTCAGTGTCATGGACTCTTTTGCTAGTTCTAGACCTGTGAATGCGAAGAGTGCTGTGACATCAAATGAAACCATAATTTCCTCTTCATCCATGGTCTTTGATTCTTTGGAGGCACTGTAGTGGAGAGCTCATGGAGTATTTACACTCTGTGAGGTATCCAAGCTTATCTGTCAGTTCTTTAGGAAAGTTGCAGGTTGGGATTCCTGGTAACGATACAAATATTTTCTGAGATGTTCAATATACCTCAATAATATATGTTTAGTTGTTCTACTGACCTGACTTTAAGATCATAGGAAACTAATTTCATGATACACAAAGTCACCTTCCATCCGTTCTTTTGCAAGGACATTCAAGCCTTCCATTCTAGAAAGTGTGTTCACATCTAATGTCTATTTTCCTACTTAGCAGCAAGAGTTAAATCTTCCTGTCAAATGTCCAAAGCAGCAATGACATAGTCCTGTCATTGATTCCCCTACCCCTCTTCTTAATTAACACCTGGAACAGAGGCTGCTTAGACAGATATATTTTCCTATTTACTCTGGCAAGTTATGAGATAACAAACGTCCCACTCTGACCCAAATTAGATAGTTGTTTTCCACCTTTTTCTCAGCTAGGCATCCAATACCTGCCTTAGCAATGCGGGTAATTTTCATTTTCATCCATTTTCATTGATATGTAACCTTTCCTTGCTGATGTCTGGGCCAAATGACTGGAGGGGCTGGGAAAGAGACCCAGAGGGAAGTTGAAGTTGAAGAGCTACAAAAATATCCAACATATCCATGAGAAATGGGTATGTGGCTACATACCTCCTACAATCTGGACTTACCATGGTGCTCTGAGGGGATGATTCTCCAATGCTGTAAATATAAGGTAAAGGTTTCCCTCACACATATGTGCTAGTCTTTCCCAACTCTAGGGGGCAGTATTCATCTCCATTTCAAAGCCGAAGAGTCAGCTCTGTCTGAAGACATCTCTGTGGTCATGTGGCCGGCATGACTAAATGCCAAAGGCACACGGAATGCTGTTACCTTCCCACCAAAGTGGTCCCTATTTTTCTACATGCATTTTTTATGTGCTTTCAAACTGCTAGATTGGCAGAAGCTGGGACAAGTAACAGGAGCTCACTCCATTACGCGGCGCTAGGGATACGAACCGCCAAACTGCCAACTTTTCTGATCGACAGGCTCAGCGTCTTAGGAACCATTTTAATAAATATTAATTATAAAAATCTTTCCTGGCATCTTTCCTAACATTCATCTTTTTGATATCCAATACATCCTAAATAAATAAATAATGATATTTGCGCTAGTTATTTATACAGATGTAACAGGCATCTGTATAAATAGGCAGCATAACAGAAATCTGAATTGAATAAAGTCTCTCAAGAATAACTCTGAGATTGATCAAGCTACAAAAGTATTAAGAACAGCTTCTTCAGAACTAAGCATGAGAGCTTCTAAAGAACGCGGGGTGGGGGTGGGAAGAGGGCATCCCTGCTTGTGTACCACAGTGCAAGTATAATCAAAAAGAAGACACCCTATTCATGTTTTCTAACCTATGACTTGGGAGCTGAATATACTATATCCATTTACTTGGGGAAATGCAGCACAATTCAAACAGCCTCAACATTTCCAAGAAACCACATCAATGGTTTTCTTAGCTTCCCAAGCAATTGTGCTGCAGGAGTTTATCTCTGGCTCCAACCTGAAATCCAGCAGCATAATTACAATCAATTCAGCTCTGATATTGTCAGAAGTTGGATGGTCCTGTATAAATCCAGCCTTATGCACAAGAGACACCAGCACAAGCTATAATTTGTAGGGCAAGATAATTGTTGAAATCTCACCATTCACATTTATCAAAAACTAGGCCTATAATTAAAATTCAGATGGGTATCCTTGCCTCACTGAAGAATAACAGTGATGCTTGCCTCATTAAAAACATAAGGGTGTATTTTTTAAACTTTCTATATAGTAACTCCAATAAAAGAGGAGATAATAACCAAGCACAGTTTTGTACCCATGCAGTATGCAAGGGAGACGCAGCTGACCATGCAAAGTAGTGTTCAATGATCCGAAAAGTGGACCCTGCACCTGCAGTAATACCCTAGGAAGAAGAAGAAGACAGTGGAAAACCATCAGGGTCAGAAGCTTACCTGGCTTAGATTTGTAACATCAGTGAAAATAGTGAAGTAAGATGAATGTGGTAACTGTGGAACTTTGCTTTCTTTAAAATGAAATAACATATACTTTTATTAATAGATTTGAAATATAAACTATTCACGGGTGGGAGGATTCAATTCAAAAAAAGCAGATTAAAAGATCTAGAATCCATAAACACTTTCCCATTTATACCCAGAATTGATGGTACCATGTTAAATTGCTCCACTTGTTTGAACCTGAAGGTCAATGATTTAGCAGGCTTCTCTTTCTTTCCCCTGCATTGTTCCCTGGATGCCTAGCAGTTACCAGATGATCTTGGTTCATCTCGGAAGTTGAGAGAAGCTCTGTGTAGTCCTCTGACATGAGACAACTTGGGAGTTTGGGGGCTATAAGGGAGTGGGGAAGGAAGGGAGGGAGGGAGGGAGGGAGTGAGGGAGGGAGGGAGGGAGGGAGGGAGGAAGGAAGGAAGGAAGGAAGGAAGGAAGGAAGGAAGGAAGGAAGGAAGGAAGGAAGGAAGGAAGGAAGGAAGGGGGGAAGGAAGACCATTCCAGAAGAAGACAGTGGCAAGACGAGCTGCACTGGCTGCCTATTGGTCTTCGGATACGCTTCAAGGCGCTAGTCGTCACTTATAAAGCCCTTCATGGTATTGGACCTGGGTACTTGAGAGACCGTCTACTGCCAATTACCTCCAATAAACCGATTAGATCCCACAGATTAGGCCTCCTCCGAATTCCATCCACTGGCCAATGCCGACTGGCGACCATCCAGAGGATGGCCTTCTCTGTGGCTGCTCCGGCCCTTTGGAATGAACTCCCCGTGGAGATTCGGACCCTCACCACACTCCAGGCCTTCCGCAAAGCCCTTAAAACCTGGCTGTTCCGACAGGCCTGGGGATAATGAGTTTTTGTCCCCCCCTCGAATGGTATGACTGTTGAGTGTTTTAAATTGTGGTATTGTTTTGTTCGCGTTCTTTTTTTCTTATTTGTACCCCCTCCCCCCCTGACTTGGTTGTGAGCCGCCCTGAGTCTCTTCGGGGAATAGGGCGGCATAGAAATATAATAAACTCAACTCAACTCAACTCAAGACACTTCCATAACTCTGCTGTTGTCATGGCTGTCCTCTTCAACAGCAAACCTGAGTGGAGTATATCTTCACTTTTAGATAAAGGTAAGGGTTTCCCCTGCCTGTCGTATCCAATGCTAGGGGCTAGTTCTCATCTCCGATCACAGCCAAAAAGCCAGCATTGTTCCAAGATGTTTCCATGGTCATGTGGCCAGCATGGCTATAAGCTGAAGGTACACAGAATGCCGTGACCTTCCTGCTAAGTGGCACCTATTTATCTCTTGCATTTGTATGCTTTCAAACTGTCGGTAGGCAGGAGGTGAGGTGAGTAACAGGAGCTCACCCCATAGGGCATTGCTTGGGTCCTGACACCTGGGCTGTCAGCTTTCCAGTTGACAAGCTCAGCATCTTTAACCAAGAGCCATCTCATCCCCCATCTCTTCACTTTTACATTGTAATAAAGATTCTGGTTGAGAAGCATGTTTTTTTTTTATATTTAGCAAAGATCAAGGTGCATAAAGAACCAAAGTGTCTTTAATGTTCTCATCTAAGGTTTAGCAAGTGCTGGTTTTACTTCTTTTGATAAGATGTGGGTAGCTTTACTTGACCTAGAACAGGGTGGTTTGTTGGTATCCCTATCAAAGACAGCAATGTAACTGAGTACTTGTTAATGTAATAAAAAAACCTTTAATTTCACATTCCATTTCCTTAAGGAAATCTTTATCCTTCAGCAACTCTATACTGTATTCAAAAGTACCTAGATACCTTTAAAGACTTGTCAGATACAATTGTAAGAGATATGAAAGCATGATTCTAAACTATAATTGTTCTGTTCTCACCTGCTGTCAACTCCACTAAATAGACAGACTAAGAAATCCACTCCACAGGAAAGCTAAAAACTGCTTTTACTGTATTGGCTGCAATAACAGAATCTTCCAAGTTTAGTTGTGCTGCACCTCTTTCTCTTTCTTATACACCAATGAATTAGGGAGGTGTTTTCTGAGGTGCTCCCAAGTGTTCTCTGGCTGTTCTGGACTTTAGACATGCTTCAGCGCCTTTTGCCAAGGCAACCGAACCTGTTTATCTCCATCAAGGTCACCTTCTTTGCTCTCTACATTTGCTTTAAGTTTAAGTATCAAAGAAGGAAATATCACGGGATATAAACTAGACAAAAACAGTGTATTTGTAAGGAAGAATGGAGTGCATATTCTTTTATTACCCATTGGGAAGAATTACCAGAGCACCAAATAAAGTAACTTGGATAAATTTAGACATGTAATCACAAAATAATCTGAAGCCAAAAATTTAAATTGGGTAACTTGAAAAATGATGCAAACAATTTGATCAACATTAAAGCCAAGCTTCAATTTCAGCTACTACTTCTATTTCAACTACTTGAAATTGCATTCGTTGTATCAATTTACATGTTTGTAAATTGATGTACTTTCATATACAATTTAGAAATACAATGCAATCTAAAGTAAACTTTAATTGCCTCATCCAGATTATTCCAAGTCTAATGGACATCTGTTATTTTGGGAGAAAGTCCAGATGGAAATTTTGTCCATGTATTCAAAATCTGCTAAACATACTGTATGTTTGAGGATATACTGATGCTTGTAGGCAGGGTAGTATCTACCTCCATTATAGCAGGTGGTTAAATTCCAACTCATAGAGAAAAGATGTTTACAAAAGATAGTGTGCAAAGAATCACACTTTCCATCTTGGGAGAACTTGGACTATAGGCTTGCCCATTCTAATCTAATAATACATTTATGTATTTTTTTATAGTACAGTCGGTGTGTATACCCTACAGATATATTTAAGAAAGTGGGTTTTTATGAATCCAAACCTGGATTCATACATTATGTTAAGCTAATTTGCAATTGGCTAATTTCCAATTGTGGGTCAGGAACTATTTCTCTACATTATACTTATTCATAAATATAAGTATCAGCGCAAAGAAGCAACTCATACAAACTATATTCATCCCCATTCTATGTTACCAGTGCCAAACATGGACATTTACAACAAAATAGAAACAAAAGTTAGTCAGCATAGAAATGAGATGTTGTTGGTTTTTTTAAGTTTTTTTATTGTTTTAATTGAACAAAAACACAAAAAAAATCATCCTTCATTACATCTTGTAGAAAGTGTGTCGATTGGTTACAAATACATTTCATGCGTTTCTTCCGCAATCATTACTTATACTTCATTCATATTGAATTGTACATTTTAAATCAAAAATCTTTATGTATTTTACTATCAATGTACCACAATTCTCATTTAACTACAATTATTTAAACGTGCTTTTATCTGAAATCATTTGTATTTAAAGACACAATCACCTACTGGCATTCATTCGCAATGTCAATAAACCTCCAATAACATTACACCTTTATAACATATTCTGAAAAAAAATCAATTAATAAGATATCTAAGCATTTCCCCCAACTCACTATTTAAAGCTTGTATCCAATTTGCTTTTACCAATACAACACATCTATATATCATTAAACATTATCCATTAACATTTCCTTGTTATTGTTGTAGTTAGCTAAAAATTATTTACTATTTATATCACATCTCCTCAGAAATGAGATGTTTGAGGAAAGCTGCTGGAGTGACCAGAAGAGATAAAATCAGAAATGAGACCAAAGAGAAAGAATTGGCATAGAACTAATCTTTAACTACATATAAAAACAGCAAGTAAAGTAGTTTGCTCACCTGGAGAAGATGTTGTGAGATTCCATACCGTACAAGGCATATAGAAAAAGAGGAGAAGGACAAAGAACATGAGGCAGACCCAGAAGGAGATGTAGAGACAACATCAAAGACATAATTCAACAGCATCAATTATCAATGGCTGAGGCCGCCAGAAGACCAAGAACCAGTTCTTTGTATCTCCGTCAACATCCAAAGCAGTAAAAGAGGAAGTAAAGAAGAAGATACTTATTCACAGCTGACCGAACTATTTGATAGTCTCCTGACTAAAGTTTGTATCTCCCTCAACACCCAAAGTAGTACAAAGGTGGGAAGTACATTAAGGTGGCCACAGGGAAGTAAGTATCTGTAGAAATGGTTTGTGAATGAAGAACTGTCTCATCCGAGGTACAAAAAAAATCTAGATGACCACTATATGACAGCAGAAAGAACCTGAAAACTCTTAACTCTTTGCGAGATGTTATCATGATTTCTTCATACCAGATATGGCAATCCTAAGGTGTAAATGGATTTAATTGACTGAAGACCAGACATTGAACACTAAATTTCTTAAATAGTTTGCACACTAAGAATTTTACAAAATTGAAGAATTTCAGCAACGTTGGTGTGAATTAGAGAGGGAACCTCAGTAGGAGCAAATTTGGTTCTAATTGCTAAGCTCAAAAATATCCTTCTGGGAAATTGACTCCTGGTTTTTAGGAGCACCTCTTCAAAGAAAATATGCTAAAATGGTTATATAAACTTGACAGTGTCCTTTCAAACTAATTAGAAACTGGCTCACCAAATGTTTACTAATTACACATGTCCCTTGGTCTGTAGCGCTAATGAAAAAAGTCAAAATACTTTTCAGTAAGTCCCATTTTTAAAGAAATAATCATCTTTATTAAATTGAATTGCTAATTTATTCTATTCTTTGCTAGCTTTTGTACCATGTTTCTCTTTTCTGCTAACATTCCTCAGTAGGCCATACTCATATAATTATCATCCTTTTATTAGGGATGATAAAATAGTGTTTACTTTGGGGAGGATTATACAGCAACTACAGTACATTGTAATGTAACAGTATCAGGGACTACATCGTAATGCTGCAGTATATGCTAATATCCTGCATTGGGTTTAGATGTTAACATTATTGGTGTATTATCATTTTGTAAAGTTTTGAGTCAGTGTAGTGTAGTATTAAAGGTATAAGACATGGAGTCAGGAGACTCATGTTCAAGATCCACTGGTTTGGCCAATGGCTGATTTTGGATAGTCAATTCTTACTCAGCCTAATCTACCATAGGGGTGCAGCATGGGAAATGGAGAAACAAACTGTAGAAAGTAAAAAAGGTGACCTTGAGGGAGAAAGGGAAGATCTGTAACCATGGCAACAAGTGGCTAATAAATTGTTTCAGCTCAGACAAAGAGGGAGGGTTACACAAATGATTCAGACAGCCCCACCACCCCAAATCTCAAGAAGATTTTAAAAAAGGGAGGAGCGGAAGCACATTCAGACTTGCGAGTCTCTATTAATTTAGCCGCGTGATGGTGAATCTATGGCACATGTGCCAGAGGTGGCACACAGTGCCCTCTCTGATGGCACGCAAGCCGTTGCCCCAGTTCAGCTCCACTGACCAGCTGGTCTTCAGATCTCTGCCGCCCTTTTGCGAGGGGGCATGCACAGGGTCGTTTGTGCATGCACAGGGGTGGAAGCAGGGGGGGTGGCAGGCAAACTAGCATGGGGGCAGGTAATATGCAGGGGGCACATGCACATGCATGGGAGCCATGTGCGCATGCACAGGGGTGAGGTGCATGCACAGGGGTGGGGCACATTGCATTTTGGGGGTTCAGGTGCATGCACACGCACTTTGGGCACTCTGTCCAGAAAAGGTTAGCCATTACTGGTATAGCCGATCTTAATAAAAGTAGACCTAGGTGGAGCCTTCTTTTTCGTGATCTACCTTGTATGGCTGACACAAACCTGCAACTCTCTGGTAGGATAAGATTTAATAAATTGGGACTGACAAGATTGGAAATTTGCAAATATAAACTATTTACTCACTTACATGTGCTCCCACGTTCAGTTTATACGCTCACTCACACAGTCTATTGAAGCATGCGAATCTTGTTAAGACTCCCTTTGCAGCCCTCCTGGGTTTTCCAGACAGGGGCAGCTAAAGGCAAGACACACGGCACACAATTATTTCAACAGTCCAGGAAATAATTAGGGGCACATTTAAAAAAAATCACTTTCAGAGATTACTGAGGCCAAATCCAAACAGGTTCTTTGGAATATATGGGATCCAGTTTGGAATACATGGAAATCCAACTATAGTTTGGTGTAATAGTTAAAGCATCAGAAACTGGAAAACTCTGTTCTAGTTCCATTTAGGCATGAAGCCAGCTGGATAATCTTTGCCCAAATCCTCCACCTTAATCCTTAGTTTAAAAAAAAAAGCTTGAAACTAATGTGCAATTATCTTTACCTTTGCCAGCTGTGAAAGGCAAAGAACACCACAAGCTCCACCTTTCCTTCCACTGACCAATAGAAACATGACGTAAAGTTCCAATTAGTGCCTACCTTCAGAACTACCACACTTCCTACAGTCATTCCCACTCTATGGAGGGGGAGAGAGCAGAATAAATTGGTAATTCTGATCCCCATCTGTGTTTGTATGCATTTGTCTAATGCTTTGTAGAAACAAAACAAAACAAACCCTGAAAGATTAATAGGACGGGAGGTTTTATGTGGGAATGTTTACTGTAAAAAGTGTTAAGGAAATGCATTGAAATTTTCCAAGGTTCCCCCAAGCCACTTTGCTGCCATTCCTCTTTTAAGTTTAAAAAGACAATTTTGCAAACAGGCACTTTTCTCAATATTGTGATCATAGCTGCAAGTTGCTATGGCAGCAAAATTGGGAGAGATGGAAGATAAAATCTAAACAACGCATTCAGGAAGAAATGTGTCCCCAGAATTAAATGATGAACCTCAACTAGAGGAGAAGCAGGAGAGGGGAAAAACAATGGCTAGCTTAAATCCAGAAGGTGAGAAGCAGAGAAAGGTGAAAGTTCCTATGAATGGGTAAACAAATTGCCAGGAACTCTGAAATATGGCTTACACTAAGGGGCAGGGGTGTCAAACTGAAGGCCCTGGAAATAACGAAGGACCAGCCTGTGTGCTCTGCCAGTGAAAACGGAGCTCAAGAGGGCTGCATGCAGCCCTCCTGGGCCCTCTTCTTGGTCACAACAGCCTCCTCAAGCCCTCTGCCAGTGAAAACGATCCTCCTGGGCTCTGTTTTCAGCTGCAACGACCTCCTGCTACCCTCTGCAGAAAAAATGGGCCATGTGTGGCTCTCCCAGCCTCCGTTTTTACTGACAGAGGGAGGCAGGAGGATTCCCCCAGCCCGACCAAGCCACCACAGGTGCCCCAACACAAGTGACATCAAGCTAGCCACACCCACCCCAGCCACGCCCATCCTGGCCACACTTCCCCAGCCCAGGACCCGGGAGGCCGGGGGGGGGGGCGAGGTCAAGCACAACCCTGAGGCAGCCCTCAATGAAATTGAGCGTGACAGCCCTGCACTGGAGTGATAAAATTGCACCTTTCAGATTTTATGAAACCACAATGTTTAGCAGTCCCAGTCGAGGGGCCCCCAATGGCAACACATGCTGGGAAGTGTAGCAACATCCGGAGGGTCACAGATTCATTCTCCCTGCTGGAATGAACATGGGAAAGGAAGAAATGCTCTCGTCTCGCCATGCATGGTGGTGAAATTATTTTAAACTTGGGTATAAAACTTAACAAAATAAAGACTTCAGCTTCCTGATGACTAATACAGAGTATACTAAAACACAATCTCTTTATGTAGGTATTTTTTGAGGGGAAGAGGATTCATCACTCATATTTGACTGAGTGTTTCCCTTTGTTCTGTATTTGAATTATCATCCTTTAGGGAGAAACTGCAGTGTATTCTGGTCTAATGAAAACAATCTCTGGGCTGTGAAGCCCATTTTTCTATCCTGCCACAAGCACAAGAAGCGGCTTCCAAGAAAAGCAATAAGTGCATCTGGCTTTCACAGCTTGATGCTTCCTTAATCAGCTTCCTTCCAGATGTGTTGGGACTGCCCCACCCAGGTTTCCCTGACAGTATGACACTAGAGGATGCTGCTGGAGAAGGCTGCTGTATGGTTTCAGTCCAGACAGAGACCTGAAGACCATCAGTGTTGTTCTTGTTTGGAAAAAGACCGAATTCCACATGTGAAAGCTTAAAAATCCCCCAAAGAAGTATGGACAAATGAGCCAAGAATAAGTAAAAGTCCCTGACTGTACATGCTCATCAAGACAACTCTGTCTAAATAGTTCTCTCTATGAATCCCACATGTGACTCCTGAAATACAACATACCAGCACATGTAAGAGACACAGAGGCCATCTTTGTGGACACCAGCTGTGCATGCGAAATTGCTGGATCCCCCGGGTTTAAACTGGAAGATGTTTGCCTGAATGTAATTAGGACCATCAGTGTGATTAGGAACTCTGTTATATTGGAATTAAACATCGCAGAGGCTTCCATTTGCATGCAAGATAACCCTTTGCAGCATGCCGTAGGAAGAGACTGGGGATATTAGAATAGACCTGGTCGGGGCTCTTGTTGTTGGAACTTATACAGGCTTAATGTCTGAATAATTATAAGATCTCTCTTCATATGAGGTGAGGAGGATTATCTCTAGCAAAACATCCTTCAAGAGGCCTCCCTCTTCCTTTTTTTAGAAGTGACAGTTTAAAAAAAAAATAAGACTGGAATTTGTATGAGCACCTGTGTCACAAGTGTCACTGACGTGGTTATGATTAATTTAAATACCACTGGTTTCATTTCACCGATTCCTTGATTTTTGAAGTTTCTCGATACATCAAGCACCGCAGTCTTAAGCTTGCTTAAGCTTCTTAAGCAAAGATTGGAAAGCATTGCACTCCTAAGCTTGCTTGACTTCTAGGCTGAAGCCGGTTGGAAATGAAACTGCTATACAAAACGGCTGCCCAGATTGCTGTCCAAATACTTTGCTAACAATTCCAGTAGGTGCTCACTCTGGATGCCAGTTAATATGGTATCCTGGCTGATTGATTCTCCTGCTCTTGATCCCTTACCCATGCTGGGAAAGCAAGTGCCAATCACTTCCTTCCCATTAACCAAACTTTGAGAACTTATAATTTCTATTAATACATTTGAAGGTCTTCCTCTCGTTACCAGGTGCTTTGACATAACACACACAAACACACACACACACACACACACACACACACACACACACACAAAATGGCCTCCTGTCTTATACTTGATGCCTTTTGGTTCATTAGTGGGCCAGAAAAAAGAAAAAACCAATTTTGTTTCCCTTCCTTGTCATATGTGCTAGAAAGGGATATCAGGCAGGGATGGGTTCCGGCACTCACTACTGCCAGTTTGCTTGTGGCCATGCTGTGCATGCACACTTGATGCATGTTTGCGTGTGGATGCGCAGTGCAATAAAAATTGCTCTGGGCATGTGCAGAAGCAAAAAACAAGATGGCAGCGCCTCAGTGCCACCAGGAGAATCGGTTTGAGGGCGTGGCAGGCCTAGGTTGCTGCCGGTTCCAGCGACCAAGGCCACCAAACCACTACCAATTCGGCTGAAGCGGTCTGAACCGGTAGGAACCCACCACTGATACTGGGAGAATACTTGTTAATCTTAGGGAAGGGGAAGGTAAGGAAGATCCACACTTTCACTGTGAATCTGTTAAACAAAACAAAACAAGCAGTTGTTTTACCAATCACTGTGATTCTGTTAAAAAAGGAAAGTAGCCTCACCTTTCACCAGTCCACTGATGGACTGATAAAACAAGAGAAATAGACAGACAGTCATAGTTTCAAAGGTTTCCCGATAAAACAAATGAAATGTAAACATTTACTGGCTCAATGGAAGGGAGTGGGCATTTCCAACATGGTGACAATAGCCAACTGGAATGGAAAATTGCCTTCTGTGAAAAAAGACAGCCATGTCTTGTGGTAGCAGAAGTTGGAGGGAAAATGACTATTTTGGCCATGGAACCAGATGGGCAAAAGTTGCCTTCATGAAGGATTGAGGCCAGCTGAGGGTCCCATCATGTGTTCATGTTCTCAAAAAAAGAAAAAAACAGCTGGTGCTCTGTATCCATGCCAAAACAAGAGGGATAAGGAGAGAAACCCCACACATACCTACACACATAGCATTTTTATCAAAGTATTTTAATCAATGTAACCAATTAAATAATATAATATGATACCAGTTCATGAATAAATTGGACACACCACACAAAAAGAGGTGACAGTCATGCTTTAAGGTCTGGTTTTGCAATATATGCAAACATGTAACCAAAACCTATCCATATGTGATCATTCCCTTTCTCCCCACCCCATTTTTGTTTGGAATTTTTAAAGTAAAAACTTACTCCAGGTAGGCTGATTTTGAGTGTAGAAATGGAAAGGAAAGTATGCTCTTTCCTCTCTTGCCATTTCTCCCCCCATATTCCCTGAAGAATTTTGGCAAGTATACCTGCTCTTTCAAAACACCATCATGCTGTAACATAATTATACATTTCAATCCTTTTTTCCTCCCCATTTTGGCAGCAGCCCTGGCCTAATATGTATGTTTACTCCCTGACAGTTCAGGGTGACTTCTGCTGCTCCCAATCAAGATGCAAATGATTTTGTTTATAAAAAGGCTGCCACACCTCTAAGAGCTGCCATGGAGCTATATTTGTGAAATCCCTAAATAAACCAAAATGAGTACTTCAGCATATGTCAACTTTCTTCTACAGGCATCAAGAGCTGCACCTGGTTATGAGTGTGTATGAGCCAAAGTGTACTAAATTGAACAGGGATTGACAAAAGCACCTGGTGATAATTTCTTACCACAATTCTGGACCTTTTCAGCCAGCTTGTATTCCTTCTGGAAGGGATAGGATGCTGCCTATAAGGGCCAAGAAGAGAACGGCTCTTCATCCTAATTAAAGGTAAAGGTTCCCCTCGCACATATGTGCTAGTCATTCCTGACTCTAGGGGGCAGTGCTCATCTCTGTTTGAAAGCTGAAGAGCGAGCACTGTGCGAAGACATCTCCATGGTCATGTGGCTGGCATGACTAAGCGCACAGAACGCTGTTACCTTCCCTCCAAAGGTGGTCCCTATTTTCCTACTTGCAATTTTTACGTGCTTTCGAACTGCTAAGTTGGCTGAAGCTGGAAAAAGTAACGGGAGCTCACTCCATTATGCAGCACTAGGGATTCGAGTTGACAAATTGCCGACCTTTCTGATCAACCAGCTCAGTGTCTTATCCACTGAGCCACCGTGTCCCATTGATCCTAATTAGGGAAAGAAAAAAGGCAGATTCCAGAATGAAAGTTCCTGTAGGCATGGTGACATGTTCCAGTTATCAAGAATCTTTTTTTTCCCAGGTTTCTATAGGCATTTCTTAGATGTTGAGGAGGCTGATCTTAAATGTTGAGTCCAGCTGAAAAAGATTATCTTTGATCTGAGGGTTCTCCATCTAGTGAGCCAAATTTCTGAAGGGCTCATTGACAACAGGTACGAGAAGATGTCTTATGAGCCCCCAAGGTGAAGAAGAAGCTTATTATTATATTCTGGGAAAATATCCATAATGATGAGATGAAAAAAGCAGAGAAGAAAGGTTGCAGTTATGTGTGGGAGGTGGATCTCACAGGTATCAGCTTCTCTAAAGGAGAATATTTGTAGCTCAGGGTTGAGATGAAGGGTCTTTGTTGTTCTCTGAGCTTGGTTATTTTCTTGCAGAAGTTTCATTACCCAAACTAATGATGTTACCTAGTTTGGGTAATGAAATGTCTGCGAGAAAGCAACCAAGCTCAGAGAGCACCAAGGACTCTGTTGGGAGAAAAGGTTGGTTGAAATGATTTTTATTTGAGAGAATTTCTCAGCTGAAGACTTGATTCATCTGTAAAGTAACACATATCTTTTTGAGAAAGAGCATCCTTACCAGACTTAATTTTGAACAATTAATCCTACTAACATACTAACTATTCACTATTGTTATTAAATCTAATGATAGGCTATTCTTACAGTGAGCACTCAGGGTACAGCCACCCTGACTTTCATGCTATATTCCTTATCTCAGATTTTCTTTTATTTTAATTACGTAAGAAACTAACATTTAGATACATTTTTTGGTTCGTATATCACAGAGTAGTTTTCTATGTCAGTTCCAAATCCAGAAAACACACACACACACACACACACAAACAAAATAAAACCAGAAATGAATCAAAAGAAAGGGAACAAAACAACCAATTAGCATATTGGCAGTAATTATTTCTAAATTTGTTTCTGAGATAAAGCTAGTGCGTGCAAATTTTATACAAACTAATCTTCTTCTGCTTTTTGGGGGCTGATGTGTTTTCCTTTGGGGAAAATGCGTAAGCGACTATCTTAATAATATAACTGATCTTAGAGCTGCCTTTCTCTGTACGTGACATTATCCCATGGGCTTTCGCTTACATCTGAGGCTTTGCTCTGAATATGGAACATTTAAATAAGATGTGGAGCTCAACCAATTGCTGGGGAGGAGGGGGACTTTCTCAGTGGTGATTCCAGCTTCTCTCTTGAGATAGATATAGTTTTCTTCCTTTCTTATCAGGCAGAGACTCCTGTTTGGCCAGATGTCTTTTCACACAGTGTGTGCCCTGTGCCCCTGCCAACCCGCCCCCCCTACATTTTATTTCTGTTATGGTACAGGTAATCCTTGACTTACGACCACAACTGAGCCCTAAATTTCCATTGCTAAGCAGGACAGCTGTCCACTGAATTTTGCCCCATTTTGCAACCTTCCTTTTCACAGTCGTTAAAGGAATCAGTGCCCTTGTTTAGTAACTCAGCGATTAAGTGAATCTGGCTTCCCTCTTGACTTTGCTTGTCAGAAGTAGGGAGGGGATTCTACCGGTTTGGACCAGTTTTGGTGAACTGGTAGTTCCAATGATCAGCTGGGAGTGAACCAGTTCGCTTCGACGATCAGGTGGGCCCGCCCGTTCGCCCCTGTGCTAGTCTGTCCTATAGTTCCTTTGTTTGAAGCCCAGCTGATAGGTGCAGCAGAGCGGATTGCCACGCCTCTGCTGTTTTACTCACCGGGGTTGCAGTAGAAGGTAATTTTTAGAGCTGGTTTGAAACGAACTGTGTGCTTAGCAAATTGGTTGTTTCACTGATTGAATCCCACCACTGGTCAGAAGGTTACAAAAGGTGATCACATAACACCAGTGGTGGGCTCCAGATCCCATTGCAACCAGTACAGTGCAACGGGGCCCGGCATCCATCACATTAATACACGCAGCATGCGGGCATGCATACTTAACAACTTCGACACTCTGCAATGCCCCAGCTCCTCGGCGAAGCATCACACAGGGGCCGTATCCTCCGTGCGCGGAAGCCCCAAAAAGCTCAAATACCAGTAAGGAACACAGGCGGCCGGGTGGGCCCTCCGGACCACCATACCAAAATGGTACCCGGTGGTCCCAGCAGACACCAGTACGCCCATACTGGGGTGTACTGGTCATAAGCCACTACTGCATAACACACACACACCCAGTCACTGCAATCATCATGCCAGTTGCCAAACATCCACATGACCATGGGGTGCTGTGACATTCGCAACTGTGGAAAAACGGCCACTTTTTTCAGTGCTGTTGTAACTTTGAACAGTCACTAAATGAACAGTTTAAATCAGGGATGTCAAACTTGCATCATCACAGCATCATCACATGATGTATCACAAATTTTTCCCCTTCAACAAATCTGGTGTGGGAAGAATAACAATTATGTGAATGTATACTTAAAATGGTATGTAAAAGAATAAAAAAACAAAAAATTCTTTGGAAAAAAAATAAAATAAAATAAACAAAAAAAACCTGGCGTGGGTGTGTCCAGCAGGTGACACATCCAACCTGCAGGCCAGGAGTTTGACAGCCCCGGTTTAAATTTAGGACTCTCTGTAATCTCATCATTCAGTTTGATGAAATACAATGTGCTTTTGAAGGAGAAGAGAATGCACTCTTACTTTGTTTACTGTGTTCTCCCTGCTCATATTTGGTTATAAGTTAACCAAGAAACATGTGTGAATGTTCTGCTTTTCACATATATCCAGGGGTGAGATTCAGCCAGGTCGGACTGGTTTGGGCTAACCAGATGCTAATTTTACAAGGACTAGGTGGCCCCACCTACCCTGCCCCGCCTCTCCTAGGAGTCTCCATGCAGCCTGTTTTGGATGCCAGGTAAGTGCAGGGTGCACGCAGAGGCTGTGGGAGGGTGAAAAACGGCCCTCCCGAATGTTCCAGAAGTCCGGAAATCACCAGAGCCTGGAGGAGGCCGTTTTCACCCTCCCAGAGGCTCGAGGAAACCCTATGGAACCTGGGGAGGGTGAAAATGCCCCCCCCCATAATTTAGGAGGCTGGGTAAGCCAAGGCTACCATGGCCACACCCACCAAGCAACCAGACAGAGAACTGGTTGCTAAATTTTTTCAACCTCATCCCTGCATAGATCTATCTCCTCAGTGATCTGTAGCTACCCTCTTTTGAAAGTTAAATCTGTATAGCAATGTTTCTGAAGCTGATGTGTGGAACAACTCCCAGAATTGTGGGAGTTGAAGTCCACACATCTTAAAATTGGTAAGATTCAGAAATACATCCTGAGGGCCTACGGAACTTTTTTTTCAGGCTGAGAAGCTTGAGAGTGATGGAAAGATGTGTAATAGAAAAGAAAATGATAGCAGTAGCAACCTCCACTACCTCCTATCATGAAGTAAGCTCTTTAAAAAAAAAGAAGCATACATTAGAAGTAAATTATTGAGCATCTGAAAAATAAGAGCAGAAGAGCCTCTTTCACAAAAAAAGAAAATTGCAAGGCGGGATTCGACACAAGATTAATTTGGCTAGCCCTTTCGCTTCCCCCCCCCCTCAAGCAGCCGCTTGGATTATGTTGCTATCCGGTACATTGGTCACTGCCTTATCCTGCTTCTAGGCTGAGAAGGAAGAAACATTATGGAAGGAGGAAGATATTATTCCCTATTTTTATATATTGAAACTTAGCATCCAAATCTCATTTGCAGTCGATACTGTGGTGTGATATTTATTTTTGTCTCGCTTTCTTTTTATAACTTTCTCTGGGCCTCTTTCCAGAGGAGCTTGGAATGACAAAAATTGTGCATTTACAAGATGGATTTCTATACCTTTCAATAACAGAAAAGACTAAACAATTGCTCGCAGGGTGAAGATTACACAAATATGTACAAGAGAGCCAGACAGCCTCACTTTTGAGGGAATTGCTACCTTTCACGATCGTTCTGACACAGCAAGGATGCATTATCCTAAACTACTCTTCCATTTTTTCCGACACATAGTTTTGGCCCAGAATTTAATGATAGGTCAGCCCTCGGATGAACATTTCAATGTGGCTGGGACAGGTCTGCAAAACGAATACACGCTATTTACTGAAGTTCCTTTGTAGCCATACTTCATTTGTGATGCAGCAGCTGCCATATTCCTTCTCTGAATATGAGGGCTTCTCCTATCAGATGCGGTGATTGCCACCAACCTACCGTAGATGGGTTGGTCTGAATTCCGATGAGACCATTTTAATTTGTTATTGGCTTAATTGTTCTTAACACTTTTCCCTACCTCCCCTCCCACAAACAATGCATGCAGTCACTCATGTCTCCCAGTTGGATTACTGCAACACATTCTACATGTGTATTGATTAATTAGTTAATTACTTAATTTAATATTAATGAATAATACATATGTATCCAGAGCAGTATTAAAAGTTTCTGCTGGTGCAAAAGGGCAATGGCATGAGCACTTATGGGTGTCAAAATCTCCATTCCTTCCGAGATCAGATCGTGCTCTGATCCTGCTGACTTTTGCAAGGCATTAAAATCTCAGTTAACCATCTAACCTAGGACCCTGCTGGTATGGGTGAGCTAGTCATGGTTTGAATAACATCTGTTATGAATGTTTTCAGACATTTAGGTAATCTTTTAAAAAAAAACTTGGGTTTTATCCTGTTTTTATTTTGTTTTTAATTGTTAGCCACCCATATATATAAGATGGGCAGCCATATACATTTATTAAACAAATGTTTATGAAAAGTTAGATTATAAATGGAGGCACTATGCACACACATACACACGAACACACCAGTGATGGGATTCAAAAAATGTTACTACCGGTTCTGTGAACGTGGTGTGGCTTGGTGGGTGTGGGAGGAGAAGGATACTGCAAAATCCCCATTCCCTCCCCACTCCTAGGGAAGGTTGCTCTGTTCTCCTGTGCAGGGCAACAAAAGAAGACCCAGCTGATCAGATGGGACTCGGGAGGCAGAGAATAGATGAGGGTGGGGCCAGTCAGAGATGGTATTTGCCGGCTCACTGAACTACTCAAACTTTCCGCTACTGGTTCTCCAGAATTGGCCAGAAATGGCTAAATACCACCTCTCTCTCTCTCTCTCTCTCTCTCTCTCTCTCTCACACACACACACACACACACACACACACACACACACAAAGAGGGAGAAGGAGTGTCAGATAGATAGATAGTGTAAATTATTAGATAGATAATAATTTTTGATAGACAATGTAAATTATTAGAGCCAGTGTAGTGGCTAAAATACCAGGGGAGAAACCAGGATATTGTGAGTTCTAATCCTGCTTTAGGCATAAAAGCCGATTGTCTGACTTTGGGCCAATCACACTCAGCTCAACCCACCTCACAGGATTGTTATGGGGAAAATAGGAAAAGAAAGGACCATTCAATATGTTGTCACCTTGAGATATTTATAAAAAATAATAAAGGCAGGATATATATAAATAAATAAATGAAATATTAGATAGACAGTATCAGAGGCATTGAGGTATTCTGCGAAAGAATGGCTGCACTCCTAAATACATTAGCAAGCTACAGCGATCTCAGCAGGATTTACTTCTGATGGTAATTCTGATTTGGATCAATGGGACCCCCTCTCATTAAATTGTAGTTGAACACCACAATCCTGCAGATTTACTTGGAAATTAATGACTGAAATCAATGGAGCTTATTCCCAGGGAAATGGATATGGGATTACAGGTTTACAAACTCACCTCTAATGCAGGGGCTCTAATCTCTCTGTCTTCCACATAACTTCAGTTTGTTTGTGGAAGTCTGTCTCTTTAAAGTATGCTATTAGATTGATATCTAAAGTTATTTGAGGCGATGAGCAGCCTTGGCAGGCATCCATGCAGAAACGCTGCCAGATGAAATGAAAGATGCTGCAGAAATACCTTCTATTATTTAAAGGCAGAAGTACTACTTGCCAAGAAGCAAGGCCATCCAAAGGCTTCAGTGGGGCTTAATTTGGGACAGTCCACAGAAAATTTACAAGATCCTGGAGAAATAAGTGTTGGTGCCTGAAATTAAACCTGAAAATGAAAATCAGAAAGGACTGCCTCCCCACCCCCCAGAAGCAGAGGACGACAGTGGATGTGTTCTTGTTTTAATAGCAGGCATTGGTTTAGGGGCACCTCCAGGTCCCAGAGTGATTTAGCAGGCTAAGCTCTCAACAGAAAGAGCTTAGGCATCCTTTCAAGATTAACTCACTGAGTGTCTTTAGTATTAGTCTGGGCATTAGACGTATGGCACTCCTCACCACTAGTTGGTCTTCAGGTAAGGTAAAGATAAAGGTTCCCCTTGCACACATGTGCTAGTCATTCCCGACTCTAGGGGGCAGTGCTCATCTCTCTTTCAAAGCCAAAGAGTCAGCATTGTCCGAAGATGTCTCTGTTATCATGTGGCCAGCATGATTAAATGGTGCATGGAGCACTGTTACTTTCCCACCGAAGGTGGTTCCTATTTTTCTACTTGCATTTTTACATGCTGGGACAAGTAATGGGAGCTCATTCTGTTATGCGGCGCTAGGGATTCGAACTGCCAAACTCGCAACCTTTCTGATCGACAAGCTCAGCATGTTAGCCAGAGCCATCACGTCCCTTCTTGGTTTTCAGAGCAAAACTGCAGTACACTCAATAGCCACAATGACTGAGAAATCAAATGAAATAACAGGAAGGAAGGAAGGAAGGGAGGGAGGGAGGGAGGAAGGAGGAAGGAAGGAAGGAGGGAAGGAGGGAGGGAGGGAGGGAGGGAGGGAGAGAGGGAGGAAGGAAGGAAGGAAGGAAGGAAGGAAGGAAGGAAGGAAGGAAGGAAGGAAGGAAGGAAGGGCATTTCATGAGAAGTGGGAAACCACTTCTACATTGACACTTTTCTTTACCCCTAGAGGTTTGCTGGGAAAGGAGCAAATTGTTTTTGAACTCTAGACAGAGAAGGCAGGAAAAAAAATCCCTTCCCTTCCTCTTTTTATTCAATCCTATCAAGCTTCACATTTTCAAAAAGGCAGCTCTTCAAACTCCATCCCTCTTCACATTATACCACGTAGGTTCTTCATGTGGATGAAGATACAGGTATGCTCACAAAAGAAGGTATGTTTGACTTTTAAAGGGGGTGCCAAAAGGGAATGTAGATAAAGACAAGAAAACGTATCCCTTGCAGAAAATGCATTAGCTACTATCAAAATATGCACATTAAGAGAAGCACACACAAATGTCTTGTTGGATTCCTCGGAGGAGCATTTTAACCATTGTCCAACTGATGGAGAAGTGGAACAATCGGATTTGAGATTTGAAAAAACAGGAATCTTAAAACAGTCAGGTTTACCCATTAGTATTTATAAATAGCCTTTAAAATTAAGAGAATCTTCAGATGTACTTCTGTGATCTAACCTAGTAAAATCACCCCTCTGAGACCCCCCCTCCTCCTCCCTCCACCTCCAGCACAAAAAGCAAAGGTGTACCTGCCACCCTTTGTTTTGATTTGATTAGACGGGAAGGCTGTTTTTCCCAAGAATACCAGAAACCCCATCCTTTTTCTATTCCCCTCTCTCTTTCTCTGCAAGGTCCTACAATTTAAGCCTATCAAATAGTTGTCGTATTCAATTTCTTTAGAATGAAAGGTCCAGCCAGATGGCCGTCCACATGAAAAACATTAGCAAAATCTGTTCTATTTTTGCTTCTTGTTTTTTCAGTGGGAAAAAAAAATACAGTGAGTGCAAACATTACAAAAATAACTCAAAACCCCATTCTGTCCCTTAATGTCAATAGGAAGCAATTTTGAGCATCATGCACAGCCACCCAGCCCTCCTTATGCCAAAATAATTATAATGAGGACAGACTTGACATTGTCTCCACAGTGGCTAGAAGCTCGGAGGCAGTAGTGGGGATTCTACTTTAATTAACTGGGATATACATTTAAAGGTCTCTATAGAGGATTAAACTTCATAGGGCTAATTCATCTGAGCTGCAATCTTATGCTTATTTAAGAATAAGATGTACTGAAGGCTCTTCCTTGGGTTTATAAATGATGCTAAGCTTACATTAGATAGACTTGCTTCTAATGCGATGTGCAAGCCTTATTATGGTTCATTAAACCATGGTTTATGTATTAGTGCTTTTGTGCAGAAAATACCCAGTTTAAATAAGGGACCAAAATGACTAGAGAAGGATGCAGCAAAGTATATTTTATTAGCATGTACAATTACAGGGATCCCCGCCAAAGCATTGCGGAAGAGCCCTGAACAAGTAGGGATACAGATTATGTACATTTGATTCCTTACACTACATAAAATAAAGGAAAAAAGCACCAGACTAGAAACCACAAGAACATGAGTTCTAGTTTTGCCTTGGGCATGAAAGCTGGCTGGGTGATTTGGGGCCAGTCACTCTTTCTCAGCCCAGGCCACCTCACAGGGTTGTTGTTGGGAGGAAAACAGGAAGAGGAAAGAGTATTAGATACATTTGCCGCTTTGAGTTATTTACAGTTGTTGTGGTCCATCAGCGGCCTGTGGAGCTGGCAACAGAGTCGGACAGCAATGAGGTTAGGGAGGAACATAGGCCAGTCCTAGAGTTCTGGGGAAGGCTTGGACGAGGACTCTGTGTCGGAGGCAGAAAGGGGGCCAGGGCCATCTGGGAGTTATGTGCTGCCTCCAGAGCTGGACACAGCGAGGCAAAGGAACAGGCTCCCCCTGTTCCCAGTGCACTCATGCGCAGAGCTGCCAGAAGGCAAGAGCAGTTAAGACAGAAGGGACAACTTGGGAGTAAGGCCTGGAGGTGATTGGCCTCTCCCATAGGGCATAAAGAAGGAGCAAAGGTATCTGAGCCTTTGCAGAATGCAACTTGGTTCATGCTGGTCAGTTTACCTTCTGAAGCTCCATTTTGACTCTTTGCTCCATGTAGCCTTGCTAATTGCCAATTAAGTCGTTGAGAGAGTTTCAAGTAAGATGAAGGTGGGTGCTTATCAACCTTAGCCGAAGGACTTTGGCAGCCTACTATAGGACTCTTCACAACTATTTGGGACTCATTACGGGCTATGAATGAACATAATTCACAGCCTTTGAAATAAAGAGGGTTTTTGGGACTAAGCGTGTGCTTTTTACTGTATCACGAAGCATAGGTCAGAACAATAGTTGTCGACTTATGATCACAACTGGGACCAGAACTTCTTGTGCTGTGAGACAGTTGCTAAGTGGGGTTGTATTTAATTTTATGATTTTTTTTTGCTGCGATCACTAATCACCATGGTCATTAAATGAATTGCATAGTTATTAAACAAATCAAGATTCCCCCATTGACTTTGCTTGTTGGAAACTGGCCTGAGAGGGTTGCAGATGGCAGTCGATGATGATGATGATGATGGCAAACCATGTCAACCAAGCTGGTTGCCAGCTATCCAAATTTGGATCCCATGACTGCAAGGACATTGCGACAATCTAAGTGGAAGGAGATCATTTTTTTTCCAGCACTATTGGCATTTTGAACTATTGGTCATAAGACGAGGGCTATTGTATACAAATAATAAAAGTGGAATAAAACTCTTTTTTAAAAACACTTTTTCTTGGAATCCCCTTGATAATGGATATATTGATGACCTTATTTTGGTGCCCCACCATTTCTTTACACTTTAAATATTCTACCCAGAACATGTTGATATCATCTGTGAACAATGGCCTGTGTTGTATCTACATACATACATAGTTCCTCTTTTAACACTCAGGGACTACCACAAAGAAGAGGGAGTCAAACTATTCTCCAAGGCACCTGAGGGTAGGACAAGAAGCAATGGGTGGAAACTAATCAAGGAGAAAAACAATTTAGAATGAGGATACATTTCCTGACAGTTAGAGCAATTAATCATCAGAACAACTTGCCTCCGGAAGTTGTGAATGCTCCAACACTGGACATTTTAAGATGTTGGATAACCATTTGTCTGAAGTGATGTAGGATCACTTACAAAGGTTTTAGGTAAGGAAAATGGGCATAAATCGCTTTTTGAATGCCATTGTAGATGCTCAGATGCTCTATACAGTGGGGTAAAAGATAATTGATTGTGGTTGATGTATTGTCGTGGTTCAGGTGTCAATGAAAGCTAGGTAGGCAGAGGAGGTGGTAACAAACTCATTCCATGGAAAATAAACTATCCCTGTGGACTGCAGAAGAATAGCAAAGGCTCCCAGGGCAATAACAATGCTGGCAACTTTGCCAGTTTTAAAGAGAACATTGGCACACCATTACTGGGGGGAAATGCCAAAAGAGGGAGGAAGAGGCATCAATTATTCACAGGAAGTCTTGTGCATCATAAAAAAAAGTGTCAGTAAGTGGACTAAATCAACTGTCTGGAATAGCTGTAGATAATTTCTAGATTGCTCATTTGGGAAAGCCTTGAATAGTCTTTCTAGGATCAAACTTGATTTGAGAGCAGTTTAATGAACTATCATGGCCTCTTGGAAAGAATTATGGGAGCTGTAGTAATTCCATTGTGATGCCTTGCTTATAAAATTACATTTCCTGAATTCCTTGAAGATGCCACTTGTGCCAAATTAACTGGACAGCTAGAACATGTTCGACTTTTCCATTCCTAACCAAATATGCTTAGTTCAGATCTTTCAATGCACCCTGTGGAACAGACTTTCCCAATCTGATTAGATGTATCCAGATTGCAGTTGGAAGAGGCTGCTTTGAAATACGAACAGTAGAAAGGTTGTTAACCCAATCGGTTTTTAAAAAGCAAATATTTGAGCAGAAAACAAGCAAACCCAGTGAAGATGGTGGACTCAGTTCAATTCCATTATTCTCTCTGACTACAGACAAGATACCCTCACAATCACTTAAGAATCTTTTCAACCTTTTATATGAAGGATCACATCACAGGCTTTTGGACATTTTTATTCTGTCCTGGCAAATTGAGTTCACTAACGACTTTTGTCCATGTTAAATAAGCCATCTGGCCGATAACAAGCTAGCAGCTGTGTCTGTACAAGGGATGGCCAGCAGCAAAATTCCTCCACAAAAAGAAAAAAAAACCATCAGGCTACGGGGGTGAGGTGGGACAGATTGTGTGACCTCAGCTAATTCCCCATATAAACTGTGGATGCCAAGAGTCAAGAGTTTCTCAGGACAGTTATGTCAACAATCAACACTTGCTGTGTTAGAATCTGGAGCTGAGCTGAGGAGAGGAGTGAAAAGGTTGGCTCACCTGAGGCACTGATGGGGAGGAAAGGGCTGGAAGGGGATCCTGTTTAAAACTCTACAGGGTTTATCTAGCAGTTGTGCAGTGAGAGCTTTAGTCTGGCAGGATTCCTGTGTGTAGGCAAGCAGCAACAACCATACCACTCTGATCAGCTACATATGCTGTTTTTGGTTCCTTGCACCTGACGGTGGCCCAGCTTCAAGACCAAGAAGGCTAAAGTCCATTAAACCATAGAAGGGATGTCAAGAGCCCAAGTTAAACTTCTGTGGGACTTAAAACAGCACCTGTATCTTCCTGCTGGCCAAGGAACAATCCATTGTATCAGTGGCTTCTTCCAGTAAAGATTCTCATCTAACTGGGCCAAGTTGTCTGTCTCAAAAATGCTTGCGAACTTAGTCCCTAATCACGCCTTTCCAAGAATCTTGAGCCCCAAATTTACATTGCTAAATGAGGCAATTGTTAAGTGAGATTTGCCCCATTTTTTACAACCTTTTGTCACAGTTGTTAAGCTAATCACTGCAATTGTTAAGTGAATCAGGCGGTCATTAAGCAAATATGGTTTCCTTCATTGATTCTGTTTGTTTGAAGCTGGCTGGGAAGGTTACAAATGGTGATCACATGACCCCAGGACAATGCAACTGTCGTAAGTACATGCCAGTTGCTAAGGGCCCGAATTTTGATCTTGTGACTATGGGGATGCTTCAAAGATCCTAAGTGTGAAAAACGGTCCTACGTCACTTTCCTCAGTGTCAAATGGTCACTAACCAAATGGCTGCAAGTCAAGGACTACCTGTATAGCAAACGAGGACCCAAATTGCTCAATTTCATGACATATTAGAGAGAAAAAAATCACTGTGATGCATCTAGAGCCAACTTCATTTGTGGACTTCAAAGGCCAGCTATAGCTGATGCTTCAGATATGGCCCATAATGCTGGTGGTTTTGATTTACAGCATTGTATGAAGTAGTTGGTAAATGAATCATAAGTTGTGGCTTACTGTTTAATTCAAATCTAACCAACTGTGATTTCTTCAAATAAACCATGGCTAAGCATATCATAACTTAGAGCACTATGGATACTAGTTCAAAAATTGCCACTACATGAGTTTGATAGCTAAAGCCTTAATCCAAATCATTTTCCAGTGACTTCGGAAGAATACCTGCACAAGGGGACAGAAAGAGGTAAGTCTGCTAGATTTGCCACTTGTTGTTGTTAGTTGTGAAGTCATGTCCGACTCACTGCGACCCCATGGACAACGTTCCTCCAGGACTTTCTGTCCTGTGCCATTCCCTGAAGTCCATTTAAGCGCACGCCTACTGCTTCGGTGATTCCATCTAGCCACCTCATTCTCTGTCGTCCTCTTCTTCTTTTGCCCTCAATATTTCCCAGCATTAGGCTCTTCTCCAGTGAGTCCTTCCTTCTCATTAGGTGGCCAAAGTATTTGAGTTTCATCTTCAGGAGCGGCCTTCTAAAGAGCAGTCAGGCTTGATCTCCTCTAGGACTGATTGGTTTGATTTGCCACTAGATGGCAGCAAAGGTTTAGAGTTTTGTGTATGTCTTTGCTACCATTTAGTGTATGTCTGGATTTATGCAGGCTAGAAACAGAGGATGTTTTGGATCCAGTGTCCTTCCTGAGGCGTATTTAGTAAGATAGAAATTTGCCCAAAAAAAGTCTTGGAGGAAAAAATGGAAAGCAACTTCAAAATTGCTGCCCAGACACAACTAAAAATCAAATTTGACTCTCAAGATTTATATGTATATAAACTTAACTTCTTAGGAAGGTCTGCGTGCAAATTACTGCATGTAGTAGAGTTTCTCCCTGCCATAAAACATAATAGGATTGGATTTGAGTTGTTCCCTAAATCAAATAAATGTTTTGGTCACTGCTATCTTCGTTTGGCTGCCTCATCCAGAGTGTCTTAGTCTGCCTGTAGGAAGGAAAGGGGCGATGTTTAAAGTGATCATCAATTCCTTTATTTCGTCAGATGGGAGAGAGAGAGAAATTGCAACTCCTTTCTATAATTAATACTGAATGCATTAAGAGCCTTTCTAGAAATGGCCTAATAATGATGAATGGGATGCTCACAAGAGAGTCTGAAGCGTTCACTTGAAGTAATCAATACGTTACGTGTGCACGTAAGGATGATGAGAAAGCAATCAACTAAGAGCGAGGAAGCGTGTGAATCACACATCACGCCACACGGCTTTCTCACCCCCCATCTTCTTTTAGCTGCATTTTAGACTACACTAGCTGATAACCTTCGCGGTTTAAGAGTCAGGCTTCTTGTCAGAGCCGACCTGGGCTAGGTTTAATTGAAAGTCTCCTGTTGGCAGTGGGAGTGAGATATTGGAAAGGGCACCTTCATAGGACGGCGGTGGCGGCGTAGCACAAAGTCACTTGTGAAGCTGGAGAAGGACGCTGGGAAACTGGATAGATTACGCGGGGCGGGAGAGGGAGCAGTATGAAGCAGAAGCGAGGGAAGAGTGCCCTCTGCTGGTCAGCTTCGGTAAACAGAGATCACCGCTTGCCCAGGATGCAAATAAAAAGGAGTGGAGGGAGAGAAAGAATGATGACCCTCCACCTTGTTGTTCATGGGACTGTTGGAAGAAATGTCCTTCTGGGTTCAGTTCCAAGTGGAGAAAAAGACACTGGAAACATGGAGGCTGCTTGGAAAGATGGTTTAATGGTAGATAGGATCACATGGCTTGAGCTCCTGAACAGAAAAAGGGGCATCACATGCTTCCAAATGTTGAGTGAAGAAGAAAAACAGAGCTAGATGCTGAACGTCCCTGGCTTTATGCTCTCTCTGAGCTTTGATCTTGATCTTGTATTCTGATTGGTTGTCAGACTCCCATGGGGCCACGAAGGACAACTCTGTAGGCTGTGTTTTGAGTCCAAGTTTGGTTGAGCATTGCTTTTTCTCAGGTGCCCTGTGGTGAAATGGTAAAGGGCTAATGCTATCATACCTTAATCCCATCACCCTGGAGCCAAAGGGGGATATTTGTTGTGTAGAATAGACTGACCCAGGCATTTTAATGGCCCATGGAGAAAGGTGGGGGCTATTAAGAGTGAGTCTGCTTCCTGCCTAAAAACATGTTTTTCCCTTTCTGATCCAGGGAAATATAATATCCTGCCTTTTCAATATTTCCCAGGATATTTCATTTTTCTAGGAGGTAGTGGGTGCTAACTTCCTACAATACCACCACCACAAATTTTAGGAACTAAAAACTGCACACCATCAGTAAATATGCATCCAGAGCAAAATGCTTTATTAAGGAAGTTTCAAGCTCCAAGCAGCAAAGTCTCCAATTCAGACCTCTAGCAACACTGATGGGGCTCATACATCAAGAGGAGCTGGTTAACTATGGTTTTGTCTTAGTACATTAGGTGAGTGAAACCAATAGTACATTATGTAATAACCCATGACTAAAGAATACATAATTTAATCTGATTCCTGTACATAGAAAAAATGAAAATAAAAGAGGTGAACATGCCTGATTTCAGAAGGGGATATTTATCAGTCTCTTTATTTAATTTCATTTTATGAAAGACAGTGTGTCAGCAACTTTGATGCACCGAAAATTCTCACCTCTGATTTACAAAAGGAACATCTGTAATCTCCCCTTCATCTTAAGTCATTTTTATGCCTTTTCGTCTTCATAAATTTTTTTCTTTTCTGGTTGTCTCTTCAGGCAATCATTTTATTGTGATTTATCTGCATATTTTGTCACATTTTTAGTTTTGACACCATTCAAGCCAATCCTGTAAAGAAATAAAACTCTAATAAACGTGTCAATGTTTGAAAAGGAATGCGATCCATCAAAGTACAGCCTCATTGATCCCGCCTCTCCAAAGGCAATTTTTCCAAAAGCAACCTTGGAAAGAACAAGCATTTCTCCACTGTGATGAAAGCTGAATAATATCTACAACACCAAAAGGCAGACAGATAACTGAATTGCAGGGTGGCTGTTTGGCCACTTCCAAACAGATGAGACGATCTAATCACTTCTTCAGTTGACCTATTCTCTGGGAAGCAATCACATCATGCAATTGTCAAGGACTTAACACTAAGATAGTTCTTAGCTGCTTCTTGCAGTTTCAAGGGTCCATGTTGCAAGCAGGAACTCTCATAGCAGAAATAGCAAAAGTGGGGAGGAAAGCTATTATGTTAGTGGGCTGCAGTAGGCAAGGACAGGCAGCATAGATACAACTGCATTTATTAACTCAAACTGGAATTGAGAAACAGCAGGCAAATCCCTGTGATTTATATTCTGGGCCCACAGGCCTTAACCAATCATAATACTTGAAAGAGCCTACCCAAATATGAATGGAGTAATAAAATAATATAAAGTGTTTATATTTTACTGAAATAGTCCCCTAGGGGGAGCTATACCACGTGGTAATGGCGGAGAGAAGGAATATGTAAATACTTGATTGGAGAGAGGAGAACAATGAACTGTAAGAGGAGTGGCTATGAATTGAGCGGGAAAAATGTGATTGCTTGATTGGCCAGAGGGATGCCGAGGGCTAATTGGTTAAAATTGTATTCCCAAATAAGGTAAAAGATAGGGTAATCATTGTCTCTGATTGGTCTGTAACCACCCTCGCCAGGCTAGCTGACGAGGAGTAGGAGGAGTTAGGGAGGCTATAACTACTGTTTCACTTTCGAATTTGGTGTGGCTCTCCTTTGTGACTCAGGTGAAGTCAGGGTGAGACCCACCACGCTTTGCAAACCATTTTCAAATTAGCTCTAATATTCTTTGAATAAAAGAAACTTTATTCTTTCACTCCGAAACTCGTCTTTGGATTTTTGGTTCAAAATTCTGCAAACAGCTGGGGGCTCATTCCGGGATTCAATCTCTTGCTGGGCTCTAGGGGGGTCTCCCTTGGGTGCACCCCTCTCCGAATTTGAGAGGAGGGGGAACTACCTAGAGAACCGCGGAGCTCTTGAAAGCCCGTAAAATTTGTGTGATAGACGAGGAGTAGGGGGGGTTGAATAAAGAGGAAGAGACGACTTGGAGATCGACCGGGAAACATCTGTGCACAGAACCCTGAGTGAGTACCTGGTAAAGACACCAGAACACAAGACCCCAGGGCGGTCACGGTTAGAGTTGTGTGGTGAGAATCAACAACGGGGGCCGGGTGGAAGTCCTTTTGAGGGGTCTCAGGGGAGACCTGCAGGACGGAGTGAGTGAAGGGGATATTGTTGAATGTCCGGGGACGGTGATGTGTGAGTTTGGAAGGGTTGTTGAGAGGGACATAGGAACACATACTCGGGAGAAAGGTTAGCCATCAATCGGGAAGATGGGTGGTGGAAGTTCAATTAAACCAAAAATGAAATGTGTAAAGAAAATAAGAAGGAATCCCAAACTTAAAATCAATCCAAATGGCCCGTTAGGCCAGATATTGGCTGGGTGGGGGTCCCCACCCTATAATCGAGAGGTTTTAAGGCTGGGATTGACTAAAGATTATATGGTAAATTTGTGTTGTTTTATTTGGTGGGAAGATAATAATATTGAGTGGCCACGAGATGGCGCTGTAAATTATTTTCAATGCCGTAATCTGTATGATTACGTGAAACAAAAGCAATGTAAGAGTTTAGACAATGAGTTAGATTATGCTTTATTGTGGAATCCAGATCTTTGGCCTTCGGAAAGAATTTTGATAGCCAAATCTAAAAATATTGAAGAGATAGAAGAAGAGGAGCAGGAGGAGACGAGGAGAGATTTGTTAAAAATTACATCTCCTCCTCAAGTTGCTGCTCCTCCCCCATATAATATGATTCATATTCAAAATCCCCCGCATCCAGCCAATGTGTTAAACCCCCCTTTATACCCTGAGATGCCTGGAGGAATAAGCCAGCTTACTCCCAGCCAATGGCTCAGTCCTTCTATGCCAATTTTAAACCCCCAAATGGTGGAGAGGAACACAAGTAATCCCTTTGAAACACCCAATTTTGTGACCCCACCTATGCCGGTTTCGACCAACTCGGGGCCGTGGATTCCAGGCAAAAGGGAGGTTTGTGGGGGAAATGAACTAGCAAACGTGAGGAAAGATTTAACAAGGCAGATGGAGGAAGAGGAACTAATTAGACAGCCTCCTTTGGATCCCACACAAGAAGGAGAACAAATTAAGCAATTCCCTTTAAGGGAAACCCCGAACGGAAACGATCCCAATGGGATTCCGATCATAACATATGTACATGAACCCTTGCGATCGTCCGAAGTACGGGCATTTAAGAAAGAAATGAAAAGTTTTGTTGAAGATCCCCTGACCGTAAGCGATCAGTTGGATGCCTTATTAGGACCTAACGTTTATACCTGGGATGAAATGCAAAATATAATGAGAACTTTGTTTAGCCCAGAGGAAAGAAATTTAATTAGGACAGCTGCAATGGCGATTTGGGAAAGGGAGAATCCGGGAGTACAAGGAAATCAAATCAGAGGGGACATTAAATACCCATTAGTAAGGCCAAATTGGAATAATAATGATGCAGAGGGAAGACAGAATATGATGGATTTGAGATCAATAATCATAAAAGGAATGAAAGAAGCTATTCCACAAGCACAAAACATGACCAAAGCAGTAAATATAAATCAAGGGAAAGATGAGGACCCGGCGACATATTTGCAGCGTCTTAAGGACGGAATGCGGAAATATGCTGGGGTGGATCCGGACAATGCTTTAAATATCCAATTGGTGAAAATCCAGTTTGTTACCAAAGCCTGGCCGGATATTGCTAAGAAGTTACAGAAGAGGGAAAATTGGACCACGGAAGCTATGGAGGTTCTGTTAAGAGAAGCACAAAAGGTTTATGTAAACAGAGAGGAAGAGAAAGTGAAGAAAGATGGACAGAGAACCAGTAAGATGATGGCAATTGCAGTAAGGGAAGTGATGCAGGCGGAGAAAAGGGAAGAAGAAAGGAGTTGGGCGCCACGTGGGCGAGGGGGAGGGACTGTTGGATTTAGAGGTAGGTTCGGAATGAGGAATCAGGGTGGAGCCACCAGAGGGATGATGAGAGGAGGGGCAATGGGTGAAAGAGGAACTTGCTTTCACTGCGGCAGGATGGGGCATTTTAAAAGAGAGTGCCCCGCCCTGATCAGAGGGGAACAAATTAATAGGCTGATGGAAGAGGACGAAGACATATATTAGGGAAGTCAGGGGCCCCTCATTAGGAGTTCCCGCCGGGAGCCCTTGATAAATTTGGAGGTGGGGACTCAAGAATATACCTTCTTAGTGGACACCGGGGCATCTAGAACCTCTGTATGTGTGATGCCAAGGGAAGGAAAAATTGATAAGCAGGCAAAAATCAAAGTCAGTGGGGTGAAAGGGGAAGCTTTTAATGTGAAACAGTTAGAACCAATCAAAATAAAATATGGGGAAAATGAAATTCGGACTCTAAAATTATTGTATGTGCCCGAAGCAGGAATTAACATCATGGGAAGAGATCTGATGTCTGCCTTGGGAATTACAATAAGCTTTAACAAAAGTGAAACAGTTTATGTTCTAACAGAAGAGAAAGAACAAAGGATTGATCCTTTGGTTTGGGTGCAACCGGGGAATAGGGGTGGATTAGAGATAGAGCCTCTAAAAATAAAATTGAAACCTAATAGTGAGGTAGTGAGCCAAAAACAATATAATATTTCGATAGAAGGAAGAAAAGGTCTCCAACCAGTAATAGATCAGTTGGTGGAAGACGGGTTGTTGGAAGGGACCATGTCACCTTACAATACCCCTATATTGCCTGTAAGAAAGCCAGATGGTACCTATAGGATGGTGCAAGATTTGAGGCTTTTGAATAAAATTGTGGAAACTAGGCACCCAGTGGTCCCAAATCCTTACACGATTCTGAGTAAAATACCTGTAGACCACCGCTGGTTTAGTGTAATCGATCTAAAAGATGCCTTTTGGTCTTGTCCTTTGGACAAAGACAGTAGGGCCTTATTTGCATTTGAATGGGAAAACCCTTTTACCGGGAGGAGGAGACAATATCAGTGGACGGTGTTACCACAGGGATTTACAGAATCCCCAAATTTGTTTGGACAAGTATTAGAACAAACTTTAGAGAAGTTTAAATTGCCTAAGGGAGTGGGTATGCTACAATATGTAGATGATCTATTGATATCAGGTAAGAAGAAAATAGATACTGAGGAAGGAACAATAGCTTTACTAAACTTTTTAGCCCAACAGGGTCTGAGAGTGAGTAAAGGGAAGCTTCAGTTTGTAGAACAAGAAGTAAAATATTTGGGACATTTAATTAGTCAGGGTTCGAGGAAGATAAGTGCTGAGAGAATCCAAGGTATTGTGGAGCAACCAAGGCCTAAAACGCAGAAAGAATTGAGAAAGTTTTTGGGACTGATTGGATATTGCAGGCTATGGATAGAAGATTATGCCAAACGGACAAAAGGATTATATGAACAGCTAACTCAAACAAAGCCATTTAAAATCGGTTGGACAAAGGAGCTGGATGAGGATTTTCAGGAGCTGAAATACTTGTTAGTGAAGGCCCCGGTTCTCAGTTTACCTAATTTGGAGAACCCATTTCATCTTTTTGTCACCATGGAGGGGGGAGTAGCGCTTGGAATCTTGACACAAAATTGGGCAGGACAGAGGAAGCCAGTGGCATATTTGTCAGAGAATCTGGACCCAGTGGCCCAGGGATGGCCTACTTGTATTCAAGCAATAGCAGCGGTAGCTTTACTAGTAAAGAAAAGTGAGAAAATCACAATGGGGGGAGCGCTAATTGTAAGCAGCCCACACCAAGTGAGAACACTGTTGAGGCAAAAAGCGGGGAGGTGGTTGACTGATTCAAGGTTGTTGAAATATGAGGGGATGTTGCTGGATCATGCTGACCTAGTTCTAACAACGGACTCGGCATTGAACCCAGCACAGTTCCTCAATAAAACTAATTCATCAGGAGGTGAAGAAATTGAACATTGGTGTAGTGAAATAGTGGATTTAGAAACAAAAATTAGACCGGATTTACAGGATACCCCTTTGGAAAAGGGAGAAAGATGGTACATTGATGGTTCTTCACGAGTGGTGGAGGGGAAAAGGCAAAATGGGTACGCTATAATTCAGGAGGGCACGTGGGCTCTCTTGGAAGGGGGGAGGTTGCCAAACCATTGGTCTGCACAGGCAGCTGAATTATATGCCTTGAAAAGAGCTCTCATATTGGGGGAAAAATCAAATTTAACGATTTACACCAACTCTAAATACGCCTTTGGAGTGGTGCAAACCTTTGGAAAAATCTGGAAGGAAAGGGGGTATGTGACAAGCCAAGGAAAAGACCTGATACATCAACAATTAATAGAAGAAGTATTATCAGCCCTTGTATTGCCACATAGAGTTGCAGTGGTGCATTTAAGGGCACATCAAAGAGGGGATGAAATAGAGAAACAGGGAAATAGGCTGGCAGACCAGGAGGCTAAAGAGGCAGCCATGAATGAAGTCATTGAACAGATCAAAGTTATGATTCCCCATGTGTATGAAGTGAAAGAAATACCAATTTTTAATGAGAAGGAGGAGAATAAAATTAAACAAATAGGGGGAAAGAAGGATGAAGAGGGGAAATGGTGGTTACCAGATGGGAGACAAATCCTCAATTACCCCCTAATGAGACAAATCTTTGAGAGATTACATGAGGGGAGCCATTGGGGAACTCAGGCTTTGATTGATGAAGTACTAAAGAAGTATGCAGGAATAAAAGTTTATACTGCCGCGCAACAAGTGACCCAAAAATGTATAATTTGTCAGAGGGTAAATCAAAACCAATTAAGGGAAAAACAAAGAGGAGGGAGGCCTTTAGCGCTTTATCCTTTTCAAAATATACAAATAGACTTTACTGAAATGCCACAGGTGGGAAGATATAAATATTTGTTGGTTATTATAGATCATTTAACGGGGTGGGTGGAAGCCTACCCTTGTTTTGATGAAACTGCTAGAACTGTTGTCAGATTAATCTTAGAGCATATTATACCAAGATATGGAGTGGTTCAGAGAATCGATAGTGATCAGGGAAGACATTTCACGGGGAAGATTACTCAAGGAATTGCTAATGTATTGGGAATTAAGTGGGACCTGCATAGCCCGTGGCATCCGCCCTCTAGTGGAAAGGTGGAAAATATGAATGGAAAAATTAAAGTAATGCTGACAAAGTTGTATTTGGAGACAGGAATGAATTGGATAAAAGCTTTGCCGATAGCTTTATTTAGAATAAGAACACAACCCAGGAGGGATGTGGGAATCTCACCTTACGAAATGTTATTTGGGATGCCATTAAGAGATGTTGGGATACGAATGGGAGATTTACCTAGTAAAGACAAAGGGTTGATCCAATACTTGCAAACACTGTCCCAGACTTTTGAATTTTTCAGAAAAGCTGGATATTTGATTCAGACTCCTCCATTGAGCTTCAAAGTACACTCCATTGAAGTGGGAGACCAGGTGTGGATAAAAACTTGGAAGGACGACTCCCTAAAGCCAAAGTGGGATGGACCATTCCTGGTGTTGCTGACCACGGACACTGCAATCCGGACTGGAGAAAAAGGCTGGACCCACTACACCAGAGCAAAGAGAGCCAATTTGGAAGAACCAGGAACCTGGAGGGCGTTTCAAAAGGAGCCATTGAAGTTGGTGTTGAAAAGGCAACAACTTTCCTAAAAGAAAGGTTATTTGTGGGTTCCTAATTTGTGACCAATGCGCTGGTTTTGTTCCTGTCCTTGTGCCGTGCGACATCATACTAATTGAACGATACTTGGGTCAATTACTCCAACGGTACAAGGGGCACTGAGTAATCCCTTCTCTGATAACTATCACACCTGTTAGGAAATGAAGATCCAACCTGCGCAAGTTATTGGCCGCCCTTACGTTCAAAGGGTAAAGCAACCACGATGCCCTTTCATCAGAGGATCATTACCAGGACAAGTAGAAGGGTTCTGGAATTATTGGGTTCCACCTATGTTTTGCAAATATTTTCTATGGCATTTTATAGGGATGATAATAGTGATGGGAATTTTACTTTTAATCGTATGGGGGGTATGTACGCATGAAAATAGAGGCAGGAAAGGGATGGTAGAGGAAGTCTATGGAATCCCTTTCCCGCACAATCGCTCAAAAAGATCAATTGTTCCATATTCTGATGGACCAAGGTGCAATCCCGAAGGAATATGTATTTACCCTCACCATATACATGGGAAAGCTAGTACTTGGATAACTTTGACATGTTGGTTACAGGATACAGAGGCACCATGTTTCATGACGTGGAAAGTCTGGCCTGCGAATAAGAAAGCTCCCCGGTATGTGAGAGGTATGTCATATTCTGGAAAGAATAGGTGTCGGTCACGAATAACCATCAAGGTGACTGAACAAACAATAGGATGGTATCAGTGCACCCAGTATCAATCAGAAAGGACTGAAAAATTTATAATGGCAGAAGTAACCTCCAGAGCGAGTATAGGATATCCTCCTTTTAGCGAATGGTTCCTGTCCTTTTTGGAACAACAGCAAGAGTGGCAAGAGTGGGGAAGCGACGGTTTTAGCCATCTCGAGAAAAGAGCATTAAGATTAGTTAGGACAAGAAGAGAATTGAAGGATGACACCTGTAGGGCCTGTCTACAAAAGACTAAACAAGGTACAAGGATTTCTATGACCTTAATATATTATACTATGAAGCCAGAATGTAATGAGACCATATTACCAACATGTGTATATAATAATACTCAATACAACCAGTGCCACACTCCAAATGGAATACAGTGCTATGAGCCTAAAGCTGTAGGACCTATCAAGAGTACTGTTACTATTGTAGGATATAAGGGAGGTGGATCTGCAGATAAGGTAGCACAGTACAAAAAGGGAGAAAATTCCCTGGTGGGATCCAATACCACTAAAGGAACCACAATTGATATTTGCTTTGATGTTTGTGCAGCTATTGAGAAAGGACAAGGGCAGAAGTCCTGGGGAGGGGTTACTTGTGGGTCGCATTCTTGGGAACAACAATATATTGTCAATCGCAGGTACCTGTGGCAGGAGCCATCTTCAGGATCCACATATGGTGGTTACGGTGGAACTACCTATTGGTATGCCCCTATAAATCATCAAACTGCTAAGGGACCCCCTGGTATAACCTTATTTCAACCCTCGGTAACTACAGACTGTCTGTCAGGTTCTTGTACACCTCTGTGTCTTCGACTTAATTTAACAGAAGTCAATCACTATTATACTAAAGATGATAAACATCCTACCATTAGATATTTCACGTTGGGACTTGGGGTGGATGGAATAGGAAAAGACCCTTACGGTTGGATTGTCATAAAAACCGAGTTGACTAAGCTAACAAATCAGCCTGTAAAGTTCTTCTGGAGTTATGAAGAAGAGATTGGAAAACTTAACGACCTACCCACGCCTCCGAGGGCAAAGAACATGCTTGTAAATTTGGCTCAGGAAGTAGCTAAAGAACTTATGCTAAAGAATTGCTTTGTGTGTGGAGGGACTACAATGGGAGATAGGTGGCCATGGCATGTGCAAGAGGCAAATTATACTGAAATAGCACTATACCAAAGAAACTTCACTTTTAAAAATAATTTCAATGAAACCTGGCAGGTTACATCCCATATAGTAGGTCATATATGTTATACTAGAAATAAGAATAACCAAACTAATCGGAATAAACCCATGGGCTTTTTGAAATGTACTAATGAATGGGAGAATAATATTTGGAGTTCACAAATTAATATGAGTAAACCTGAGAACTCGTTACTGAATGTAACTCAATTACAAGGAATCTGGGATTCAGAAAATGATACTGTTGCATGGAATTCACCTGATGGATTGTATTGGATATGCGGTAACTTTGCATATAATATGTTACCTGCAGGTTGGTATGGGTCATGTGTTCTGGGGGCCATTCAACCTTCATTTTTCCTAATTCCTATTGAAAAGAGACAAAGATTGGGAATCCCTGTATATGATGTTCTCGCACGACGTAGACGTTCAGTGGATCTCTCTAAAGGGATAAAAATAGGTAACTGGAGGGATGATGAGTGGCCCCCTGAGAGAATTATTGCATATTATGATCCTGCAACGTGGGCACAAGATGGGTCGTGGGGATATAGAACGCCAATATATATGATTAACAGAATTATTAGGTTACAAGCAGTATTAGAAGTAATTACAAATGAAACTGCAAAGGCGTTAACAAAACTTGCAAAGGAAAGTGTATTATCAAGAACATATATTATGCAGAATCGCTTAGCCTTAGACTATTTGCTCGCTGCAGAAGGAGGGGTTTGCGGAAAGTTTAATCTTAGCAATTGTTGTATACAAATTGATGATTCTGGAATAGTAATAGAGAAAATCACCCATAAAATGATACAGACAGCTCATGTTCCTGTGCAGACCTGGACCGGCCTGTTAGATGAAGGAGGGTTCCTAGGGGACATTTTCAGAAACTGGAAGCAAGCCTTATTTATGGTTGGTGTAATTTTTATTGGATTAATGTTGTTGCCATGTCTAATCCCGGTAATAAGAAACTTAGTAATCACAACTGTGAAAAGTATTATGCAGGCCCAACAAACAGAGAAAACAATGATGGTACTAAAAGAGATTGGTAACCAAATACACCTGTTGGAAAGTATGGACACTCTACACCCTATGAAAAATACTGAAACTGAGAAAGAAAGATTGAAAGAAATAAAAGAAAATATTAAACAAATCACCAAATAAGAAATGGGGGAATTGGAGTAATAAAATAATATAAAGTGTTTATATTTTACTGAAATAGTCCCCTAGGGGGAGCTATACCACGTGGTAATGGCGGAGAGAAGGAATATGTAAATACTTGATTGGAGAGAGGAGAACAATGAACTGTAAGAGGAGTGGCTATGAATTGAGCGGGAAAAATGTGATTGCTTGATTGGCCAGAGGGATGCCGAGGGCTAATTGGTTAAAATTGTATTCCCAAATAAGGTAAAAGATAGGGTAATCATTGTCTCTGATTGGTCTGTAACCACCCTCGCCAGGCTAGCTGACGAGGAGTAGGAGGAGTTAGGGAGGCTATAACTACTGTTTCACTTTCGAATTTGGTGTGGCTCTCCTTTGTGACTCAGGTGAAGTCAGGGTGAGACCCACCACGCTTTGCAAACCGTTTTCAAATTAGCTCTAATATTCTTTGAATAAAAGAAACTTTATTCTTTCACTCCGAAACTCGTCTTTGGATTTTTGGTTCAAAATTCTGCAAACATGAATGTTCTAAGTTTCCCTCCAAAACAGTTGAACTTAACAGTTAGGGTATTCGAAAGGTTAGTTTCACTTTAGCAGGGTTTAACACAACTAGATCTTAGGTGGTATTCAGCAGGTTCTGACCAGTTCTGGAGAACTGGTAGTGGAAATTTTGAGTAGTTCAGAGAACTGGTAAATACCACCTCTGACTGGCCCCACCCCCTTCTATTCTCTGCCTCCCGAGTCCCAGTTGATCTGGAGGGAATGGGGATTTTACAGTATCCTTTCCCTGCCATGCCCACCAAGCCACGCCCACCAAGCCACGCCCACCAAGCCACACCACACCCACCAAGCCACGCCCACAGAACTGGTAGTAAAAAAAATTGAATCCCACCACTGAAATATATATATATTCAATAGATAACAAAAGCTACTTGAATAAAGGAGTCACAATATAGCAGGAAAAGCAAGTCAGCAGCTCACCACCATTATAAACATACAAACCAGTTCATGGTTCAAGGCCCAAGTATCTTTAAGACTGACTTTCTTCAACTTCTGCCTATAAGATGATGTGGCAACCAGACTAACATGCTCCAGATCCTAGTGATAATGTAATGTCATTTGATGGTGCCTTGGAGATGGGTCTTCTCTAAAGCTGCCCCACATTAAACAACTAAACAAAAAATGAACAATAATGGCAGCAATATGAAACAACATACCCAGGAAACTATCCATCCCATCCCACTCAAATTCATACACCCCATTTCATCGGCATGGGCACAAAGCATCCCGGGCCTCTTTTCCAAAAATCAGGAGGATTTGGGGCTATCCTGATCTCAGGAGGGATGTTCTTCAAAGGGTTAGGGAAGAAAAGGGCACAAGGGTTGTAGTGGGGAAAAACCTTACAGCAAAGCTGTAGTTTGCCCACAGGTTTCCATATGAACAGGTCTCTGTGCTGTTCCTCCATGGACAGGCTTTTTCAGTACAGTGAAGAGGACAAAGTCCAGGTGCAGGTTCCTTCAACAGCAAAGCCACTCTTCTTCCTGATAACTATAACAGCAGCAATTTGGCAGTTCGAATCACACTAGGCTCAAGGTTGACTCAGCCTTCCATCCTTCCGAAGTGGGTAAAATGAACTCAGATTGTTGGGGGCAATATGCTGACTTTGTAAAACTGCTTAGAAAAGGGCTGTAGGGGTGGGTTCCTGCCAGTTCTCACCTCTTCTATAGAAGAGGTTCCACAAATCTATAGTGCCATTTAGAACCAGTTCCAGCTCCCTCCCCCCGCCTATCCGCACATCATCAAGATGAAGAGCGAGAGGAGGAATTCTGGGAGTTGAAGTCCACAAGTCTTAAAGTTGTCAAGTTTGAACACCCCTGGGTTTTTTTTTCTAAAGGGTTGGGGGTGCAAGGGTCTTGTAACTTGACAGCTTGCACACTTCAATGCCAGAGTTCCTGAGCCAACATTTCGGTTGCTAAGCAAGAGCGTTGTCAAGTGAGTTTCACCACATTTTACAAGTTGACCCCACCCACTCAGTCACATGGGTGGCAAGCCACTCCAACCTGGTCACATGGCTGGCAAGCCACTCCCACAAAGCAGGACACACCAACAGAAGAGGTTCTAAAAAAATTTGAAACCCACCACTGGCTGTAAAACACTATGAAGTGGTATATAAGGCTACTGCTATATGCCCTGGTGGCACATTGTTTTGCAAGTGCAGTATTGCAGGCTAACTCTGCCCACAGTCTGGAGTTCAATCCTGATGGGGCTCAAAGTTGACTCAGCCTTCCATCCTTCCAAGATTGGTAAAATGCAGACTCAGATTGTTGGAGGCAATATGCAAATGATGCTTCTTCATTGTAAACCACCCAGAGAGTCTTGTAAAGCACTGTAAGGTAGCATATAAGCTTATATGCTATTGCTATTTCTAATGCTATGTTGGAAGAAATGGCCATCTGGGTTCAGTTCCAATTTCAAAACAATGAAAGTAGGCTTTTCCTGAGTCTGCTGATCCAACATTCAAGAAACCCTATCCTTTCATTGATTTGGATAGTAGGTCAATATAAATCCTCATAACCATTGTTGGAAGAAATGTCCTTCTGGATTCAATTCCAAGTGGGGGGGAAAAAGACACTGGAAACATGGAGGCTGATTTGAAAGATAGTTTAATGGTGGACAGGACCACATGGTTTGAGGTCCTGGGCAATCAAGCACATGGGGGAGAGACAGGGAGAGAGGGAGGGGGGAGGGAGGGGGAGATTTATACCCTCTCTTGGGCCTCGCCTTGTTCCTGTGTAAGAAATGTATTCTGATTGGTTGTCAGACTCCCATGGGGCCATGCAGGGGTAACTTGTAGGTTGTCTTGAGTCCCAGGCTTGATTGAGTCTTGCTGGGTGATGTAATGAAGGGGCTTTGGGCAATTCCTATTATGGCTTAATGGCTTTGTCCTGGTTTGGATCTTGAGTGAGGGCTAATCCTATCACCCTGGAGATGAAGGTCTCTTGTAGATAAGATGGCCCAGTCTTTTGTCTTGTAGATAGGCTGGCACCAGTCTTTTGAGGGCCATTAACAAAGGTGGGAGCTGCTTTCCAAGAGCATGTTTCTTCTTTTCTCATCCAGGGAGGTATTCTGCCTTTTTAATATTTCCTAGAATATTTCATTCTTCTAGCAGAGGGGCGGGATGCTGACTTCCTACAGCTATAAGCAACACACACAACAACCAAGAAAAAGTTCACATTCAAAATTGGCAGAAAATTAGGTTTTGTATTTTCCCTAGTTTTATTTAAGTTTTAAATAAACCCAGAATATTAGAAAAGCTTATTACATTTCAAATGATTCTCTTCCATCTTGTATCTTAATCACAACCAAGCCTTCTGCTCAAAGAAGCCCACCTCTCTCCTGAAATTGATTTTCATGTACAATTGCACAGTGTGAGAAGGTATTGAGGTAACAATGTGAAACAGTGCCATCTGCCGTGGTTAGATGAAAAATAGGTTAGGTTTCAAAGGGACAGGCCTTTCTAACAAAAGGTGTCTGGAAATATATTTGGTAGGGAAATCTCAATGACATGTTGCGATCACGTTGTCTTCAGCCTGGTATTTGCCGGTCCTTATCTCACCATTTTCTCTACCCCAAATACTTTGCTCATAAAAAACACCATATTACTCTTACTACTCCAGGTTCCATCAGGACCACAATGCTAGCATGACAAGAGATGGTTTGGGAGGGTTTTTGTTGAGTGTGTGTGTGTGTGTGTGTGTGTGTGTGTATTTATCTACTTATTAAAAATTTATTTATTTCCCATCTTTTATTTTTTATAAATAACTCAAGGCAGCAAACATTTAATACTTCTTTGTCTGTTTATTTTTCCTCACAACAATTCTGTGAGTTGGACTGAGAGAGAGTGAGTGATTAAAGTCACCCAGCCGGCTTTCATCCCTAAATCAAACTAGAACTCCCAATCTCCTATCCTGGCCACTAGGCCAAATTGGCTTATATTATAAACTAATATAAACTCTCGGTATAAACTAAGATGCACAATATGTGCAATTATGCATGGTACCCCTGCTATCAAATTATGCTTTCCAAGGCTTCTTGACCCTACCCCCTACCCCAATTTGCTGTTGGGACTTAGTAATATCCCTGCAAGACAGCTTACCCTAAAATTCCTTTTTTAAAAAAAAGGTTACTCTCCATGTAGAGGATGCCAGAATAGCTTTTGTTGTATGTGTTATGCTTATTGATATTTACTGTATTAAAAATTAAAACGGGTACATTCACTGGTGCTGCTGACACTTCTCATGATTGTTGAGTGGGATTTTAATGTGGTATTATTTTTCAATATAGGCTGGGATATAATTTTGATTTTGAGGAGGCCTGAAAGGTTTTTGTTGGAAACACACTTTAAAGAAATGCTGCTTTAGATGTGTGGGAAGTTATCATCCAGCCCTCTCCCAGAAAAATGAAATATCCTAGGAAATATTGAAAAGGCAGAATATTTCTCTGGATGTGAAAAGAAAGAAACATGTTTCAAAAGACAGAATAGTTGCCTGTAGCTTTCTGCTCATCCCCAGTTAATGGGCCATTAAGACTAGCCAGGCTAGCCCACTTTACATAATAAAGACTTCACCAGCAGCTACAGAAAGGCATGATAATATACTCAGCTGACCACAAGGCATCTGAGAACTCATCACAGCCTAGAGAGTGATGAAGATGAAAGCGTTTTTGCCTCTCCCCCCCCCCCCCAGCCCCTAGGAGCACTTGCAGGCTTCAGTGGGGCTGGGGGAAAGCAAAAACACCTCTGCTTTTGCAAAAAACAGCCCATTTTCCACCTATTTTTTACAAAAACGGGAGTGTTTTTGCCTTCCCCTAGCCCTGCTGAAGCCTGCAGAGTGCTCCTGGGGCCTGTGGAGGACAAAACCTTTTTTTTCTTACTTACCTCTTAGAGAAATCTTGGCGTAACCGATACACCGGTGTGTTTTATAGTCCAAAAAACATGGTAATTTCTGCCTGTTGTCATTTTCACAACACTTTAGGTTTCTTATGAACACTGCTGATTGATGGTACCACTGATAAAATAGAGAGAAAAAATCAGGATCACCACCACGTTATTTCTTTGGTTTTGATTTAGCATGATTCCTGGAACTACCCACTGTGATTTGCCAATTGCAGTTCATGGCATTGTACGAGAATACAACCATTAGGGTTTGTTAAAACAAAAGCACACACCTTTGTATAGGTGAACCCAAACAGAATTCAACATCCCATACTTTATCTACAATAAAAATAGCAAATGATCTTTCATAAAAATACAGGTACCTAACATGAAAATCAAAATGTCCCATAGTTTTGGACCCATGTGATTGTGACTTATTATTATCTCCACAGCAGCCATTGTCATAACTAATTACAGATATATGGCACAATATCAAAACTTAAACTTTAAACAAAACTGAATCATATTCATATAGAGTATTTCAACTCTGTAGTGAGAACAATTACATTTGTACATTAATTGATGGAGCCTATGTCTCCGGACTTACTGGAAAATTTCCAGGAGAAGGAATGAAAGTCAAGTCAGTCTATAGACTGAGTGGAATGAAGGTCAGAACAGCCTGGTACAGTCATGAACTCTGCATTATTCTCACCAAACAAAACAACCAGATTTTATGAAGAAATCGTTGTTCTGCTTTCAATGATTATCACGAGGACTATAAACAAAGGTAGGGGAAATGGTTTGCCTTTGTCTGCTTCCTAGAGCTGAGAAAGAGAAAGAAACTGGCCAAAGGTCACCCAGATGGCTTTGTGCCTAAGATCTCACAGTCTCCTGGTCTCTTGCCTTAATGTCTTAACTGCTATACAGGACTAGTTCTCTTGCTCCACCTGCCATATATCATGGCTTTATTGCGCATTGATAGTAAGGTTATTTTTCTTAGTTCCTTTGGGGTCTATTATTGCCTTGAAATCATTTAATTTGAATTTGACATTTGCATGAAATGGAACTGTGGGTGGCAGATTCCTGCAGGACTTAACCCTAAGGAAGTGGGAGCCCAATAACAACTCAGAATATTAGTGCATCAATCCACTCCAGAGTCATTGGCATAAAGTTACCTGATATTTTTCAAACTGGAGTAGAACTAGGATAGTGATGGAGAACCTTTTCAGCGCCAAGTGCCCAAACTGAAATGTACGTGCATGTACATGTGCCAGAGCACCGAAAACCCAAAGACCAGCTGACCGGTGCATGCATGCCTGTTTTTTGGCAGTTTTGGCTGGTTTTTTCAGGCCATTTTGGGGGCCATTTTCTGGTCCTCCAGCACTCGCGAAGACCAGCTGGAAATTAGAAGAGCAGCTGGCAATAGTGCGCATGCCCACAGAGAGGACTCTGTGTGCCACCTCTGGCATGCATGCCATAGGTTCTCCATCACAGACCTAGGACATAGCTCTGCCTTTGAACTGCAGCTTCTCCTCAACAAGGATGTTCCTGAGGAGCCTTTGTTCCATGAGGAACAATTCCACAAATTAGTATCACACCATCCATTGGCAGATGCCTTGTTGTAAGGGTTCCCTTGACAACATTTTCAAAGCATTATGTAAGAGGGTTTGTTGCACCACTCACTATCTTCTCTTTGGCTAATGACTCCAATTTAATGATATACAAAGATTTTTGAAATATAAATTAAAATATTAAAATAGATGTCCCTCCACCTTCCCTGGGTCTTTATGCCACCCAGGCTTGGGTCAGTGCTGGGGCTCAGGACCCTGGACAGCACCCCAAAATTTGGGGTAGCTCGTGAAGTATTTTAATGGAGATTCGGGTTAATGTCAGGGTTCCAAATAGCATCCAAAAGTAAATCAGAATCCAAGACAAAGTATTGCTTAAAGTTCCAATTTATTAAGAGAGCCATGTTGGTGCATCTGGGAAAACACAAATCTGAAAGCTTCCTGGTCTTCCCCACCAAGTTGAAAGTTCAAGATCTTGCCCCCATGCCCACAAGTCCATCACATGGTCCAATCTCCCTCTGCCATGCTGGCAATTCCACCCATCCAATTCTGATCAGGTGCAGAGGTGCAGAGACAAAGGATGACCTTGGCTTTCTAGAAAGAATTTTGTTATGGCTACATAGTATGCAACTCCTTACAATACTCCCTCCCATTTTCCCACAATAGAAAATGCATAGCAGACTAATAGAAAGTGTGGCAGGCCAAAGATCCAAAAGAAAAGATGGCTGCAGAACTGACAATAGAAGCAGCAGAGGGCAGAGTCATTTGCCAATTCATGAATTAAAACAGAAAGATAATTTAATGACAGCCTGTTCCCAATGCTTTTTCAGACTTAGAGAAAACAGAGCGGTCCTTTCTGCTCTCTGAGCTTGCTTGTTTTCTTGCCCAAATTATAAGAGTTTATCCCTTATATACAGAAGAACAATGACACTGACATCCCCTAAACTCCGCTGAAGATGTTACCTAGCCTGGTAACAAAATGTTTCGAAACCAACCCACAAGCTTGGAGAACGAACCAACCTATACTTAAGCTACAGATATTCGCCACTGTTGCAAACCATCATCAGTGCTAGTAAGGAGTATGGTTTGCTATTAATTTATATTCTTGTGACTTGCCTTGTCAGTGTTGGTGGGTGTTAATAATCTTAGAGGAAATTTTTCGACTGGCAGAGAAAGAGGGAACGGCTGGCATTTCTATGGTCATATGGAGATTTATGAGGCAAGACTGGAGCTTTCACGCATTATATTTTTGTTTTTGCCATGGAGTTGATTATATTGAAATCAGTTTCAGAATGGTAGTAGAAAGGCATTTCATCTGGAATGGCATTTTTCCCAGTCACAAAATGCTGCAAATAGATTAAATGGAGAGAATGCATAATATTGCCTACAACATCATTTGTCACTTGGTTGAAAGTTATATGGAACTGGATGCAGTTATCAATCAGAAATGCTCAGTTTTGTTATAAAAAGAATAACTGGTTCTGATCACACTGGTTTCCTGTTGAGTCATGTAGAAGCATTAATATTATTGAAATCAAGTCAGAGGTGATTTTGATTGATGGAAGACACAGACGAGGCAGTTGAAAAGGAGACTTCCGAGATATAATTGAGAAAAGAGGTGAGATGAAAGAAGGCATGAAAGCAGGTAGGAAGGAAGGTGACAGAGAGAGACATGTTTATTTTATGTATTTATTCTTTATTTATTTTTTTATTTGGTTTGTCAAACATGTACAAGATAACAGGTATAAGTATAAACAAGGACATGAACAAAGGAAATGAGTACAAAAAATGAGATAGTAGGACAGAGATGGTAGGCATGTTGGTGCGCTTATGCACACACCCCTTACGAACCCCTTGGGAATGGGGTGAGGTCCACGGTAGACAGTTTGAGGTTGAAGCTGTGGGGTTTAGAGGATGTAACAACGGAGTCAGGTAGAGCATTCCAGGCGTCGGCCACTCTGTTGCTGAAGTTGTATTTTCTGCAGTCGAGTTTGGAGCAGTTTACCTTGAGTTTGTATCTATTGTTTGCCCGTGTATTATTGAGGTTAAAGCTGAAGTAGTCGTTGACAGGTAGGATGTTGTAGCAAACAATTTTGTGTACTATGCTTATGTTGATCTTTCTCAGATTCAATTTGCATAAAAATCTGGATGTTGGCATATGAAGATTGATTGATTGATTGATTGATTGATTGATTGATTAGAAACACTGTTTCCCTGCTAGACCACTTTGATCCAGCTTCAGCCAGCTCCAACTGCCATCAAGATGGCGGCTCTGTTGTGATGATATATCCTCAAATGGTAGGCAGACCATCTCAGTGTTAAATATTGTTGAATTGTTCTGACTGTCAGTAACATCCTCTGAGCTCTCTGATTGGCTGAGAGCTCCAGAGGGTGTTGCCGACACACTGTTATTGTTGATTGGCCGAGGGACTGACGTCAGCAGTTGCTGTCGCGTCCCCGGCCTGTGATTGGTTAAACTAGAATATAAATACCTTGGCGGGAGTTTCCCGTCCCTTGAATCGCCTTCAACCGAATAAAGAGTTCTTCTTGTTTGAAACCCTGGCTGTGCGTTGTCCCTCCGTCAATACTTAAAACTGGCGACGAGGGTGGGATTCGGCGATTCCACGCAAGCCTAGGTTTAAAGACAGAGAGTTTATTCCAGCTAGCTGCTGTAAGTCGCTGTCCGCGCCAGCACCGAACGCTGAGGAAAATTTTTCCTGTCACGACTTCAGTCCATCCGCTCCTCACAGTCAGTTGAGCCAGTATGAATTCATTGCCGCCTTTCGCTCCTTTCGGCTCCGCCGGCGAATCCTGGGAAGGATTCATGGAGCGCTTTGAAACATATCTAATCGCAACTAAAAATCAGGCTCAAACGGATGAGGAGAAGTGCAGCTTTTTCTTATCATGCTGCGAACCCTCAATGTTTGCCTCAGCCAGAGCCATGGCTGCTCCCAGACCCGCATACAAATTGGGCTGGGACAACTTGATGGCCAAGTTAAAGGGGCACTATGCCCCAACGCCATCCAAGATTGCCCGCAGTTTCGCATTCAGAAGGCGGGTACAGAAGCCGGGGGAGACGATCAGTCAATTTTTGGAAGCCCTGCGCACTGTGGCGGCCCAGTGCGATTTTTCGAACTTAGAAGAAAACCTAGTCGAGCAGTTTGTGTGTGGTGTGCGGGATGTACACTTAAGAAGCCGCATGTTCCGCCACCATGACATTACGCTGCTCCAAGCAGTCGAGATCGCAAGAGCAGCTGAGCTCTCGGAGCAATCGACCGCCGATCTGGAGCGGCTACAGCTGTCAACTAACCCGGCACCGGCCTCACAAGTGCATGACATTGACTATGATGATATAATCCCTTGTGAGGACCGGGAGCCAGACAACATCGATCAAGTCCGCGCACAACCACGGCGGAAGCCACCTGCTCAATCCACAGCCGCACCGCAAAACGCCAGGGTGCCTTGCCTTAGCTGCGGAGGCCGCCACGACCGCCAAACGTGCCAATTCAAGAATGCGATCTGCCGCCGCTGTCAGAGGCAGGGGCACCTCGCCCAAGTGTGCCGAGCCTCCTTGCCGGCCCCTGCCTTCTTCCAAACTTCTGAGAGGACCAAGCAGCAACAGCGCCGCCAGCAGAGACCAGCTCGCAGAGGAGATGACTGCCACACTGTTTCCGAGCCGCAGGAAGTGGAAACCTCCATCAACCAGGCCTCCTCAGGCAACCGCAAAATCACGGCCAATGTCCACCTGGCAGGTCAGCCTTGCCAGATGGAGGTGGACTCGGGTTCCTCCCGATCGTTATTATCTTGGGACATGTTCTCAACCCTCTGCCCTACAGTTCCCCAAAATAAGTTAGCCCCATCCCGGGTACTCTTAAGGGACTACCAAGGGAAGTTGATCCCTGTTCTGGGATCCTTTCCTATCCCTGTTAGATATGGCAATTTCAAGGGAGAGCTGCCAATCATAATTGTAAAACACAATTTACCGGCTCTTCTTGGCCTTGACTGGTTTAAGACACTGGGACTGTCCATCGGGGGGGTCCACCAAGTTAAAACTGCGACAATAGAGGACGTCCTGCAGGAGTTCTCTGATGTGTTTGATGGACAGCTAGGGTGTTATAAGGGAACCCCCATCTCCCTTAGCTTAGATCCTCAGATTGCTCCTATTAGGCTGAAAGCCCGCAGGGTGCCTTTTGCCTTAAGGGCCAAAGTTGACGCCGAACTGGACAAATTATTGGCGCAGGGTGTCATCGAGCCAGTCGATCATGCTCCATGGGAGACTCCCATAGTTCTTCCGGTCAAGCCGGATGGCTCGGTGAGAATCTGCGCCGACTACAAGTCGACGATCAACTTGGCCCTTCAGGCAAACCCCTATCCAGTCCCTGTTGTGCAACACCTGCTCCATTCCCTGGGGCAGGGTTGCATATTTGCCAAACTGGATATGGCGCAAGCCTATCAACAGCTCCCGGTGGATGACGATGCGGCGGCTGCCCAGACCATCGTCACTCATCGTGGGGCTTTTCGTTGTCGCCGCCTGCAATTCGGCGTATCCGTGGCCCCGGGGATCTTCCAAAGTCTCATGGAGCGCCTGCTCCATGGACTTCCGGGGGTAGTGCCATATTTCGATGACGTTCTGATCGCTGCTACAAGCCGCTCAGAACTCATCGAAGTATTAAGGAAGGTCCTCTGTCGTTTCAGGGGCGCGGGATTAAAATTAAAGAGCAGCAAATGCTCATTTGCTGTCCCTAGGGTAGAATTCTTGGGCTTCTTAATAGATGCCCAAGGCATTCACCCTACACCTTCTAAGATTGCCGCCATTAGGAACGCCCCTGCTCCCACCTCCAGGGCGGAGCTACAGGCGTTCCTAGGGCTGCTCAATTTTTACGCCCCCTTTATTCCTCACAAGGCGTCACTAGCCGAGCCGCTGCATCGGTTGCTCGACCGATCCGCGGCCTGGCGCTGGGGAAGCCGCGAAGCGCATGCGTTCGCGGCTGTCAAAGAGACGCTGACGTCATCGGCAGTCCTCATTCAATATCATGATGGGTTGCCTCTGACGTTGGCGTGTGACGCCTCCCCATTTGGAGTAGGGGCTGTCCTGAGCCATATCCTCCCTAATGGCTCAGAAGCCCCTGTGGCCTTTTATTCTCGGACACTCTCCTCGGCGGAGCGCAATTACAGCCAGATCGACAAGGAGGCTCTGGCTGCAGTGTCCGGGATTAAGAGGTTCCACGATTACCTCTACGGTCGGCACTTTACCCTTGTCACCGACCATAAGCCACTCCTTGGGCTTTTGGCGGGGGACAAGCCGACCCCCTCCATTTTATCCCCCCGCATGACTCGCTGGACGGAGTTCCTCGCAGCGTATTCGTATACGTTGCTGTACCGTCCAGGCAAACAGCTAGGGCATGCAGATGCCCTCAGCCGTTGCCCACTCCCGGAGACGGACACCGCCCCAGTGCCCTCTCTCTCAGTCCTTTCCATTGCCGCCTCCGGGTTCCCACTCTCTGCCGCGGACGTGGCAGCCCACACGAAGGCCGATCCGATCTTGTCCCAGGTCTCTTCCTGGGTTCTAAGGGGATGGCCAGCAGACAAAGTGGCAGAGGGCTTCCAGCCCTTTAAAAATCGCCAGGCTGAGATCTCCCTCCACGGGGGTTGTCTCATCTGGGGGGATCGGGTGCTGATCCCCACCGCACTCCGGCCACTGGTTTTGGATCTGCTCCACAAGGACCACCCGGGCATAGCACGAATGAAGGCATTGGCCCGTAGCTATGTCTGGTGGCCCTTGCTGGACACAGAAATAGCGGCCCATGTGGGCCGCTGCACGACCTGTCAATTATCCAGGCCCAACCCCCCAGCCGGGCCTGCTCGTGAGTGGGAGGCTCCGAGAGGCCCATGGTCTCGCCTCCACATCGATTTCGCCGGTCCCTTCCACGGCCAAAACTTCCTGGTAGTGGTGGACGCCTACTCTCGATGGGTGGAGCTAGTCCTCATGGGCTCCACCACAGCCGAGAGTACGGTCAGGGCCCTGCGAAGGATGTTCGCAACCCACGGGTTGCCGGACGTGGTGGTCTCGGACAATGGGCCACAGTTCACGTCCACCACCTTCCAGGAGTTCTTGGCCGAGCAAGGGATCCGGCATGCGCCCATAGCCCCGTACCACCCGGCCAGCAATGGCCGGGCGGAACGGGCGGTCCGCTCAGCTAAGGAGGCACTGAGCCGCATGGACCGGGGCGACTGGCAGGCGAGGGTGGCGGCTTACCTGCTAAGCCAACATTCCACCCCCTGCCCAACTACCAACAAAAGCCCCGCGGAGCTCTTGATGGGCAGGCGCCTGCGGACTCCCCTGGATAGGCTTCACCCGCTCTATTCAGGGGATCAGCCGAGCAATCTGGGGGTCCTCCCTCCCCGGTCCTTTAAGCTAGGGGATCCAGTGTGGGCTCGGTCGTTTACGGGGGAACCAAAATGGGTGCCGGGTGCTATCGTTGCCCTGACTGGCCCATGTTCTTTCAGGGTCCAGTTGGCAGATGGAACCCAATGGAGACGCCACCTGGATCAATTGAGGAGGCGTCTCCCGTCGCAGGCTGGTGGCCGCGAACCCCTGAGGGACAACACCGCAGCCCCGGGGTTGCAATGTGAAGCCTTCGCCACTCCAGGCCTCAACCTGCACCAAGCACAAAACCCTCAATCCGAGAAACCACATCCAAGGGCCTTTGCCACACCAGGCCCCCTCCTGTTTCAACAACAGCGTCCTCAATCCGGCAGTCCGCAACCGGGGGCCTTCGCCACACCAGGCCCTGCTTACCCAAGCGCCGCCCAAAGGGACGCCAATCCAACAACTCAAGCCGAGGACGCACAGAGAATTCCCCCCACGACAAGTGACGCGCCCCCACGGCTACACTTACCGTTGCAGTTGAGCCCGCCTTCTGGGCCTTCCCGAAAGGGCGTGCCTCGGAGCTACACTCCCTTCGGGGAGGAGCTACCACGAGGAGGTCCTCCTCCGCCGACGACTTCTCCTGCAATGAGAAGATCTGGGCGGGTCCGGCGCCGCCCAGCATATCTTAAGGACTACGCATGCTCTGTTTCGGGCATGCGCAGAACTGGGGGAAAGGGGTGTTAAATATTGTTGAATTGTTCTGACTGTCAGTAACATCCTCTGAGCTCTCTGATTGGCTGAGAGCTCCAGAGGGTGTTGCCGACACACTGTTATTGTTGATTGGCCGAGGGACTGACGTCAGCAGTTGCTGTCGCGTCCCCGGCCTGTGATTGGTTAAACTAGAATATAAATACCTTGGCGGGAGTTTCCCGTCCCTTGAATCGCCTTCAACCGAATAAAGAGTTCTTCTTGTTTGAAACCCTGGCTGTGCGTTGTCCCTCCGTCAATACTTAAAACTCAGCACTGGGCTGAAGCATATGTGTGGATGAGGCTTAAAAACTTCCAACTAAGGCAGTTGAGGGATTACATTTCCACAACTTGTTTTTTTTAATCCCAAGACTTTTTATCAGGTCTTTCTTGTAATATATAATTGAAGGTGGTGAATGCAGCTAATACTCCTCCCTCCTCCTATTTTCCCAACAACAACCACCCTGTGAGGTAGGCTGGGCTGAGAGAGAGTGACTCGCCCAAAGTCACCCAGCCAGTTTTTCAGGCCTAAGGTGAGACAATAACTCACTGTCTCCCAGTTTCTAGGCCAACATCTTCATCACTAAACCAAACTGGCTCTCAATTTTCTCATTACTTCAACATTTGGGGGGAATGAATGAGACTGAAAAACAAATAGAAATATTTGCCAGAGACCAACTGAAGTAATAGAGAAGAAAGAGATGGGAAAGCATAGAATGATACAAGATTAGAATAATTCCAATATGGAGTAGCAGTGCATTAACTGACTATACATTAGAAGGAAGTATAAAATAATAAACCAGGAAATATTCCATCTTCCCCCCCACCAAATACACCAAACAACTCAATTACATAAAAATAGAGAAAGTCAGCATTATTACATGGGGGGGAGGGGAGCTAGAGGATTTGCCAAATGATCGGGATGTGACATGGGGGCACAAATGGGCCATTTCAATTCCACAAGGGTTGTACCATTCAATTCAGTGAAAGAGGTTTATTGTTCTCAAAATAGCTGCTATAGAACTTATCAAGGTCAATTGCATTATCATTTCACATTGACCCGAACAGCTTGATCTGAATTACCATAATACAGAATTAACATTGTCTAGATATCCCAGTTTATTGTTCTCGAATTGCCTTACTTCCCTATTTTAACCTTCACCTTACTCAGTGTGCATTTACTCCTTATTCAGTTTTAAATTATATGAACTGACAAAAGTTTGCCCCATAATAAATGTGCTTGTTTTTTAAAGTTGGGAATGGATATACTGCAAACCAGCCAATTATGGCTTTCTTATACTTTGGATTTGAAATGTTTTCAATAAAAAAAATAAAAGTAGGCTTTTCCTCTGTTCATGAGTCTGCTGATCCAACATTCAAGGAAACCCTAGCCTTTCATTGATTTGGGTAGTAGGTCAATAAAAATCCTCCTAACCTTTATTACATCATCTCCCTAATTCAACCATCTATATTTACTCCTGAAGTCTTCATAGATCTATGAAGTGCAAATGTTAAAAGCTCAATTCTTCCCCTTCTTTGGAATATATATCTCCATCCAGTGGTGGGTTTCAAAAATTTTTAGAACCTATTCTGTAGGTGTGGACTGTTTTGTGGTATGGCTTGGCAGTCATGTGACCGGGTAGGAGTGGCCAACTTGATTTCACTCACCAGGAGATGTCATGGATTGGGTAAAATGTGGTGAAGCTCACTTAACAACGCTCTTGCTTAGCAACCAAAATTTTGGCCTCAATTATAGTCATAAGTCAAGGACTATCTCTGCCTTCCTCTGCATGGCAGCCTTGTCCTAATAAACTATTTCTGCTTTCTGGCAATTTTCCTCTCTGTTAGGGGCACCAAACTAATCCATACAATGTAAGGTTTCCTGCTGCAGCAGGGGGTTGGACTAGATGATCTCTTAGTATTTTCTAGCCCTAAATTGCTGTGCTGTTTTTCTTTCTTTCTGCTAACAAAGAAACCTGCCTGAGGCTCATTCCACATGCCTGCCAGATAGAGATAATGAGATAATGATCCTAAAGAAAGTTTGGCTCCATTCACAAGCAGGGAATCATACAAACCCTTTTAGAAACATAATGCTCATGTTGCACAAACCCCAAAACTTCAAAAACATAAAACCATATAACATATAACCATATAACCAATTTTTTCTTTCTTGCATCTTTTCAATTTAAAGTTATTAAGACTTGTGGACTTCAACTCCCAGAATTCCACAGCCAGGCATGCTCAGTTCCTATTTAAAAGGACAGCATTTGTTTTTCTCCTTTGCGAAAGAAGTTTCCTTATTTTTTTCTTCTCCCTTCCCCTCCTTCCTCCCTCTCTCCCCCTTCCCCCTCTCTCAAACAAACACACACAGAGAAGTTGGATTGGATTATCTCTCCTACCCCCTTCCCTTTCACTCACTCTCTCAAACAAGCAAACACACACACACACACACAAAGTTGGATTGGATATCTTTTCCAATGGCTGCCATCCACCCTATTCCCCCCCTGCCTTCTCCAAACACCTCTCCCATTGCAAATGCTGCCTGCTGTCTGGGTGGGAAATGCCTGGAATGCAATAAAGCCCACACACTCACCTCCTGCTAGCAGGCTGGGGTGAGAGGAGAGGCAGAGAAGCCGGAGGAGAGCCAATCCGAGCCTTCTGAAAGAAAGGAGCTGGGGAAAGTGTGTGTGCTACAACATGGCGCTTTGCCTGGCTTCCTGCCTCCTCCTGTGGTCTCCTCAGTGCTCGCTTGTGCTCTCCCTCCCCAAGTGTAGTTTGATTGCAGGCGGAGCCACATTGCCTTTTCAAACTTGTAATTAGTGAAGCTGGGCTGGATTTTTATAGAGTTTTATCCAGGTGTGTGTGTGTGTGTGAGAGAGAGAGAGAGAGAGAGAGCGGGAGGGAGGGAGGGAGAGAGAGAGAGAGAGAGAGAGAGAGAGAGAGAGAGAAAGAAAGAAAGAAAGAAAGAAAGAAAGAAAGAAAGAAAGAAAGAAAGAAATGGATGGGGGCCTGGGGAGGAAGTCTCTACACTTGGGGAGGGAGACCATGAATGAGCATTGAGGAGACTACAGGAGAAGGCAGCAAGCCAGGCAAAGAGCAATGCTGTAACACACACATTTTCCCCAACCCCGGAAGGATCCGCTATGTAAAAATCCAGCCCACTGATTACAGGTTTGAAAAGACAACATGGGTCCCCCTGCAATCAAACTACACTTGGGGAGGGAGAGCACAAGCGAGCCAGAGTCCTTCCTTCCAGCCTTTGCCCAAAGCCCTGCACAGCACCAGGAGGATGAAGTTTGAATTCCTCCCCCTCCCTCCGACCCACACGTACTTTTTCCAGCTGCTTCAGAGAGGGCTTCAACACTGCTCTTGCCTCGGGTCCTCTGAAGAAGCCCCAACCTCGCTTCCTTCTCTTTGAGAAGCACCTTGCAAATGGGCTGCAGGGCAGGGAAGCGTACCGGCATGGGAACATGGCCATGCCTCCGTGGAACAGGTATGCAAAAGTATGGCAAATTTCTGGAACCGGTACGCCCAAAGAGGTGCAAACTGGCAGGAATCTACCTATGTCTCCATCTTAAATGAACTCATTTAACTGTGGTTTCTGAGTATAACAAATTTCTGCTTCTTTCCTGCATATCAGCTTATTTTAACCTAGACCAAGAGGCTCCTTTGTCAAAAATCATCTTTTTATTTAGCAAATGGATAGGCAAAATTCTTGGTGCTCTCCGAACTTGGTTGTTTGCAGAAGTTTCATTACCCAACTAGATATTATCAGTGCAAGTGAGCGTTCTTATTTTACCTAGGTGAGAGTTAAAATGGCTGCAATCACAACAAAGTTCAAAGAGCACCAAAAACTTCACAGTTGAACCATGAGCTACAGATATTCTCTTCTACTGAGGACCATGACTGTGTGAAACATATTTTAGGATGAAATGTTGCCAAGTCCTCTCCTAATATTTTAGTCTTCCCCTACCCAGTGCTCTCTAGATCCAATTAGGCAATATAATCAGCGCTAGTCGTGGGGTTTTGGAAATATGGCCAAATTAAAAAGGACACTACACAAATTTCTCCCAAGATAGATCTGTATTGTTCCCATAGTTTACACTGAATTTATCATGCAGCTTATACTGTATGTATCGTAAATAAAATTTCTGCTGAAGGAGTGAATATTAGTATTAGATACTGTCTAGATCATAACTTGTCAAAAAAGTAACAGCAAAGTCATGTTCACAGGATTAGGGTTATGATAGATTTTCAACTATTACTTTTCTGCTTGAAAAATATTCCTCCAAATTCCCAATTAAGGGATGTTCCTCCCTGCAGAGTTAGTGTCATCTACCCTTTCAGTTAACAAAAATATATGCTAGCATGAAATTTGTTGATACTGTTGCCAATCCGTATTGTCTACTTTGACTTATTTCTGAATGGTGCTGTTCCCAATTTTGAATGTGTTAGCATGCGGTAGGCAAAGCAATTGCTTGAGTTCCCTGGCGTTGCTGTTTTCCCTCTCTGAATCACCAGATCACAAGAAAAATGTCCACTGATCACAGTGCTAGAGGAGGAACAATTCTGACTCATCTAAGCTTCTGCCCTCACCTCTGCTCCTAAACCCTCTTTATTCATAACTTAACTCTTGCAGACTTACTTTACAAATGAAACAAGCAATGTTTTCACTAAGATTTCTCTTTCTGTAGGCAACAAATGCCAACTTCCAGATTGCTCAATATTCTATTCCAGCCCTGCCCTAACTTAGCAGGATTTAGAGGATTTCTAGCAAAGTACTTAGCTACTGCTATTGCAGTTTTAATAGACAACTGGCATAGTACTGTTGAGGCCAGCTTTTTTAAGGCAGTAGAGTGGCAGCAAGCAAGGTTGTCATGGCCCATTGGGGAGGGGGGTGTTTACCTTGGCCTGGAACAGATGGTATCAACACCCTGATTCCACCCATCAGTAGTCCCTCAGCTACATCTGTGAGATGGGTAGCAAAACAATAGATTTTATGCACCTGGCAGCTCTTATATTTTATCAGCTAACTGCACCCCCAGCCTTAGTCTGGGTTAGTTTGGGTGAACAGGAAAAAGGAAGTGAAAGTGTCTTGGATGTGTGTGTTTACATTATCTTTTCTATTCCCTGCACTCAGAAGATGTAAATAAAAATCATGCAACCTCAAAATAATTCCAAACCAAGTGTTTCTTTTTTTAAACCCCAATGCAACTGTTACTACTAGGGGGTGCCCTAAGAGCCACCAATAAAAAGATAAAAACAATAACACCCCCCCCAACTTTTAATACTGGAAGTATTAACAATGGTTTAAACCTATTTCACTCATGGGATAGGAATAAAATGAAGGTACAGTATGCACATACAGAAAGAGAAGTGTTTGTATTATGTTAGGTTCATACCTTGGGGAAAAAATGGTCAGATTCAACAGCTTCTTCTGATAGGGGAGGATAGTATATTGACTTCACTTCAGACTCAGGACAATTTTTACTGTATGTTGTAAATGTTTTATAAATACTAATGTATAAATGCTTTATAAAATACTATGAATTTTAGAAAAATAAATGTTATGAATTTTTAGAATTTCATTTACCATTAGCAGTATTTTAAAAATGGTTTAAAGCCAGCATAAAATTAGGGGCAATTAATGCCATTATTAAATAGATAGACATCATTATCAAATACATGGTGAAACAGGTTAGTAATACAACACAGTTGCATAGCTATTTTTTAACAAGCACTATTTTTAAAATGTGCATAATCATTGCTACAGAACAATTACATTAAAAGCCTCTTAAGGTTGTTTTGCAAAATTTATTTATTGATTTCATTTGTTTTATTTCTGTAATCATAAAAAGAAATAAGTAGTATTAATTTTTAAAAGTATTTCAATCCATATCATGTAACTGAGAATAGTTTCACAATTTTTTTTAAAAAGATGATGAACATCTAGACATAACACAACTACATCAACACAATCAAAATGGCTAGTTTGTGAAATCATTTGGCTGGACATAACCATTTGAAATAACTAAGCATATATGCCAATATCTAGTTGCTCGAACTAATCATTTTTCAGTCAAGTGGTTTTTTTTAAAGTATCCCAGCCTGTTTTAATGAGCTTCTGTATCACCTGAATAGATGCAATTAATATTGGCACTAATTCCCTACATTTGCAAAGGCTGAGTATCATTAAGGTCTTTGGTAGTTTTGCTTTCTGTCAACATTCAGAATCAAAACTGTATCTCAAGGATACAAATAACTACTTCTAGGCCAATATACAGATAAACTGTTTTGTTTTTTAATGAGAATAATTTATTCTGACAATCTTTCGCTCTCTAAGCCACAAACATGATGCTGGATTATAAATTTAAAGAGATGATTACAAAAAATGGTTTGGCTTAAATTAATTTTGGGGTTTTTTGGCAATTATTTGTTTGGATCTAAGGAACAAATCAATTAACCCTGTCATACGCAATCTTCACATGGAGTCAAGAATTGGAAAGATTTTAATGTTCCTGGTTTTATGAAGTAAAATCAATTCTGTAATACTTTCTGCTGCATTCAAAGCTACCACTCTGAAATCTGTTAATAAAAATTCCCTTGCTAAATGGCAGAACTTTCCCCTAGCTCTTAGTATTGACAGATATGTCTCTTAAAAGTGATTAGCTGTTATGGCTAGACTACTAAATAAATAACATTCAGTATCAATGCTACCATGATTTTTAGATGTACAAATAAGAAAGTATATACTGAACACAAAAACTATTCATTGTTTTTATGCAATACTGTTTCTCCGCGTAGTACTGTTTCAACAGAATGGTAAGCAAAAGTATTATTTTATACACAAAGTAGTAATAATAAGGTTTTGAGACATGCTATTTTCAAAACTGAGATACAGTTCTGTGTCCACATTTTTCTAGAACTGATCACAATTTTTATATTCCCTTACAGCTGACTTCAGACATGTTCTGCATTGAGAATTCAAAAGCCTGGCTTATTAATTCTATAATTACATAAGATTGTAATTTTCCTCAGTTAAAGCAATGGGGGGAGGGGGAGAGAGGATTGTATTGTATCATTGTCTGTTCTTTATTCTTTATTTGTGAAAGTACCCCAGGGATTGTACAACTCTTTGGAAGCAAAGTGCACTCCATACAAAAAGCTGAATTGAATTTATGTCTATTATTTAATCAAAGAATGTCTAAATCGACCATACGTTTTAACTGATTACAGTGTCAATCCTACAGGCAATTGACTTAAGCAGCTCCTCTGAATTCACTAAAGTTTGCTCCCACTCCCAGGTGAATATTGATTGCAGTTTGAATATACATGGATTCACATGTGAATTAAAACAGGCAAAATCATTTTGATTAAACTAATCAAACATTTTAGGTATGCTTCACAGTTTAGCACCTGACAAAATATTTGTAGATATTGTAGAATAGATATACATTCATAACATCTCAGTGCTTGTCTCTCCAGCGAAATTATGGCACTAAAATATAGTGTATAATGAATTGAAGCTATAAACTGATAATATAATTAAATCATACTTATCCCTGTACTGGATGGGCAATAAACAGCCCTAGGCCTTCAAGTGAACTCTTTTCGTGACTCTTAGTTTTTTCTTCTCATGGCTTCTGAAGACCAATGACAATTTCCCACCATTTTGAGTTCAGAAATACATTAAAAAGTTCTAAAATATGTATATAACAACAAAACACTCCCCAGAAATCCAACCTTACCTCTATATATGACTTTACAGACATCAACATTAAGTGCAACATCAGCTACCAAAAGGTAAAGCATTGTTATTTTGCACTTTAGTGCTATACTTTGGCTCAGTGGTGGGTTCCGGCAGAGACTACTCATGGGCGTGGCGCGCACACGCGCATGCACAGTGCAATAAAAATGCTTCTGCACATGCGCAGAAGTCAAAAACAAGATGGCGGCGCCTACGGCATTGCCGAAACAACAGCGGGACTGTGGCAAAGCTGGCCACTAAGCTACTACTGGTTCAGATGAACTGGTAAGAACCAACCACTGATTTGGCTCCTCTGATGATGTTCAGCAAATCAATACAAAGTAAGTACGGTAGATACAAAACATTCCATACATTAAGTGTTCTCTTTTGGGTGGCCCACATCCAGACCTGGAACATGCATGTTCCAGCAGAAATGTTTCAGATACGGATAACAGGAAAATGCTAAGGACGTCAGCAAGGCAGGGAGGTAGGAAAATCGGTGGCATCAATTTAGGGGAGATAATCAAAGGGAGATCCTATGAAAAACTAGGATAGATATGTCACCCTTGAAAAAGAAATCAGTGGCTACTAAGGGAAAGTAGGAAAAGAAATACCCTAAGAAAATAAGCAGGCAGGCTAATTTACAGCCTTTGTAGAGAAAGAGAAAAATATACCTGGGCAAAGTGTTTGAGATTGTAAGACCTTTCCAGAATTGTTTCAGTACAAACCCAGAATAATCAAAATGTTCCAGGTTTCAATTCCCACCAAACTGTAATCTATGCAGAACTGTTTATCAGAACATGTAAAATACAATGTGTTTATTTCAATTAGAAATTCACTTTCCCTTTTCCTTATGTTCTTACTAGAAATGCACAATGATGAATTTTGTAGAAAAAAGTAAATACAGTAAGATTGCAATCCTATACCTAGTTTCAAGTCTCAATGATTTTGAATACGGTTCAAATAACCACGTGTGTATTAAAAGAACAGCAATAATAGAATTTCCTTAATGACTATTCTTAAACTCAAGTAGATCTGATTTAAAAAGAGAGTGCCTTTCTGTCCCCTCTACAGGGTTCTTTCTCCACATTGTAGTCTGTGATCTTCATCACTATTGATTGATGAGGGAATAAAACCTTTTAGAACTGTGCTGTTAAATATATCTGTATTCCATAGTCTTTCCAATCAATTTGTGGTTTGGAAAGATGACTATTGCTTCAGGATGATTACACTGCATTTATCAAATGTTGTGATAACCTGTACTTCTGGCTGCTGCTTCCCATTCCACTGTGAAAAACGTAATTGTTCCAAAAAATCCAACAACTGCCATTATTAAAAGTTGCCACTGAAGAAACAAATAGTTGCTGTAGAAGAAAGCAACAGCTGCACAGACAGACTGAAAAGAAAAAAAAACATGTTGTAAGTGCAATCTTAATGACAAGCCAACTGAGTTATAGACATTGATTTTTAATGCCATCTCACCTCCACTTTTAATTACTGGAACATAAACTTTCCTATTCATGTTTCTTTATAGAAGCAAATACACTTATTCCAAACTGGACATGTCTAATATACAGATTACTTTTTGTAAGAGTGTTGTTTGTGTATACAAAATCCAGCACAGTATTTTAAATTGTAGGTTGAATGGCCTAGCATTATTGATATACATGAATTTTGCATTTCATTTAAATATCATATAATGTATTAATGGATTATGTCTAATTTTGAGTAAATGAGATCAGTGATGCAAAAATATCAAAATATCTTTTCTATATAAGCATACCACCTTGAACTCCAGGGTAATTTTGATGGAGGAAAGGCAGACTACATATTGAACAACGAACAAAAAGATACTATTGTGAATGCATTCTTTGCTACCATAACCCAACTGTTACTTTATAATTTTTACTTGATAATATCACAGGAACTTTTCTCAGAAATTAATTCTACTCTCGCTTTTTCTTAGCACAAAGGGCAAAGTTTCCTTTAAGCCATGCTCAATTTCTAATGGCTAAATAGATAAGATCCATAAAATTCTTTGGCAACTGTACAGCAATATAGTATGCTATTACTTCCAGAATGTGGTAATCGTGGGTGGGTGTTAGCCCAGTCTATATGGATTTCTGATAATTTATTGCCAAATATTATCATGCCTAATTGTACTTAGTAAGCAAGTGAGACAAGGTTGGCTAAGTGCTATGACCTGCTGATACATTTTCCCCAATGAAACTGGAAGTTATTTTGGGCTTAGTAGTATCAGGCTAGAGACTGGGAAGCCATGAGTTCTAGTCTCACTTTAGGTACAAAGCCTGTTGGGTGACCTTGGACCAATTATTCTTTCTCAGCCCTACGAAGAAGGAAAATCACTTCCCAAAAATCTTCAACTCCATGGATTACAATTGTCCTTGACTCACAACCACAATTGGGAGTAGAATTTCCATTGCTAAGGTTGTTAAGGGAGTCATGTCCCAATTTTGTGTAATAATGTATGCCAGGTACTAACCATGATGGAGGTGTTATGATAGTTGTAAGTGTGAGCATTGTTTATAAGTCACTTTTTTCAGTGCTGTTGTAACTTTGAATATTTGTTAAACAAATTGTTGTAAGTCAAGGGCTATCTGTAGTCCAGGCAGCTGTTGGAAGTCCAAAACTGAGGAAAAAGCACCAAACATCATCCCCATCTGGTTCTGCCACTTGGAAATAGATATTACCTGAACGAATTTAAATATAGCAAAGGCAGGTGCACTGTCTTCAGAATACAAGAATCCCAAAATACTAAGGAGTTGAGTGTTGAAACAGCTATCTCCAAAGCCCAGTAAGAAACTGCAAAAAATGGCTACTTCTTTGCTGAAATAAAGAAGCAATAAATAATAAACTCAAAATTATAATTGAAAAACAGTATTATGCTCAATTCTATCATTTTTGATTTTCTTCAAGTTTGAGAAATACAACAGAAAAGTGGCCAATCACTTATTTATTCATTTAATTTTTATAGCCACCTGTCTTAAATATATGACTCATAAACAAGCAACATTTAAAACACCAACACTATTTTAAAAACTGCAGTTTAAAATAATAAAAATACTGTATATAAAAAAACTATTAAAATCAAACATTATAGTTTGTTTAGCACAGATATCAGAGTAAATGCTAGAGGGCCACTTTTCTCTAATAACACCTTCTCCCAGGAATCGCATATCATTTGTTTGTACGTAACCTTTCATATACATTTACAAAATAGCTGACAACAATGGAATTCGATTCCTGTAATTCTTCCAATCTTCAATATGCTTTGATTGGGACTATTAATAGTGTTCTCTTTTAGTGTCACTGATTACAGGTAAGGTCCGATAATCATCAAACTTAATATGCCTCTTCCTCATAACATTGTCATGGCATTTTATCTCAACAGAAAAAAGATTGCTGTTGTTTTACTAAGATGCCTTTTTGATCAGTCTAACTTTATGGAGTTCCAGTACTTGAACCAAATGGGTTCTGATCGGGGTGAAATGTTACCAGTGTAGGAAAAATTCTAAGGTTTGCCCGAACCGGTAGTAAAAAAAATGCTTTAAAAAGTGGAAAAAAAGGTTCTGACGATCACACAGCATAGCTGATTGTCATGGAACCTTTCCCCCCCCCCTCCACTTTTTAAAGCATTTTTTTACTATCTATTCACCCAAACTGGCAGGAAAAAAATGCTTTAAAAAGTGAAATAAAGAGGGTCTGAAAATTACACGGCTCACAACTGATCCACGCAATCATTGGAACCATTTTTTCCATTTTTTAAAGCATTTTTTTCCTGCCGGTTGGGGTGAATAGGTAAGAAAAAAATGCTGTGAGTTGCGCGATTGTCAGACCCTCTTTAATTCACTTTTTAAGGCATTTTTTTTCCTACCTGGAAAAAAGTTGGCCACGCTCATCCGGTCACATGACCACCACCAGCAAGCCACACTCACAGAACCGGTGACCAAAAAATAATAATAGATTTCACCACTGATGCATCCTCTTTACAGCAGAGAAGTGCAAATCTATCCTGAATTATCCTGTGCCACTTCAAGATTTATGCATGTGATATAGATACCATACTTTGTTTCTGTTATTATTTGATTAAATAACAATTTGTGACCATTAAACAATATATTGAATATTAATCAAGATTCATAATTCATTTCAGAATAAATTGGCGATAGCTTAAGGTACTTGAATTACAGTAATTTAGCTATAGTTTTACCTGAGAAAAGTTTAACCCCACCCTGTCCATCTTCAAACAGAGCTTATATGACTGAAGAATTTCCAGTTATGAAATTCTATAAACTTTCTAGTTCTATTCCATAATAGGGAAACACAAATGCAAAAAAAAGAGCACAATACTGGAATTTGAAACTGAAAGTTAAATATGTCATCCTGACAATGAAAACATAAAAATGATCTTCAAATGCTAGTAATTCTTATAACAAAATGATTGTGACCAAGAAGAAGAAAAAACAAATATATATAATTGTCTTTTAAGAATAATCTGGATAGAAGAAGCAAAAATCATACCTTGGTTCCATGAATGCAATGCTATCTGTTCCTTCCATGGATGCAATGGGTGCATCATTTGGTATATTACAAAAAATCAAATAGAAAGCTATGAAATGGGTCACAATGCCTAACATCACCACTGGGTTCCTGCCAAATCTGTTGTTCTTACTTAGGAGGCCAAAGATTCCTCCACCTGTAACAGTAAATATATAATTATTATCCATACAGAAAATTGCTTTCTTTAATGCAGATGCTCACAGGGTAAATTAAGGAACAAGCTTTTTTATTGAAAATGTTAAAAGTAAAGTGTTTTCTTGAAGACTGGTTTCTTAAGATTCCCAGCATTAAGGAAATATCTTAACTGGAATAGTTAGAACCTACCTTAGCAGCACTGTATTATAAAATTCCAATAGCTGCCAGTTTGTTACCATCATCCATAAGGATGCTATGATAATCTGCTGGTGGCACTGTCCCTTTAAGAAAAATCAGTAAATGCGTACTAGTACATGTCAAGCAAGAAATCTAAAAACACTCTGACCTTGATTGTTTTCTTGCATATGCTTCATTATCCAACTAGGTAACATCATCAGTGCTAAAAGGGAGTAAGGTTTGCTCTCTGTTTATATACACTGCCTTGCCCTGTCAGTGTTGGGTTACAAGTGGACTGGTGTCACAACAAATTGGAGTGTTGGCCAACAAATGGACTGGTGTCATAGCAAACTGAAACAGCGCTACATTAATAATAGCATTACACTAATAATAATAGCATTACAATGGACCATTACACATATCATTATATCAAAACAATATGTCTGGTTTTTATATTGTACAATGTACTGAACTCACATATTCTATAACAGGGTGTCAAACTCATGGTGTCGCATTGTCGTCATGTGACATATCACAACTTTTTCCCCTTCATTAAAACGGGGATGGGCATGGCCAGCATGTGATACATCTGGCCCATGGACCACGAGTTTGACACCCCTGTTCTATAGTGACACAAAGGATGAAGGCAAATAATAAATATGTAATATAACTTTATTCATGAATTTAAAGCAAAAATAAATAAATAAATCCTCTGAAAATGCTTTGTGGAGTCTTGTTTAGCCTTTGTTCATTTGTTTTGCAATGATAAAGGTGTGAGGACAACTGAAAACTTAGGGTGAGACCTGCCTACTTGATCATTCCTCTACAATGAAAATTTAACAATTAATTTTGGACTTCTAGTATCTTAGATCTTTGCTGAATTACTTTATCTACCTGTATATTATATACATGTACTCATTGATCACATTTATTTATTAAATTTATTTATTTAATATCAGAAAATATTTTCTATTATTTAGAATAGAAAATATTTTCTACTATTTACAAGTTTCTCAAAGTTTGTTGTATCATTTCATTTTGTTGGGAAGCAGTTTGAACTCACCTAATATTTCTCCAATGCCAATGAAAATACCAGACAGTCCAATAAGACTTTTTTCTTCAGCACCAAATTTCTTAATAGCGCCTATACAAGTTCCATATACTCCAGAGAAGAATGTTAATTCCAGCCCTTGAAAAACAACATTATTTCAGTCATTATTATATGCAAGTATTTATCCTTAAGTAAAACATTTTCAGAGGAACTTTCAATAAATATTTCAATGATAATTATTTAGCAAAATTCCCATATCCCTATGTGTCCTCATAAGACTTAAAAAACCGAACACCACTTAGAAACAAACAGTGTAATTCGCAGATAGGTAACATATTAGTACATTCAAGAACTTTCAATATATGCAATGTCTTTATATCAGCTGTTGGTAGATCATTAACTGTCTTTGTATAGGTGAATCAAAATATTATTATCCCCAAATTACAGTCTTCAGAATAGGATAGGCCTCTTTGAATAAAGAAACCAGCAACTATCCCTGCTGTTTGCTACTGTATAGTAACCTGACAGATCATGAGGGCCAAAATTGCATTTTTACCATAAATATGCCCCAAATTCAACAACTCAATTCAATGTCATTAATTGATTTTCATGAAGAAACCAAAGACTGGACGATTAAGAAAAAACATAAGAGATATAACAAATGTCTGTACTATATAAACTTTCAAGATTGGTATTTGCACTCTTGTTCCATTACCTGTATAGGCTGTTGGGACACTAAGTAGCAAAATCCGTTTTGTAGCACACAATTTGAATGATCTTTCTACAAAGAATGCAAAATGGAAATATTTAATTAAACGATGTGAAGAGAATCTTCATTGATTTGTAATTCAAAAATTGGAAACTGGGCTTAATTCCAATATCCCTTTCTCTCTCAATGATAATGAGCTCTTCTCTGGTGGTACTCAACAGTTTTGAACGTAAGTACACTATGGAGCTTAACAAATCAGTGGACTATACCAACTTTGTGAGTCAAAGCAGGATAAACAATTAGGCCAGCTGCACCAAAAATAGGCAATGTTACAAGATTTATAGTAATGTTGCTACTAACATTATATCTCTGCCTCCTTGAGGAGGGAAATCTTAGAAACAAGTTACAAGGAATTGTAACCATTTGCATTTGACTCTTGCTGAGCGTGTCAAAATGCCCTGGGAACTTTTACTTACTTATTGCATCCATGGCCCTTGATGTTTTGCTTTGGCTAGACCTGATAAAACAAGTATTTATTTAATGTGAAAAAATATGTAGTATATTAAGAAAATCATTATCTTGCATCATTATCAACGTTTTCCTTAACTCAGTACCATTTATCATTAAAAAAAATTTAAATATCAATATAGGAAATATTGATTCAGAAATAAGCCAATAACCTAAATTATATGTGTATTAAACTTTTGACATCACTTTTCTTTATGAATTCCCCTTACACATCAAAATAGGTCTGCCCAATATCATGCAACATAAAAATGTATCAACAGAAATTAATTTTCCTACATAAATTACGTATGTAGTTTCATGTAAATTATCTTGTAGCTGTACAGTTTAAATCTAAGCATCCTTCCTACCCTGAATAACTGGGGCAAATGGATTGTTTTCTAGTTACAATGCCTCTCTGCATTAAATACAGGCATCCTTTCTTAGTCAAAAAAGAGCAGAAAGAGAATATATTGATATAACAAAAAATCAACCATTAGCACCTACATGCTATCTGCAATGTTTTCAGAAGTGGTTTCCTCTTCCTCTGAATTTGTTTCTTCTGGAGTTTTAATGAGAAAAAACAAAACGGTGCCCACTAGACTGATCACCGTCAGAGAGATGAAGACAGTCCTACGGTCACTTTCTGTGGAGAAGAAAAATAGTGTGTTATACCTTCTTCAATGAACAGTGTACTCATTCAAAGTTGCCAAAACATTCAGGATATTTTTCAGATAAAACAAAATATAAAGTACAGAACCAAAATTACATTCATAACAAATGTCAGTAAATTTTCACGAATCAATCCAAGATTCTGTATTTGAAGATAACTATGCATATTAACATGTTTTGTTTTAGTATGGTCATGGAATTAGTCGCTTAATTAGGCAATTATTAGGAAATAAAGCGGAAAATCAGTCAAAACTTTTAGTATATTCAGAGGAAGAACTCTCTGCATAAATATTCTGGTAGATAGTTTTAATAGGCGTAATACTGCCTTTGTATCTAAATTCATGTTTACAATAACATAAGGAGGAAATTATCTTCCCAAATGCTTTCACAAATGGTTTGTTGTATTCAGGTCTTTTCCTATGTGTGTGTGTATATAGAGAGAGATATAGGTTTCATGATTTAGATTATATGTATATGTGTATGTGTATGTGTATGTATATGTGTACATATATGCAGGTCTTGGGGGGTTGTATTTGTTCTGGATAGCTGTCAATGCTTCTTTTATAGGCACTTGGGTGAAGAGGGATATGACATCGAAGCTCACAAGTAGGTCGCTGGGTTGTAGGTTTTGTTTCTTTATTGTTTCTATGAAGTGGAGTGAGTTTTGTACGTGTGAGGTGACGGATTCTGTGTAGGGCTAAAGTTGTTTGGCAAGAAATTTGGCAAGATTCTGTAGAGGTGAGCCTATGGAGCTGACTATGGGTCTGAGTGGTGTTCCTTCTTTTTGTATCTTGGGGAGGCCATAGAGCTTGGGGCATCTGTTTGATTTCTCTCTGGGGATGATTACCAACCTAATCCAAAGGGAGAACCCCCCACAAGAACTGAGACACAGAACAGGACAATGGCATCGCCCTCTTCCCTTACATCAAAGGCACCACAGATAAAATCAGCAAAATTCTCCACACAATATCAAGACAGCCTTCAACACTGACCAAAAAATAGCCAACATCTTAAGAAACCCCAAAGACAAAATCCAGCTAGAAAACCAAGGAGTCTACGAAATATCATGCAAAACCTGCCCAGCCACATACATTGGACAAACTAATAGGAGAATAAATGCATGCATCACAGAATACAAGAACGCAGTCAGAAAAGAAGAAAAAACTTCCTCCTTTTTCCAACACCTTAAAGCAACAGGACATGACATTGATTTTGAAGGAACCAAATTACTCTCCAAAACTGAACACTTCAACAAGAGAATAATTATGAAATCTATCGAAATAGAGAAACACCCCCACAACATGAATAAACGTGATGATACCTCCCACCTACCAGACATCTGGAAACTAGCCCTACTCAATAAACGAGTCCCAGCCACAAAAACCAACACAGGACCCAGAACAACACAGGACATCATCACCAATCACCCTCACCAAACATCAATTCCATCAACCAATCAAGATGTGACAACATAGCCAACCAATCCATTTAAAGCAACAAAGCCAACATTACACACACACACACACCTATATTTATAGAAAAATGGCAGCTCCAATCACGCTTTGCTCGCACAAGCATGAAGCCTAATTCAGCCTGTATACATACTGTAATAAAGCATTACATTCTGAAAAACTGTAAAATCTGCTTTCCTTACTGACCAATGAGCTATAGTAAGCCAAGTGAAGAATAGGGAACCTGAAAAAACAGATACAGTCAGACTTCTTTGAAGACTGAACTTTTCAACTGGTCTATCTCGATAGAGATCTCTCTATATCTGATCTATCTATCTATCCATCCATCCATCCATCCATCCATCTATCTGTCTCTCCTACCCCATCCAATATTTTATTTGTATCCCTTTATTATTTTTACAAATAATTGAAGGTGGCAAATATATTCAACACACTTTCCTTCTCCTATATTTCCCCAAACAGCAGCCCTGTGAGGTGGGTTGGGCTGAGAGAGAGTGACTGGCCCAAAGTCATCCAGTTGTCTTGGTAGATAGTTGGCTAGGCCAAGGGAGAATGGAAATGGAAAAGAAGAGAAGAGTGGGAAAGCATTTGCTTATCCACTTCAGGCAAAAAATTGCTTCCACACAAGCTTTTCCTTTTCTTATCTAACTGCTGAGACAGTAAATTATTCTGCTTGTCTGGGTGTAGGTGATTAAATATCAAGGGACACAACATATTTTAAAATGGGATTTGTACATTCAGTAAGATATTGTAAAAATTCAAAGATGGAGACAGTAGGCTGAATACACAGGCTTCAAAGGATTTCATGAACAATACCAACCTGATATGTAAGTTTTCCCTTGCCAGGCAAAATATATGTAGAGATTTCCAAAAAACAAGCTGTAAACAAAAGATAAGTAGTGGTTAATGCATTATTTGTGATATAAGAAAGAAAAAGGTGAATTATAGTTCAAATCAACATTGAAATAATCTCAAGGATTTATCTGTAAAATGTTAAATTATATTGGCATTGCAAGTAGATTCCAACATACCCAGTCAATAAGAGCTCATCTTTCCAAGGTATGTATGTTTTTCTTTCATTACATCAGCCTTCTTTAAACTAATACCCACTGGTGGGTTGGATTTCAATTCCCATAGTCCCAGTCAATAGGACTTTTGGTCATAACAGCTAGCAACTATGAGAACTGAAGTGCAACACAAACAGATCATATCAGGCAAAGAAGGCTCCATGACAAACATGGAAAATTCACAGCACAAATGTTAAAATAGACAAATATTTTGGCTCAACAAGAAGCAGCTTAGGAATATGATCCCAATAATGGAAACAAAAATTCCAATATATGGAAGCAGGACATAATGACAAAGTTTAAAATAACTGAAGAGGAAATACTGCATTTGATTTGAAAATTAAAAGTAGGAATGAAGACAGTTTTCCACCTGCAACCTGATTATACCACTGCCCTTTCACATTCTGACTTTTCCCCCTCTTCAGATCTCATTGTTTTAAAAAAAAGATTTCTGAGATCAGTTTAGAATGCTAGGTTAAGCTGCCAATTTATCCATGAACCAGGGTGGCAGAATCTAGCTGTTTTTGGCTAACCTTGAAATCTAAGCAAGCTTAGACCTTTAAGTATTGGGCAGAAACTACCAGAGGGCTGCAAGCTAGACTGGGAAAATGAAAATATATCTTTAAAGAAGTAAGGGAAAATAAATTGGAATTATTCCTCAGAAAACTACATAAACGTGTCAGTGAAGTTGCCAGTTGATCTCAACTGAAAGAAACATTTTTTAACTACCATATCTTTACAATCCTATCTTGGAAATTCATAGGGTTTTAAAATAAAAACTCTAGCCACTACACTCTTGTTTTGCTTATACAGTCTTCCCAGGGCCGCAATGGAAGTGGTGATTGTTAATAATCCCTTTTGTTTCTATCTACACAAACTGATAAAGGACATTTTATTTTGGATGGCACATACTCTGTGATTGCCATTTTTATCTTGTTAACTGCTGGGCAGTGAGGTCTAACACTCCTAGTGGTGCTGCTGGATACTATCCTCCTGGTGAGGGCCCTGCTGTGCTGAAAACAGACCTCTGCTTTTTTGTTTAGCAACGCTTTATTTTAACAGATGTGTTGCTTTTGAATGATTGTCCTACCTTTTTATGTTTTAATCTTTATTATAAGCTCCTTTGATTATTTGTATTTTTATTTAAATTTGCTTGCTGTCCACCTTGCCTATTTTGCTTAATAAGAAAGCAAAGTATAAATTATATATTTCCTTTCAGAAAGCAGCAGGTATCATTCACAATTCCCAACTTCAACCCAAGAACATCCTCATTAGAATCATGTAAAAGAGGTAGAGAATAAGGGACTAGTCCCACGCTTGACCAATGTTCATTGGCTAAAGTAGAAGCTGAATTTCAATTACCCTGATCTAGGTCAAAGCAATCTAAGCCATCTAGACACAAAATATGTTTTAAATTGAACATGTTATTCATGCTCCCTAACTTATTTTATAATAAAATCGTGGAAATTTCTGAATGCCCTCAAATATTTTCCTATGACACAGATGAGACAGTGACTCAATATAGATTTAGAACAAACTCTTCTTCCCATTTAGGACTCTTTAAATGATAGTTGACATAGAAAGCAGAACTTGAAGGGAACTGTAATTTTAGAAAGCACATATTTTGTGTAAGCCCCAAAACTGACAGCTCAGTTATAAGTTGTACTTTCACAATCTTGCTTTAAGTATCCAGAGAAATACAGCCTAATTATACATTTGTTTCCCAACAAAAGGTTTTTTATATTTGCACCATCTGTGCACTTTCTGGTATTGGGTGATTTCTTCTTCCCTTAGCTCCCATTTGCCTAAAAAATGGTTTAGTGAGTTCCCAATCCTCCAGAATAAATTAGAGGTCAACTGAGAGATGCAAAAGGGAGAGGACACCACTGCAATCTGTGAAGTTTTATTTCATTTCACAAAAGGATTTAACCAAAAGCAATAGTTTAATTATTTACCTGGATTGCAATAATGCCCAGAAAATTCCACTGTTCCTGCCAATTGTGTTTTCATTTGAATTTATTGTTAGACAATTTCCTTGAGCAGTCCACAATACTGGAAATGTAATAATAATTATTGTAAATAAGAAAAGTAATCTTCTAATGTTTGCTTATATTGGTATCTGAAAATGGTTGAATAACATAACATATTTGTATTCTTGGATGCTTCTCAGGGTTGCTTCACAAATGCTTACAGTTGACCCTATTTAAGTATTCAAATAAAGCAGATGATATGGTAAAAAATATGTTAAGTATTAAAATTTTATTCATGTATTCTAGCCACACTTCCAATTGAAGTTCCAATCATTACACATTTTACACAACAAACCTATATAATTCATACTTTATAAACTACAGACAGTATTGTTCAAAGTGAATGCCACTTTAGCTGGAATTTCATTATTGTAATTTTGGGAATAAAGGCAATTTAAAAAGATCCTTAGCAAATCTAAAGAACTTCTTGGTTAATGTGCTAAGACTGTGCTTTAAGAGGGAAATAAGTAATTCCAAATCCTATTGAACGTTTCTTCATAAGGAATAACCATGTATATTTATATTATTCATGTAATGTTCTGGAGTGGTGCAGTGACTCAATGGTTAAGATGCCAGGCTTGTTGGTTGGAAAGCCAGCAGCCCAGGTTTGAGACCCAAGCACCATCTTCCATTTTTGCCCCAGTTCATGCAAACTAGCAGTTTGAAAGCATTTAAATGTAAGTGTATAAATAGGTACATTGTTGATGGGACAATAACAGTGCTCCGTGACGTTTTGCTGGCCACATGACCACAGAAATGTCTTCAGACAGGGCTGGCTCAATGGCCTTGAAACAGAAATTAGCACCACTCCCTATAGTCCGCAACAATTAGCAATGGTACTAATGGTTAAGAACAGTTTTACTACTGGTACCTTCTTAATACTGGGGAATGGGACACATTGTTTGCATTCCCCTCAATGGAAAATGAGAAAAGTGTGGGAAAGCAAATTGAAAAAAAGGTCCATATTACTCAGAATCAACCTAGGCTCTCACCCAAATCTCATGATTCCACCAATAGCAAAATAAAGTCCTTCATAAAATGGAGAGCATCTTTCAGGTTGAGAGGAAGTACTTACCAGCAGCTGCTATTCCAAGGAAAACTGAGGCTGTGTAGAAACTCCAAGTAATAGGCTGGATAAAAATGGCAATATATAGGCTGAAAAGAAAATAGTTTTAATACGCATGATGCCATGCTCACAGAGCTTTGTAAAATAATTTCTATCACTAGTTGGGAGTAATCTGTACTTGATTGATTTTCAGTTGTTCTTACCTCTACGAATTAATTCTAAATCTTATATTTACCCACTTACAAGATATTTAACAGAATAGCAGAATTGGAAGGGACCGTGGAGGTCTTCTAGTCTAACCACCTGCTCAAGCAGGAGACCTACATCAGTGTTGGAGAACCTATGGCACGCGTGCTGGACGTGGCACCCAGAGTCATTTCTTCAGGCATGGGAGTCATCCCCCATTGCTCTTCTGGGTTCCGGCACACTGGACACCTGGTCTTCACGCACGCATGCGTGCCAGAAACCAGAAGGCCAGGTGGCTGGCACGCATGTGCGTGCTGGAAACCACAAGATCATCCTCCCGGCATGCACATGTGTGCCAGCCACCTGGTCTTCCGGTTCCTGGTGCTCCTGCGCAAGTGAAGACCAGCTGGCTGACACAATGGAACACGGAAAAGCAACAGGCAACGGATCAGGTACCCAAAGAGTTGGCTCTGCTGGTCCCTTCCAGCACATAAGCCCTACATCATTTCAGACAAATGGCTGTCCAATCTCTTCTTAAAAGCTCCAGTAATGGAGCACACATAATTTCTGAACGCAAGCCGTTCCACTGGTAAATTGTTCTCACTGTTATGAAGTTATTTCTTAGCTCTAAGTTACTTCTCTCATTGATTAGCTTTCATCCATTGTTTCTTGCTTTAACATCTGGTTCTTTGGAAAACAGATTGACCTCCCTCTTCTTTGTGGCAGCCGCACAAATATTGGAATACTATTGTGAGCCACAGTGGTACATTGGTTAGAGTGCAGTACTGCATGCTACTTCTGCTGATCGCCGGCTGCGTGCAATTTGGCAGTTCAAACCTCAGTAACCTCAAGGTTGACTCAGCCTTCCATCCTTCCGAGGTGGGTTAAATGAGGACCCAGATTGTTGGGGGAAATATGCTGATTCTGTAAACCGCTTAGAGAGGGCTGTAAAGCAGTGTAAAGTGATATGTGTCAAAGCGCTATTGCTATATCATCCCCAGTCCTTCTTTTCACTATACTAGCCTCAACCAATTCCTACAACCATTCCTTGTATGTTTTAACTTCCAGGGCCCTAATCATCCTTGCTGTTCTTCTCTGCACACTTTCTAGAGTCTCAACATCTTTTTTATGATGTGATCAAAACTGGATGCAGTATTCTATGTGTAGTCTTACTAAGGCTTTATAAGGCAGTACTACCTTATAGTACTTAGTACTCCATTCTATCCCAGTAACGCAACCTAGAATGGCTTTGGCTTTTTTGACTGCTGCAACACATTACTGGATCATATTTAAGTGATTGTTCACTAGGACTCCAAGACTCCCACTCCCACTTACTGCTATTGAGCCAGGTTTCACCTAATCTGTACCTGCACATTTGGTTTTTCCAGCCTGAGTATAAGACCTTACTTTTCTCAACATTGAATTTCATTTTGTTGGATAGTCCCCATTGTTCAAGTCTGTCGAGATCCATCTGGATCTTGAATATATCATCTGAGGTGCTGGTTATTTTACCAGCTTAGTGTCATCTGCAAATTTGATAAGTTCCCCTCATCTAAATCATTTGTGAAGATATTGAAAAGTACTGGGCCTAAAAATGGAACTTTGGGGTACCCCACTGCTTCCTTCCTTCCATGTAGATGTAGTTCCATTGGGGACTACACGTTGAGTGTTATTTGGCAGCGTACATCTAGTGCTGATGCTGTTTATCCCTTATTTTTCTAGCTTACTGAAATCCAAGTATACTATGTCCACGGCATTTCACTGGTCTACTGATTTAGTCACTTTGTCAAAGAATGAAATAAAATTGGCATGATCTGTTTTTGACAAACCCATGTTAGTTTCTGATTAAAAATTTGCTTGCTTCTAGGTGTTGCTTGGTTATCTTTTCCAGGATCTTCTGAGATACTGATGTCAGGATGATTGGTCTGCAGTTTCCTGGATCTGCTCCCACCCACCCCCCTTTTTTGTTGTTGTTGAAGTTTTCAAGAAAGGATTGAACCAACATTTGTCTGGGATGATATAAGGTCTCCTGCCATGGGCAGGGAATTGGACTAGAACAGCTCCAATGTCCCCTCTAGCCCTATGATTCTATTCTACTCTAAGACCAGCTGCTATAACAATAGTAGTTATATCATACATTCCCCATCAGTCAATTATATACAAAACAAGAGCAGGTTTTCTAGGTGCAGCTAAGTAAACGGAAATCAGCATAAATTATACCAGGAATTGAAACAATTTTACTTACCTATAGAAGATACCACTAATAAACATGGAAAGTTGTGGTCCTATGACTGCAACCACTGAAGGTGAAATTATATTTGATGCTGAAAACACTCCATAAATAACAGCCATACTGTACAAAGGAATAACAATGATTAGTAAATCATTAACATGTACTTGAAAACTAAGAGAAAAATAAGGAGGAATTTCTTTGGAGTTTTTTTGGGGGGCGGGGAGTGGAAATGGTTCTACAAGGTAAATCTGTCAATATACACACTCTATGTTTGCAACCACAACATTTTTTCAAGCACCATGGTATTACCACATTGCTACACTAATTCACATAGATGCTGTATCTAAAATTATTTTACATGAAGATGCAAGCTACCTTCTTTTACATCTCTCCCCAACCCATAAACAAATTTTATCCATGAGAATTGGATTGTTTGTGCAGTATGTTTATTTTTGATTATGTTCCTTTGGAGATGGGAATTCAGAGACAAATTATAATTCTACCTGTTTTTAGGTTTAATAAAAACAATAAAGGAAAAATGGTTAAGTACAGCATGTAATTCTAAGGTGAGGTCACAAATAATAGTAATAGTTTTCATCTATAGTAAAATTAGCTGTAATTCCCCTAGATCTCCAAATGGAAGTTCTTTTAAACTAGGTTTAGTAAAAACATGCCAAAATCAGTATATTGTTCATTAGCCTGTCTTATTCAAATCATAGTTTGAACTTCTCTAGGATCTTTAATTTACAACTGAAAGCTAGAATTTCTGAACACTGACACATAAAAAAGGAAAACGAGGAAGAACTGATACGTGTATCATGCCTCATTCTCATAGGATGAATTCATCCTGTTCCATTATGCCTGAACCTAGTCATAAAATGTACCCAAAAAACAAAAAGTTAAAATCTTCCAATAAATGATAGTGTTGCTGCTCCATGAGATATGGGTTTTAATGTTCTAGATTTTTAATGTTGTAAGCTGCCCAGTTACTTGTGTTAAGTTAGGCTGGCATATAAATCTACTTAATAAATAAATAATAAAAGATAAGTGTAAAGTACCTTGTATAGCCACTTCCATGAAAATCAGTATGATTTAAATTTGTAATAACAGTTTGCTGTAATACATTAAAATACATTAACATGATTAACAAAATGAACTATTATCCAGATTGTTTTTTTAAAATATATTTAAGTTTTAAATTACAAAACAGACCCACAAGTCACTATAAATACAAGTATTAAATATGCCTCTTTACAATTATTTGGACAAAGTATTTGCAATTAATCTCCTAAGTAAATCAAGTTGTTTTAAATTAAATTTGCATCCAAGAGTGTTACATTAGGAAGTAAACAAAAGTCAAAAATCTAACTAGTTTTAATATCCACTTTCCTTCTGTTAAAGGAGAAACATCATGTTGCTTGATAAAGAAGTGTGCCCAAATCTGCATTTGCCCACAGAAGATAAAATGAGGCACATCTGTAGCAGCAATCATGATGTGGCAAGTAATAAATCCTTAGTTTTTTGTACAGCACTGTAGTACTCTTAAACCATCATGTAAGTTGATCCCATGCTTAGAGGCCTGACTGGCAAAAATCACTGTTTCCATACTCCCCTCCCAAAAAACATTACCTAAAATATTTTTATACAATGGTAAAACTAGACAATGCCTCTATAATTCCATCATTAGAGTCAAAAAGAAGCTTCTAGATAATGTTCTGATTTATTGGCTAGCCCCAGGACATCAGACACATTTAACTGGACTGTGCAAAGCCAAGGATGGCCTTATTCTCCATATTGTTCAAGACAAAAAGGAAAAGAAAAAGGAAGAGCAGAGGATTGCCTAAATACATCTAAGCAGGAGACGTTCTCTTTCCAATTACATTTGCTCATTGTTCCCCTTTTCCCAATACCATTATATATCTACAGATATGGGTTCCTTATTTTAATAAGATAAATTCTCATTAAAAGTTATTTCATATGACAGACTGTACAATTAACTCCTGTGTTTCAGGATTGACACAAGGTCTGAATCTCTGGGCTAAAAGTTAGATGATCGCAAGCCCTTTTTTTTGTTTTTCCAGAGCTAGACTGAATAGTGAAGACTTTGACAGAATGACTAAAGTCTCTAGATGGTGACTTTAGATGGATGTGTCAGGGTGTTTAACATGGCTGGTAGCAACCGATCATGACATGTTTTAGAAGTAACCTAAGAAAGAAGGATCTTCCAGGCAGTCTAAATTATAATTTCTCCCAGCACAACAGAAAGAGGATTGCAATTTTAAAATTATGCTTTTTGAGCAATCAGGAAATCCACACTTATAATAACAGATAAAGGAAATGGCAAGAAAAGGACTGCAAACATCGAGACAATATTACATTCTGAAATATATATTTCTGTTTCATCAAGAAGCTAATCAATGCACATAGGTAAAAGAAACATTTTATCTTACCGCTATATTTCCACATGTTTGGAAAGCAGTGAACATAAACATGAATGCTATTCCTAAAACAATGATGTTCAACTGTTTTTTTAATTCAGAATTCATCTTGTGTTTTATCAGAATGTTGTCAGACTAAAATGTAAGTTAACATTTGTTTTTCAAGCTTCTTCCTTTTTTTAAGTTTCTGAGAAAGGAACAAAAAACACAAATTCTGCATTACTAAATTAACAGCTGTTTTCTGAAAAAACAAAGTATAAAGGAAATACCAGCAAACAGAAATGAATAAATAAAGAGTCTCTACCTTTCAAATGCAGAACAGCAGCAGATGCAAAGAAGCAAAGAAGCCACATTCTGTCCCAGAACTTCATTTATCTACTATATCATGAAATCAGATTTTGACTTGGACACCAATTATCTGATAAAAGGAACATCTACGGAGATTATTTCCATTCATGCCAGACAGGAAATACAGAACAGTTTACAAATCAAGTCAGCTGATCAAATGAGCAAAAAAGAAAAAGCACTCATGAATTCTGGGAAATGCAGTTCAAAGAGCTATACACTAAGGAAAAGAAAGCATTCTAAACAATGCTACAGAATAGAAACACAACGATAAGTGTAAGCATGTACAAAATATCTTTTAGATAATAATGACTGTACATTTTGTTTTTCTCATTTGCCAGGAAATTTTGAGAAAATCTAATTCTGAATAATGTGATATATGATAAAGAGAAAACCTTGAATTGATTTGAATCGTTACTGAACTTGTCTGAAAGGAGTATATAACAAATTAATACTTCTTTTAAGTCCCACTTTATTCAATGGACTCTAAACCTCATTATTTATGATAGCAACCTGTATCTATGAGAACAAATTTCTTTATTATAAATAACAAAAAATATGTAATAATGAATGTAACCCTCCAAATCAAAATGTTACTATCAGTCATCAAAATGTGCAATGCAGTTCAAGAAAAAAGGTAACATCCTAGACAAATATATAATTGTAGTATATAAGGCAAACCTCATGAGAACTAAATCCAATTATATTAATGCATTTGTGGTTTCCCTCATCTAATTTTCATATCCAAATGCTAGATTCAATATTGAATGTGTATCTGGAGAAATGTGTGTGTGTGTGTGTGAGAGAGAGAGAGAGAGAGAGAGAGAGAAGGAGGGAGGGAGGGAGAGAGACAGAGAGAGAAAGAGAAAGAGAGAGAGAAAGAGAGAGAGAAGGAAAGACCGAGAGACCCTGATGAACAGACTGCAAGTGAGCTGGAATGGGTGAGAGAAGGAGAAGTTCAGGATATCCACACCCTACAATCTCTCATAATATATATAATAGATTAAAAGCTATAGCTTTAAATAGTAAGATTCTGTCCAATAGATATAAGCAAATAAAGTATTGGACTTTATCTCACTGTATCATCTTTAGGCTAGGGCAGTGATGACTAATCTTTTTATATGAGTGTGTGTCAAAATTGTGTGTGTGCACGCCAGAGGTGGGTTCCTACCAGTTCGCACCTATTCGGTAGAACCGGTTCGTCAAATCTACCAAACCGGTTAGAAGTGGTTCCACCAGTGGACCCGGAAAGCAGGCCACACCTACAGAAGAGGTTCCAAAATTTTTTGAAACCCACCACTGGTCCTTGGATATGATTATTCTACACTATCATGCTCATATTTATAAAACTCAGTGCCTCTGTGAAAGGTAAGGATGACTACTGCGTTTGTGGTGCAATCAGAACATTGCGTGTGTTGAAGTTGTTTTAACGCAAACCAAAGATGCCTTTTAAAAAACAAGTTTACCTCATATTCTTATGCATGCCAGTGCTGTGTGTGGGGGGTAATTTAAGGTGGTTCTGACAAGTGTCGTCGGCATCTTCATATCCGGTCACATGGGCGGCAAGCCACTCCCATCCGGTCACATGGGCGGCAAGCCACTCCCACAAAGGAGGCCACACCCACAGAGTAGGTTCGAACAATTTTTGAAACCCACCACTGGTGCATGCTATCGCACATGTGCAGGTGCCCACTCATCTGCACATGCGCAAGCGATCCTCCCACCTGCGTATGCACAAGCGACCTACGGGAGTGGGGGGAATTTTCGCCCTCCACAGACTCCAGAGGCTTTCCTGAAATGAACTTCTGGTTTGCCCGTTGGGCCATTTTTCATCCTTTCCAGACTTCAGGAAAGCCTCCGGAGCCCAGAGAGGGCGAAAAACAGGCTCAACTGGAAGTTTGTTCTCGAATTGCCGGTTGGGTCATTGGGCCTGTTTTTCACCCTCTCTAGGGTCCAGGGGCTTTCCTGAAGCCTGGGGAGGGCGAAAACGGCCTCCTCCAGCCCTCCAGAAGGCCAAAAATCATCTGGCACACACCGGAGCTGAGGGCTGCCATGCCAGCAAATATGGCTCCGCGTGCCACAGGTTTGCCATCATGGGGCCAGGGCCTGACACATTCCTGGCAACTATTCTAAACTACAACACCTACACACACACACCAGAGGTGGTTATTCAGCAGGTTCTGACCAGTTCTGGAGAACCGGTAGTGGAAATTGTGAGTAGTTTGGAGAACCGGTAAACACCGCCTCTGACTGGCCCCGTCCCCATCTATTCTCTGCCTCCCGAGTCCCAGCTGATTGGGAGGGAATGGGGATTTTGCAGTAACCTTCCCCTGGAGTGGGGAGGACATGGAGATTTTACAGTATCCTTCCCCTACTATGCCCACCAAGTCATGCCCACTGTGCCGTGCCATGCCCACCAGGCCATGCCCACAGAACCGGTAGTAAAACATTTTGAACCCCACCACTGACACACCCACCCACCAAAAAAACCTTACTTACAATCTAGTTCCAGACTGCACATATACATACTCATAGTCACAAGTGCATTTGGGTAATTTGGGCATTTGGGAACCTTTAAGTGAGATGGGAGATTAAATAGATCAAGGACTACCTGTAGTTAGTTAACACTAAAAGTGTAAGTAAGATAACACCTATAAGATATTTTTAGGTTGGCATTCAAAATTTATTAATCAGTGCTGTACACTAAAATCAAAATAAAGACAGCTTTCCCAGTATTATGCGTATCTCCTACTATTTTTAGAATTCTGAAATATGTATTAAAGAAGTTATATTCAACATAGTATGAGGTATTTTCAAGAAAATAAACACAGACTTTTGGCTCCTCGTTTACTTTCTATATTATGGATTATCCATTTTTCATGTTTAGTTGCTTGGATAATATACACTATTGCTGTACTCTCCCACTGAATTAGAAATTACTTCATTATCAACTTTTGAACGAAACATTGGTTCAAATAAAACTATATATCCCACAAAAATGTTGGTGACAACGTTGAAGAAGAATATACTTTGATTCAGATTTACAGACAGCAGAATATTACCCATGCATCAGCCTGGAAAGCATTCTTTAAATCATGTCCCTCATTTTTTATGTATTTCTCCTTTTCTAGTTCATAATAAGTAATATTTGTTGTTTTATTAATTCACCAGATAAACACTTCCCAGTATTCACTCAGAAAAATTCATTAAATACTATTTTCAAATATCTTACTTTGCTCTGACTTTAAAAAATGACTTTATTCACTAAATATTTGCAAAAATATTTTAACATTAGTTTAATTCTAATCCCCACATTATTTTAGTGTAGCGGTAAACATCTATTCTCAATTTTGTGGTCAAAGTACTGGAAATAATTGATTTATATTCTAATAGGAAAAAAAGAAGAGAATTGCTAAAAAATGCTCAAACTAGCAAGTAATTGCACTTTTCACATACAGGAAAGCCAATGATCAATATTTAACAATCCTGATTTCAATAAAGTTGCTACATATGCAAGTTAAAATCAAGAGGCAGACAACAGAGATCATAATGTTAACGTCCCATAGATAATGAAAAAGACATATTTTTGGTTTAATTAATTACACAAAAGCTTTTGATCTTTGACATTTCATTTAAAAAATGAATAGGAAGGCACAGTTAGAACAGAAGCCATTTAATGAGATGGGAGAAGAGTGCACCAAGGCTCTAAAATATACGAAATACTGGACTAAAAGAAGTAGAGACCGGAAATAAAATTGCTGAGAAATATGAAACAACCTCACATATTGTGATACCATTTTGATGGCTACAAACAACACACACACACACACACACACACACACACACACACACACACACACACACAGTTTCCTGAAAATAAGATCTCCCCGGATAATAAGCCCAATCAGGCTTTTGAGAGCATGGGCTAAAATATGCCCTCCCTGAAAATATTGCAACACAGCAACAGCCATGAGGTGACCATGCTCGCCACCTCCTGCACCTCAAACATAATAAGACCTCCCCAAAAATAAGGCCAAGTGCTTGTTTCGGGGGTCAAAAGAAAATAAAACCCTGTCGGGGAAACAAGAGTGTCTGTCTCTGTCTCTCTATGTTTGTGTGTGTGTGTGTGTGTGTATACTGTACACACACACACACATAATTTTGAGGGGTCTTTGTTGTTCTCTGACCTTTTTGTAGCAATAGCAATAGCAGTAGACTTATATACCGCTTCATAGGCCTTTCAGGCCTCTCTAAGCGGTTTACAGAGAGTCAGCATATTGCCCCCAACAATCTGGGTCCTCATTTTACCCACCTCGGAAGGATGGAAGGCTGAGTCAACCCTGAGCCGGTGAGATTTGAACCGCTGACCTGCTGATCTAGCAGTAGCCTGCAGTGCTGCATTTAACCACTGCGCCACCTTGGCTCTTGACCTTGTTTTCTTCAAGATGTTTCCATTACCCAAAGTAGGTAACACCATCAGTGCTAGTAAGGAGTGGTTTGCTGTTAGATTACATATTCTAATAGCTTGCCCTGTCAGTGTTGGTGAGGGTGGTTTTATAGCAATAGCAATAAGACTTATATACCACTTCATAGGGCTTTCAGCCCTCTCTAAGCGGTTTAGAGAGTCAGCATATTGCCCCCAACAATCCGGGTCCTCATTTTACCCACCTCGGAAGGATGGAAGGCTGAGTCAACCTTGAGCCGGTGAGATTTGAACAGCCGAACTGCAAAACTGCAGTCAGCTGAAGTAGCCTGCATTGCTGCATTTAACCACTGCGCCATTGATTGGGCTCTTGGCTTTTTAGGTAGTTTCTTGTTTGGAGTATTGTTTTCCTGATTACTGGTCTGATGTCAATCTTGGAGTTAATCTATGCTGATCTAGGTTCTGATTGCTGGTGGTGCTTGGGTCTTTTTGACTGATTATCTCTTTTGCAGTCTCTTGTTGATGTCTATGTGTCTACTGATGGCTAATTTGTCAGAGTGGCCGGCTTCTAGAATTTCCCCGGCATTTTTGGACATAGCTTGGTCTAGGACAGTGATGGCGAACCTATGACACGCGTGTCAGTGCTGACACGCGTAGCCATTTGGGGTGACACGCACAGGATTTCATGCGATTCATCCTCGGCTCCTGCACGGCCGCCGAGGATGAAAGAATCTGTGCTGGAGGAACGGGGGGGCGGGATGTGTGATCTCCCCCGCCCACACTCACTTACTGTATCGCCGCCGCCCCTTTCTGAGCGCAGGGGCTGCTGGTAAGGCGTGCGTGCCATGCGCACACACGTCATCAGCGCGGCGAGGGAGGACCCGCAGGAGAGGAGCGCGGGAACAGTGCGCGCCTCTCTCCAGTCAGGCCGGCACAGAGAGTCTACTCCTGGTTAGTTAAAGAATTCACCCTCCCCCTCACTTATCTCAGTTCACGGCAGGGCTGTGGAGTCTGCTGCTTCCAGCTCCACGTCCTCATCAACATGCCGCTCGCGTCACTAGGAATATTCATAGCAGGGGCGGGCTGGAGCGTCATGTTGATGAGGACGTGGAGCTGGAAGCAGCCGACTCCACAGCCCTGGTTCACGGCACCCCAAACAAGTTCAATAATATCAAGGGCAACATACGAAATCGACTGATGAACAAATTAGTTACTAAGCAGGTATGTTAAATAATTTGTTTTTGGTTTATTAAATACAATTATATATTGCAATTATACATTTTTGTAGTTTAAACTATAAATTGCGCAAAATTATGTTTTTGTCGAAGTGACACACAACGCGAGTTATGCTCGATTTTTTGCCGATTTTTGACACACCACGCCAAAAAGGTTGCCCATCACTGGTCTAGGATGATCACATTTTCCCAATTGAAACTATGTTTAAGTTTGTCTATATGTTGTGAAATTAGAGAGTTTTCATCATGTCTTCTGACTGCCAGTTGGTGTTCATGGATGCGTTCTGCCAATCTTCTGCCTGTTTTTCCCGAATGCCATCACTCTGCTAAACAAATAATTCCCTCACCACTGTCAAAGTATTCACTAAGGTGCATTACTATTACTATTAGTTTTCTTATACTTTCTATCCCCATCTCCTCCCACTTATGACTGCATGACTGTAACTTTGTTGCTTGTATCCTTACCATTTATATTGATATTGTTTCCTGATTGCTTATTTGTACCCTATGACTTTCATTAAGTGTTGTACTTTATGACTCTTGACGAATGTATCTTGACTTTTTATGTACAAAGAGCATATGCATCAAAGACAAACTCCCTGTGTGTCCAATAAAGAATTCTTCTCTATTCTATTGTTTGTCCTACATAGCAGTTGTTGCAGTCATTACATTGTATGTTGTAGATGGCTCCTGTTTTTTTCTCTGAGGTTGCTGGGGTTTTTTGTTTGCTTTGGATGTTTTGAAGGGCTTTAGTTGGCTTGTGTGCTAACTCTAATTCCATGTAGTTGTACCAGTAGTAGTCTGTTAGTCGTGACCTTTGTCTCTCGAACGCAGATGGAGATCAGGACAAGATTCAGCAGTCCATCTGCATTTGAAAGACAAAGTCACTCTTTCCAAGACAGCAAAATTCATATTTTGGATAGACAGGATCATTGGTTCCAGGGGTAAAAGAGGCCATTTATGTTGCTAATGCCCCACAGCAAAGAACAGGAGATTAAGAGGAGAAACTATCTTCCAGGCTATGCAAACAAATCAAGATGGCAAGAAATATTTCATACATCAAGCCTGTTGAATAAAAAGCTCAACAAAACAATTCTTTTGGGGGATGGAAAACCACCATGAGAGCAAACTGTTTTGTATCTCACCTAGAAAACAAAAGTCAGTTTGCTATCTTTTTATATCTCGAAAAACATTGCATAGTACCGTACTTATCTTTGGAATAGTGCAAAATACTTTACAACACAAAGTCCTTTTTTTACTCATTTTAAATAAATTTCCCTGACCCACAGAGGGAGGCCTGATAAAATGGGCTTTGAAAATCTCAATATAGTGCTGCTACTACTGTGGTTATTGTTTCATTTTCCTACGCCTCATTTCCTTCAACAATCAGAATCGCTGCCCTAAACTGCAAGAGCGTCCAACTAACTACTCTAAGTTGAGACAAATACCGTCCTTGAAAAGACAGCCTCCCCCTCCCTCCGCCGACCCGGCTCTCATTCAGCGCGAAGACACAGCAAAGAAAGCAGCCTTCACCCGCCCCTCTCAGCCACCCCTCCCCCCCTTGGCCTCGCGCTTCCATCTTCGCTCGCTTCTTTTCGCCCCTGAGGCACGTTACGTGCGCGCTCCCGCGTATTATTAGTCAGCTTCCTCGCAGTCTTGGCCGCCATTTTAAACACTAAACGTCTTGTCTTTTAACAAGCGTATACGACGCCAAACACTTAACGGTTTGTTAAAATCGATAGGCCGACTAAATTATAAGGAGCAAAGACGGTTATACCTTTTCCAGAATTGTTCTTTGGAATGGGAATTAACGCTCTGCACCCTTCCGCGTGAAAAGCCTAAACAATCGCTTCCGGGTTTCCGCACTAAGGGGCAGATGAGCTTTCGCAGTCGATAAAAAATTATTTTCCTCATTTTCTGTTTGGATGGATGTCAGTTGCCCTCACCACTGCCTTTTAATATCCTCTTCTCCCTTTGGAGCAACAAAAATCGAATTTAAATTCGAATGACTTAGCGTACAACGGAGGGGCGCGGGTAGAATCGAGAACTGCTTCCGGGCCATCGGCGGCCATTTTGTGGCGCTTAAATACTTGACGAAGGGCGGTACCTCGTTCACTTGCTCGTGGCAGCGGTCGGAGATGGTGGTCTGCAAGTGAGCTGTGGTCTGCAACGCCGACGGCGAAGCGGTATTAACGCGAGCCCACCACGGCAACCATCTCTATAACCTTTAGAGATAGTTTGGCCGCTGCGATTTTTTCCGTATTTTTGCGCCCAGCAACATGAGTTACGGGCGTCCGCCTCCAGACGTAGAAGGCATGACCTCCCTGAAGGTGGACAACCTGACATACCGTACTTCTCCGGACACACTCCGCCGCGTCTTCGAGAAGTACGGCCGCGTGGGGGATGTCTATATCCCCCGCGATCGCTACACCAAGGAGAGTCGCGGATTCGCTTTCGTGCGTTTCCACGACAAGCGCGACGCGGAGGACGCAATGGACGCCATGGACGGAGCTGTGCTCGATGGCCGCGAATTGCGGGTGCAGATGGCCCGTTACGGCCGGCCTCCGGATTCGCACCACAGCCGCCGTGGCCCCCCTCCCCGCCGGTATGGAAGCGGCGGTTATGGACGTCGCAGCAGAAGGTGAGATTGGGAGGTGGAGGAAGGCCTATCGGCCGGTCTTACTAGAAAAGTAATTAAATGGGATATGTGTATAAGGGAGAGGCAGAAAAAAGGCCCGGGCTAATTCGTTAGCGTACTAGTTGGAGGGGGGAGGGAGGTCGGCGGGAAAGGGAGCCACGTGATCCTGAATGGGCGGCGGGTGGCCTCTCAGCCGTTGGCTCGGAGATAGCGTGTTCGACTTCCTGGATGTTTTCCAACCGCCCGTCTCTTTCTCTCTTCCACTCAGTCCCAGGAGGCGGCGTCGGAGCCGATCCCGAAGCAGGAGCAGATCCCGATCTCGCAGCAGATCGCGCTACAGCCGTTCCAAATCGAGGTCCCGCACGCGGTCCCGCTCTCGTTCCACTTCGAAGTCCAGATCGGCCAGGAGGTCGAAGTCCAAGTCTTCCTCGGTGTCCAGATCTCGTTCCCGTTCAAGATCCAGGTCCAAATCCAGAAGTCCTCCACCTATCTCGAAGAGGGAATCGAAGTCGAGGTCCCGTTCTAAGAGCCCTCCTAAATCTCCTGAAGAGGAAGGTGCTGTGTCATCTTAAGAAAAACGGTAAAGTATCATGTCTTCTCCTGAACTTGCATGCTTTATTGTAGGAAATTAGTAGGCACTGGGACCTTAAGCATTCTGGATAAGAAAATGGGGCATGATCATTTCTGAAAAGGGTGTTTTAATTTACAGCTAATAAAAGGCATCTTCATGTTTTGTTGCAATTAATAGCTTGCTTTTTAATATCTATTGTTTGAGACGCAACCTATTTCTGAATTGACTATTTTCTTACTGTTCTTATCCAACATCTGCATTTTCCCCTTTAAAGCTGCGGTCTCCTGTTTGCTTAAAGAATATTGGCCAGTATTGCAGATTTTAACTGATTTGGCTGATCCTCCAGGGACCAGTTTCTGTGGGCGTGTATTGGAGCAGGTTTGTCTTTAAATGTTAAAGATACACTATCCTGTTAAAAATCTGTTCTATGGATACAGTTCTCAAGAGCAGCAAACACTTTTAGAAGTGAAATGCTTGGTACAATTGTGGGTTTATAAGAATATGCTGGGTGGGAAAATGGATAGTGTGTCTTTAACCTCCCTCAAATTGTTTAGTCCTGTTGTTTTTTCAAATGGTGGCCTAGAATGTTAAGGATAATGACTAATAACACATCAAAAGTTTTGAATATGGATAAAAGCATAATTAATAAACAGTTTGGATTAGGGGTGGTTGTTGATAAACAACGTGGTGTGATTAGTGAAGAGATCTGACAAATTTTCCAAACTCTCATGATGGCTATATTGGTATCAATGCAATAGTGGGAGGGAGATATTGCACTTGCTTGGAAACATATTTAAAACATCAATACAAGTAGGTATTTAAAAGTATCCATGAACAATATAATGTATACAAGGGATCTCTAAGCATTATCTTTTTCAAATTTAGATACCGCAAATGGATGAGAAATCTACATAAAGGATGCCTTTTGGAGGAGAAATGATCATCTGAATTGCCAGTCCTTTGGAGAGACTCCTGCACAAGCAACAGGCTGTTGAAAAGGTTATTTTGTAACACTTTGTCTAACTTTTTACTTTATGTTTTTGAGCCTCAAATGGCAGACTTTTACTTTTATGTGCCATTTTGTTGCTATTATTCAAATTTCTTGTAATTTAGTGATGTGAACGACTACAGATTTCATTATTGGCTTGGATATTTGAGGTAAAAACTTCATTTTTGTTCATATAGTGCTGACTTGTTTGCAAATTAAACTGATAATTAACATGCAGCCTCAAGTTTAATATTAAATATGCAGCTATAGTATGCTGAAAAGCTTTATGCTGTCCAGATGTTCAATTCTTGCCTTTGTTCTCCCAATTTTGAATTTTTAAAATTCAAGCACATATGCAAATACTTCAAGTCAAACATTAAACTTTACAGCTGACAAATTAATTTGAAAGATTTGTTTTTATCAGACAAAATTCTAATCTCTTCTCTTATGTATTTTTGTGCACTAGGCGCAGTTGTGTAGCAGTTGAGTAATGCTGGTTAGCTGTTAAGGTGGCGTGTTGCAGTGCAGAGTGCTTGGCTGTTTCCTGTTTTCTCCTGATTGCTCCTGTAAAGATGCCTTGTCGTGCAGAAACAAATGGCTGTCCAGTTAATTGTAATTGCCTGACAACTGCACTTCCAGTCACCCGGGCCTTGCATTAAAATAATGGAGCATACAGTGAGCACATCTAGCCGGTGATATACACACCTTATTTTTCCAGAATGGTAAATTAGACCATCTACATATGTGAACTTGCATATGAAAATGTAATGTTAAACCATTTGATTCATTCCTTTTAAGTACTGATTTGGAGTATCTCTTAAAAACATTCTGTATTATAACCACTGTGTCTGTAGTTTAATAAAAGCAACACTTTTTTGGTGTTCAGGTTTTTTTTTTAAACTGATGGTTTGAGTCAGTTTTGTCTGTTAGACTAGGACAGATCATACTAGTTTGCAATTTAAGTAAAATTCATCCAGCAAATTCATTCCTATAAGTCCTAATTAATGGGACTTAACTCCTAGATAACAAATATTGTTTTTAAAACATTGTAGGCTCAAGTCACATTTTTGGTATTCCTGTGAAATGTGTATATATCCTTAATTCAAAGGAAACATGCAGCAGAAATTAGTGTCGGCATGAACAATGAATAAAATTACTTTTAAAAAATGCTGAGAATAAACTGATTTGTATGCAATGGTGATCAGGCAATATGAAACTATCAAATAAGCAATGATACATTTTCATTAAAATCCATAAGGAATGTTTCTATGTTTTCAGTCCTTTATTTTTTTTTACTCATAACCATCATTTGAATAGTGTGCATCCCTGGAAGAGAAGATCCTGCAAGTTGTTCCTTGTTGGCTTCAAATGACTGCAATGGCACATATGTGCTTTTCATCTCCCATTTATGTAGTAATCCTTCAATAGACCAGTTGGCACTGGGGAAAAAAGCAAATTTTAAAAGCTTTGGGACAAGGTTGGATTGCCAATAGCATTCAGAAACTGAACATTCTTAAAAATTAATAGTGAGCAACTTGAGACATTTTGAATGAAGTTTTAGTGCCAAAGTACATAAATATAAAATCAATGGGAGAATAAGTAACTATATACCTTCTGACTTGGTAAGTAGTCCAAAATTGGGCATGAGGGTTCCTTTCCATTAAAAAGTGCACTGTACTTACAACATCTTCAAAGTCTTAAAGAAAACCAAATGTTAACAATTATTTTGCTATGATTAGAAATAATTAAATTATACATTACTTTTACATTTCTTCAGTCCTGTGATTTCTGACTTAACAGTATTTTATTGTAGTCAACTTTGCAGTTAGTTTTCCTTATCAACGCTTTTAACACTTATTACCCTGAACTAAAAGTGCATTCAAAAGGGATTTTCAAATGCATGTCAGTTTGAAAATGTATATTTGGGACAATGCTGTTTTTTAATTACAAAGCTTTTACAGTCTATCTGTAAAATAACGGACCTGAAAGTACCATCATAAACAAGCACTTTTTAAAAAATTATCCGGTAACTGTTGATCATTGAAATAAGGGATTAATCCCTGATGTCTGCCAGATATTTATTTACTTTTACCATCTTAACTCCAGCATAGTCAAGAGATAATAAAATGGCATTTTCCATCATCTTTCTATGGCTTTAGAAACTAGTTTGGTGTCATGATAAAAGTGTTGAATTAAAGTATTTGAAATAATTCACTTGAAGGTCCCTCTTTGGCTCATTGCGGTATTGAAGCCAGATGGACTATTGTGGGATAAATTGAGGAAAGTATGTGCATACTATATAACTAAAAGCAGAGTAAATGAGTTGGCTTCCCAAAATTGGAATTTCAAGTAATCACAATTGCCAAATTTTACGACTAACAGGACACATAATTTATGCTGTAAATCTTTGAATAAAAAACTAATTGGGAGCTTTAACTGAGCACAAAGATTTGTAATAAAATCTTTTCATTCTTTTAGAATTGCATACCATTTTAAAGTAGAGCTATTTGTTTCCCATTAGTTCAGATGTTGGAATAAGTAGGATTTACAAAATCTTGGGTTTGCAAAAAAAACCCACACATTTTTTCTTTGCCATTATTCACATACTTAGAATAGTTCCAAAAATGAATATTAAGAGAGACTACTTGCCTTCTGGTTCAAAAAATACATCAGCTCCCAAAATAATGTCAACTGGGGCTAAAGTCAATAGACAGGGTGATATGTGACCCCAGGTAAGTCCTATGACACATATCCCAGAGAGATTATTCATCTGGCAGCTTCTTCGGCAGTTGTCCAAACACTCAGAGAACTCTGCATTATCGGATAATATTACTTCTGCTCCACATTTTGCTGCCACTATTCCAGGTAGGCTCACACCTGCTCCAATCTGAACAGAATAAAACCTAATTTGTGACAGCCATTGTGATACAAAACATTCATAGAATATTCAAATTCCCCACCCACCTTCATTTGTTAGAATTAACAACTACCAAGTTATTGATACTTTTTATCAAAAGGTTTGCATTCTAAAATAAATGTAAGCAACCAGAAACAATAGCCTGCTGATGAATAAGTGTCAAATTGCTTTATTAAAAAAAACGGGATAGAAAATGCAAATTCGTATTTGATACCTAGATTAATCTATCCAAGCCATGAATGGTATCTGAGCAGAGAGGAATGTGGAAATTAAGTGGATTAACTCCATGGTTGAGATGGACACTCCCAATTTCATGTATAAATAATCAACAGCCACAATATTTGGTCTGTTCTAAAATATCAGAAATTACAAATTTGAGGCACATTTTAATATTTTCAGATTACCATGTTTTGAACTTTGCCTGCTACTATAGAAAGTGATAGCTGGACAACAGAAATTGATTTTCCGTGACTTAATTGCATTGGATAGTAATTTGTTTTGAATTAATATTGTAGATTGGAAAAGTGGCTTAAAAACAACTTGATTCCAATCATAGAACACAAAATGAAGTGCGATCTTATTTTGAAACGTATAAAAGTTTTGTATACTTATATACAGGTATGGTATATGTAGGATACTGTATTGTTTCTTACAGTGATACACAAAAATATCCATTTGCTTAAACCCGTTTCAGAGTTACAATTGTTGAGCTTAATTAAACTGAATATTTCATTTGGCCGAGTTTGATTACACACAAAAAAAAATTGTCTCTGGTACTGAAGCACTCTATATGCAAAGTAATATAATAATACCAATAAAAGGGAGAGAAGTGATGGCATAAGGGGAAAAACCTGTCTTGTATAGTTGTTTTGGCATACATTGCCCTGTAGCACTCCAAGGGAAGAAGTTGAAACAAGTGACTTCCCCAGCCTATAGTCAAGCATTTTGGGCTGTTAGCAACTGGCTTGCATTTATGAAGGATGCAGCATCTTGTTGGTCACAAGATCATAACAGTTGCAATGTCTTGTGGTCATGTTTGCAACTTCTGGCAAGCAAAATCAATGGAGGAAGCCATATTTTCTTAATAACCCTATAATTCACTTAACTATGGTGATTCGCTTAACAATGGCCGTAAAAATGATTGTAAAATCAGGTTTGGTCAGGCAATGATTCGCTTAATAACCGCTTTGTATAGTGACTGAAATTGTGGTCCCAGTTATGTAAATTGACGACTTCCTATATATACACACCCACAAATGACTAAAATATATTCTATGAGATTTCAGTAACACAAAAAGTATCTGGTCTTTTTGCAGAATTTTGGCTTGCCTAAAATAGTGTTCAAATTCATAACAAATTTGATGCAATTTCCCAGTGCAACTGGGAAACTGGTCCTCATAAAGTGACTGTCTCATACAGTAATCATTGTTACAACAGCAATAACAACTTTGCTTTTAGGAAATTTACAGATCTGTAAAACAAAGGAAAGTAGAACTGCAGTTTCACTTAGTGACTGCTTTGCTTACTAACCATGTTCCATTTGTGGATGCTAAACAAGGATTACCTGTAGTAAATTGTTTGCATCATATATTTCAGTGTAAATAAAAGAATGTTAAAATTGATGAATAATCATTACATATGATTTTCATCTGCACCATTCACATTTTATTTATCTAATTTACAATCCTAATCTCTGCTCCCTCCGGAAAAAAAAAGATTTGTGGGTGAATGTACAATATTCATTCCAAATTAATCCAACTGAACTTTTTTTCTTCCCTGTTTAAGGCTCTAATTCCATCATATCTGAATGAAAATAATGCAACATTTACCTCTAGTATTCTTTTGCCACAGACAAGTCTTCTATGAAACCAGATATACTGGGCCAAAACCACCGCACAAGGCCAAACATACATACCATACTGAGGATCAAGAACCTAAAAAAAGTTTATATTGCAAAATAAGATAGCATTAAAAGAATTTCAAAGATATTTAATAATATATTTATTATTAAATAAATATATTATTAATATATTTTAAAGATATTTAATAATATACATATATATATATTATTTGCGCTGATAAATAAATAAAGGGAGACTAGTATAGATCTATTTCAAGCTATTTAGCTCTCATCAGCTAGCCATACCCTTACTGGGAATTGAGCCTATGCTGTATTGCCTCTTAGGCAGATGTGTTAACCACTGAGCTACAGAGCTCGACTCCTTATCAGCCAAGCCAGGGTGAAAGGTAGATATTTAAAGTCACAACCCCTGTTATGCCCAAATATGGGAGGAAGATCACTACTTCCATTCTCTGTCCTTCGGCTTGTCACAAGAGACCATCCAGACAGAAACCCAATATTTTATTTCAAGCTATTTAGCTCTCATCAGCTAGCCAAACCCTTACTGGGAATTGAGCCTGTGCTGTATTGCCTCTTAGGCAGAATATTTGGGCATACCAGGGGTTGTGACTTTAAATATATACCTTTTACCCTGGCTTGGCTGATAAGGAGTCGAGCTCTGTACTCAGTGATTAACACAAAATATTGGGTTTCTGTCTGGATGGTCTCTTGTGACAAGCCGAAGGACAGAGAATGGAAGTAGTGATCTTCCTCCCATATTTGAGCATACCAGGGGTTGTGACTTTAAATATATACCTTTCACCCTGGCTTGGCTGATAAGGAGTCGAGCTCTGTAGCTCAGTGGTTAACACATCTGCCTAAGAGGCAATACAGCACAGGCTCAATTCCCAGTAAGGGTATGGCTAGCTGATGAGAGCTAAATAGCTTGAAATACATCTATACTAGTCTCCCTTTATTTATTTATCAGCACAAATATAACAAATGTAACAAAAAGGCAACAGTAAAAAAATATTGGGTTTCTGTCTGGATGGTCTCTTGTGACGAGCCGAAGGACAGAGAATGGAAGTAGTGATCTTCCTCCCATATTTGGGCATACCAGGGGTTGTGACTTTAAATATATATATATACATATATACATATATACATATACATATACATACATTACATACATACATACATACATACATACATACATACATACATACATACATACATATACATATACATATACATATACATATACATATACATATACATATACATATACATATACATATATATATATATATATATATATATATATATATATATATATCCTGTTTTCTTGGTCTTTAAGTAGTTTGTAAAATACTTCTATTAATACTCTTCTACAATGTGCTAGAACTGCATACAAATCACAGAAGCTGAAATCCACAATATATTTGGGATAATGAATATGCTGTATATTTTCTGTTAGATTTCTATAGAAGAAAATATTCATTAGAACATATGCATTTTGTAATTTTTCAGGCTCAATTGTGACTATGCACCTACATATGTAAGTACAATGAAATGAAATAAAATCCAGCATGTGAGCCTACTAAAAAATGCAGACAGATGTAATTCCTCCTTCAAATCTTAGTGAATGGTTACAGGTTCACCCAGAAAGGACAGCAAAGTTACTGTTTTGTCTGTCTGTTGGTGTGTGTATTGTCTAACAATTGACAAAGTAAAGAAATTTACACTAAACTTCTTAACCACTTCTACTTAGAATCAAACAACTATATCTGTCTGCCTAATCTTGCTCAAGGCATACAAACACAGAATATGTCTATGTTAGATTTGATTTAGTTTAGGAGAATAACATGTAGTTAGGGAATGCCTGTTTTAATACAAATTGTGGAACTGACAAATTGCAGAGGTCAACTTAATTAGTTTAAATATATTTACTGAGATAAGCCTTCTGCTCTCAGTGCTTACAGCTAATTTCAAAAGAAAAAAGGCAATAATGATTACAGAAACATCTGTTATATTCAGGGATTAATCTATAAAGTCAGGAAGTCAAATTATAAAGCATTTAAGAGAGCAACAGAGATGCATTATTTCCTGCACACAAACTTGCATGTGTTTTCTATCTTGTAAATTCAAATGTCAAAATGTTGTGAAGATTTAAGTCAATTAGGCATATTACTGAAATATGACATGCTTGTGTACACAAAAATACAACTGAGCGTTAAGTATTTTTAAATCTAAGAAACTGTTGTATCCATTACCAAAAACATTCTTCATTCATTGATTTGTTGATTAGTAATTCACAAATAAAGGCTATTAAGATAAGCCCTGGAATCACTTCAGGATTTATCAGATCACTAACCACTGATAAACATGGGGAAACGATCAGTATATACCAAATGTAACTTTGAAATACTCTGGTAACATGTGGCTAAATAAATCTGCAACCCTAAATGATCACTTGAAAATGTGCCTCATTGCATTCTAAAAGCTTTACATTGAAGAAATATGCAGGGTACCATACTAACTCTGTTGTCAGATTTGTTTTTGAAATATAATAGTCCTTACCTTTTTAAATTTGTCATTTCACTTGCAGAAATAAACAATTTAAGTTTAAATTTAAACTTCATCAAACTAGTTTGAAAAACCAAAACCTTACTGGAACATGAACTCACTTTAGAAAAGTTGTTGGGTGAAAACCAAAAGAAACCATGCCTATCAAACTATCTTAACCCAATTTTCAGTACAGCATCTGTACTTAGAAAAAAAAAAGTATTTCAGAGGAGGAGCCAATGTCGCAACGAGATAGTTGTGTGGTCTCAATGCTCTGAGACCACAGCCAATACTTTTGCCACTGGGTGGTCCAAGCGAACCTAAACCGTCCCGAAGAGATGGTGAACAGGAAGAATACGTCTTGCTGATCTCGAGGACATCGCAAAATCCTTGAAAGCAGCAAGAGAGGTTCTTCAATCCGGTGACAAAAAATCCAGCCAAAGGCTGACAAAGTGGAAGGGTACGGAAGAGAAAGTGTTTCCTGCTGGTGAGGAATTTTTATTGTTTTAAAAAAGAGTCTGCCTATTAAACTCAAAAACCAATTTAAATTAAAGAATAGAAGAATCAAGCGGCGGAATTGAATTTGGAATGGTTTTACACAGTGGTTATCTTACTTTTTAAATGTAATTTACATGGATCGAATCTATGCAAACCTTTTAAAACGGATGGATTAAGTTTTCTCCTACCTTCTCTTTGTGACTCTGTAATTTACAGGCTAAAGTTTTCCTCTTTTATTGCTGTGGGTATTTTTCTAATTCATTTAAAGATTGGACCTCTTTTTCTAATTTGATATACAAAAAAGATACAAAAAGAAACTCTTTAATAGTGTCTCTGCTGGGGGGGGGGTTGGGAGGTATTGTTGATCAGAGTTTTGTGTATTCAAAACGGAAATCTTTTTTCCCCCTCTTCTTTCATGGATTGCTTTGATTTGGTGCCTCAAGGCTTTACTGTTTGGCTGCAGACTGATAAGAACGCACAGATGTCCCTTTGAAGTTTGACCAGAGAGGAGAGCAGCATTCTTTGTGAATCTATGCTTTAATTTTGTTGATCTTTCAGGATACAGTAGTTGTGTTTGTCAGAATGACACAATCCCAAGGAAAAATAGAGTTCTTGACTTTGCAAGATATACTTTCAGAACTACAGAAATTATGAAATATAGAAGAGAAAAAACTGGAATATCTAGAGCACATAACAATGATGAAAAAATTGAAAATGTTCATCAAATGCAAAACAGGGTGCTTGAAACTCAAAACAACTGAAGTGGAAAATGAATATAAAGAGATTAAACCTGCTGATATCTATGGTAATTGGTTGTTCCTGAAAATGGAAAGAATGGAATACAGAAAGAGGAATTAAATGGAGAGAAAATCTATCACAAAGGTCAAGATATAGAAGAAGATAAAATTAAAGAACCTATGGACTTAAAGAAATTCCACTAGCAAAAGTTTTGATAACACTGCTGACAATCAAAGACAAACTGAATAAGGAAACAGAAAGAGGGCATCAAGATTATATGAGAGATCTTATAAGCAAGGAGTTGCTAAGAGAAGTCCATACAAAGCTGATCAAGAAGATGACTAGAGGATTGGTACCACAAATGGCAGAAGATATGAGATTGTTTTGTTATTGGATACAGGTTGATAGATGGAAGAATATAACTTGAAACTAGTTAAACTTAGTGAAACTTAGTAATAATAGATATAATTAAATAATTGATGATGATAATAATGTATACAATGTGTTGTGTTATGATAAGTAATAATTGGATATGAATATTGCATGGTACTCATAAAAGGAAGATTAGAAATCCTTTTGGATTAGATATAAAAGTTAATAAAAAAAGGATTAAGTTATATACAGTTAAGTTTTGATTATTAGGGGGGAAATGTTACAATACAGGATATAGTCAAATAAAGGAGGGATAATGATGACAACCTATATAAATATATGAGTATAATATAAGGAAAGTAGATGAAAATTGCCAACAGCGATTTGGAAAGGAGGATTAGAAAAGTCTATTATTAAATATTATGAATGTTTAGCTAGAATAGGACATAAGGATTCAATGTTATTGGAGGACTTTAGAAATATTAAATGAAATGCCAGTATGTAGTTATGTATTAAATTTTGGTATATTTTATGATGGACGTTTAAATAATTATAGTCAAATAAAAATGGAGGTATAAGGGTAACATGTATAAATGTTTGAGTTAAAATACTTGAGTTAATATGAATTATGCTTGATGACTGTGGAAGAGATGCACGAAAACCTTTTGTAACCAACTGATACACTTTCTACAGTATGTAAAGAATGTGTTGTGTTTGTTTTGAAAATAAAAAAAATAGTTTTTTTTTAAAAGTATTTCAAAATTAGTCGAGCAATTTCTGTGAAATGCAAAGCTATGAGATTATCTTCCAAGGTCCTTAAATTGAAACCTCTGATTCTCATTCAGAAGGTAAGAACTCTGGTAGGTGGATCATGCCAAATCCAATCTACATATCGGCTGACTACTTGACAAACCATAATCACAAAAATGGTACCTCAGGAATCAGCACCACCAACTCCCGGGGCCGGTCATCCCCGTCTCCGTTTTTCTGATCTTTTCCAAACCGGTATTCCTTCACAGACAAGTTGGACGCTATCTCGCACATGCCGGGTTTATCGATATGGCTCGATTGGCCATCCGCAGTCAGGCTCTTCCAGCATGTCTCCGGGCGAGGCAGCCAATCATGTCCATTTCTAAGAAGGGGGGAAATTATGAAAACCCAGCCGATAAGAATGGCACTTAACAGCTACCTCCCTTTCCCAGGTTTTCTTTTGTTTTCTCTTGCTGTTTTTACTTCTTTCCCGCTGAAGACAGACGGTTTATTCTTGCAGGCTAACTGATCCTATGGAGAAATGCTAATAGAGCTTAATTTCGCTGGTTTCACTCGAACTTTCCCGGAAGGATTTGAGACTCTTTACAGAGCAATCCATTGCAGCCACTTGGGGAGTTATTGCATTTAGCGTAATGTGAGTGTCATATAGTCCTTTAAGGATTGAAGTCCCTTTAGACCAATAAACAGTTAAAAAAAAATTCTACACCGATATCGAGAATCAAACTGCACCTCCCTATGAATGAGCTTCCCTGTGCAGTTTGGAAACCACCGTCCTTCAGCGTGGGCGGAATAAACTCCAATATGACAGTCAAGGTGCTGTTTATGGACACAGCAGTTTGGGATTAAATCTCGCGGGAACAGAGTAGGATTTCTAAATTAAGATTCCTAGGAAAGTGAATGGAAATCTCATTGCCTGAAAGAGTCGTGCTTCCGCCCAAGTGCAGCCGCTGCAACAATCCGATCCTCGCTTCAGCGTTTTATTCCCCCCCGCCCGCGGCTCTTTACTGGGCCTTCCTGGCCTATAAAAACCACCCTCCCACCCACCTTGCAAATCAACGCCGCTTAATTCCGCGCCTTGCTAAGAGCGCATTCCCCCCCCCCGCCCTCCGCGTTGCGCAACAGCGACGCCTCTCTGTGAGGCGTGACGTCCCAAAATGGCGCCGAAGCGCTTCCTCCTCCACTCTGGCGCCGCCCGCTTCTATTTCCGCTGCTCGAAAGACCCAATGGGAGCTGTCCCGTCCGCGAGACCCCACCCCACCCCCGGCGGCGCCAGCCAATGGGAGGAAGCGGAGGTTGAAGGCCCGCCAGGCGGGGTGGCGCGTCGAGTCCGCGATGCGGCGGCTGAGTCGGCGCGTTGGTGAAATTTCTGGAAGCGGCGGGGCGCTGTTGTTCGGGAGCGTGCCGACTCGGAATCCGTAGCCGGAAGAGTCGGGCGGGGAAGGCAAAGCAGCGTGGGGAGCATGAACCACAAAAGCAAGAAGCGCATCCGTGAGGCGAAGCGGAGCGCGCGCCCCGAGCTCAAGGACTCCCTCGACTGGACTCGCCACAACTATTGCGAGAGCTTCCCGCTGAACCCGGCGGGCTGCAAGGTGAGCGAGAAGGCTCGGAGGAGAGTCTGAGGAAGGAGACTGCGGCGGGTAAAGGGCGGCAGCGAAAGCCGCAGCCGGACAGGCTCTCATAGGGGATCAGATCCCTTCCCGAGGGGCGGGTCGGCTTTCACGTCAGATTCTGTAACCTTTTCCTCCGGGATCTCAAGTCGGGTTAGGTAGAGAGCGGTCTCTTTTCTTCGGCTGATCTTACCGACAGGAACCCCGCTTGGTAGGTTGGGCGCCGAGAGAGGTGAGGGGATTTACTCACCCCATGTCTCGGAGGGTGGGATTGTGTAGGCTCTTAGAGGTTCAAGATCGACCCTGAAAGATCGATGGGGCTATTTATCCTTTATTGTTGCTATGGTTATTCGTAGTGCTCTTAGTTAAAGTAGTGATCACTAAGTTATTTTCAATATAGAATGTTTGGCGGTCGAGAAACAACCCGAAGGTCCAGCGAAGGGGTCGTGGAGATGAAGAGTTTGGGGACAAGATAGGATCTCAAAAGTGAGGAGAGTCCTTAACACGTTGGCTAAAACCCCTCTCCTGTGTTGTATTTTGTATGGTTTGGGCTTCCATTAAAGTGGTGGGAAAGGAACTGTGATCACAAAAAGGAGGAGGTCAATTTATTTTCCAAAGCACCAGAAGGCAAGACAAGAAACAGTGGATGAAAACTAATCAAAGAGAGAACCTGGAATTAAGGGGAAACTTTGTAACAGTGAGGACAATTAACCAGTGGAACAGTTTGCAGAAATTGCAGGTACTCCATCACTGGAGGTTTTGCAGAAGAGACTGGACACTCAGTCACTTGTATGAAATGGTATAGGTTCTCCTGCTTGAGCAAGGGGTTGGACTAGAAGACCTCCGAGTTCCCTTCCAGCTCTATTCTGATGGTGCATAAACGATGCCTTGTTGAATTCAGCTGGACTTAATTGCTGTGGAAACTGTTTCTGCACAAGAATTGATGTTTGTCAGAGAGAACCTACACTTGTGTATTTTTAACTTTTTAATCACCAGAATTATAGATATGAATGGGATAATAAAGGGAAAAAGAAAAGGAAATGTTCATGACAGATAATTATTTTAAGATGTTTATGATATGCTGAGAATACATATTTATGTAAAATAGATTTCATACAATAATATGTGTAGGTAGAGATTAGTTTAGACAAAATATAGAAAGTGGAGAAAAGGTGAATTATAAAACGTAGATCTTGTAAGAATAGCAAGGAAGTGGTTGCCTCCTAAAAGTTAAGAGGAAATCTGCATGCTGCAAATGCTTGTATCTTTTATGTTTTCGTGGAATCCAGTCCTATTCACATAGTAGGAAACATTTTTAATTATATGTGGTGTAGTTCTTAGTAGCCGTTAATAAGATTAAGCAATAATTGGGTTGTTCACTACCAAGTTAAATTATGTCCAATTTTTAAATGGAACAGCAACTGAACCTACCATAAGCAACAATGTGGCATGCTACAAATAAAGTTGGTAAAATCTCATTCAAGTTGAGCTTAACTCATGGTCACTTAATGCAGTGGTCCCCAACCCCCGGTCCGCGGACCGGTGCCGGGCCGTGGAGTACCTGGCACCGGGCCGCGGAAGCCGGGTGTTCGCTGTCCCAGGCGGCCCCGCTGCGGGGAAACGGAAGCCCCGAGAACAAAACAGGCATCAACGCAGAGAACGGGAGCCTCGCAGAAACAGCCCTTCGGGCGCTTCCTCTGCAGCCGGAAGCTTCAGCGGCCAAGGCGGCTCCGCTTGAAGAGGCTCTTCGAAGCTTTTTCCGGCGCCGAGAGGAGGGCTAACCCGCCCTCCCTAGCCAGGGCTCCGGCTTCGCCACATGCAATGCTCGGCGCATCCCCCGCTGCTGCATGGCCTGCGAACCCCGGCAGCTCCGCTTTCCGGCTGCAGCGAAAGCGACAAGGCACCTGCCGAGCGGCCCCAGCCCAGTTGGCAGCGGGCATACGGTCCCAGCCCAGCCAGCCTCATCGCAGCGAGGGGCTCTTGGGGAAGCCGCCTTGCTCGCCCCCCGACCAGCTAATTTGCAGGGCGAGGCTTCCCCGGATGCAGTCCCGGCGACTTCCCTTCGGCTCGTCGGAGCTGCCCCGCGGCCAAGAAGTAGCTGGGAGGGCGGCCGCGGCTCCCCTGGGCGAGGCCTGACCATGTCTCGGGAGGCGCCCACGCGAGCACGGCTCAGCCGGCAGCCAGGCGGGCCTCCGGAAGCGCCGGCGTTCCTCTTCAGTGGGATCGCCGAGAGGCCGAGGGCAGAGCCGCTCCCTTCCTCCCCATGGAGCCCACCGTGGGGAGGGGGCGAGGAGGGAACCGCTGCCCGTCCTGGCAGGTGGGGGCGGTGGTTCACCGGGGAGACGATCCGGAGGTAAGCACGGCTGACGACCACGCCCGCCCACCCACCTCCTTGCGGGCCACTTTGGCCTCGGCGTGCTGGAACTTGGACACCCTGAACAGGCTCATGCACCTTTCCCCGCACCTCTGAAGGACGCCGACCAATGACCGCCCTCTGGGCTAGTGCCCAGAACCGCTTCGCGGGAGCCCTGTGGGCGGAGGGGGTGGGCAGGCAGGGGCGCAGGGTCGCGAACAACGCCCCCCCACCCCTGCGCGTGCTCAGCAGGCCACGGTAAAATTATCAAAGGCTGACTGGTCCGCGGCGATAAAAAGGTTGGGGACCACTGACTTAATGGACTTCAGCTTATTAAGTATCTATATGTTTAGACAAATTTCATGCCAGTAAGATATATCAGTATAAAATAATAGAAGATGGAAATGGATGTGGGTCCATTTTAGTTTCAGATATAAAGTACTTCATTTTCAACCAGGGATATTTGTTTTTGGAACTGCAGTCAAGACTGCAGTTTCCATTTTTTTCCATCAGACCTACACTATATTGCCAAAAGTATTTGCTCACCCATCCAAATAACCAGAATCAGGTGTTCCAATCACTTCCATGGCCACAGGTGTATAAAATCAAGTACTTAGACATGCAGACTGTTACAACAGAAACCAGAAAAGCTACTGGATTCAAAGTTACAATACCCAGTCCCCTCCTCTCTCTGCAATCACATGAGTACATTTTGGGCACTTGGTCCACATTTATGAGCATTTGCAGCATCATAAAGTCACATGACCGGGATTTACAATGTTTTTGCTAGAAGAAGGCATCTACTTCCAGTTTCTGGCAAAAAACATTCCACAGTGAACAATGGACTTATTTTATGATTGCTTCAGTAAAAAGGTCATAAAATCAGGTGCAGTCTCATGGTGATCCGCTTAACTTACCATCAAAACTTATAATCAAAATTGCGGACTTAATTGTGGTCATAAGTTGAGGATTACCTGTAATAGCAAATTCATACCCTACTGGTCTTTATTTCTCTGTTGCTTTCCCAGTTAAAACTTTTATCTCCTACTTTGCTAACAGGCACATATTTCAAAATCTATTGCTGTGAAAACCTCCATGCCATTTGATGTTTCTGAGGATAAGAGATTGGATAAGGCTCTTAAATGCTTTTAGATTAGATTGAGAAGGATTCTTTGTTGTTCTCCTTGTCCATTACTTGTACCTGAAGATTTTTCAGGGTGGAATTGTGTAATACTTTGCATCATGTGCACACAAGTGTAGCACCTCACTTAAGCTCTTTAAAGCAAATGAGTCTTTTCCAGGTTTGTGAGGCTGCTTTAAACAGTTGCAGGTAAGTTCTAGATCATGCCTCAGTGCACTCCCATGCAAGGGCTCTTTTCAAACTGAGTGCAAGGCACTACAAAGACCTGTCTAAGCTGTTCTTCAAATAATGGGATAGGTTTATTCTCTGCACCTTCTTCCTGATGGGCAAGAGGAAATAAAATTCCAATTTACCATCCACACAAGTTTATTTAGAAATGTAGTACAGTATTTGAAATGCATATTAAGCAGCACTTTTTTTGCACATTTGTCTGTCATAGGCAAAAACTAATGATCAGCTTGGTAGCTATCATTTGAAACATTTTTCATTAAGATTTTGATTATATATTTGCTTACCTGTGAGTAATTGTGAACTTAACAGCAGTTCTTTATGGGATTCTATAGTTTAACAAATTAAAATGGCAGAATTTTTATAAGTAGAAGTACAGTGGAATTGCCTCGTGTAAAAATTATCTCACAAGTTATATTACAAACACTTCTATTTCAAAATTAAAAAATAAAATCCATTTCATCTAGCAATACCTGAATAAATTTATGCAATTTATAAGGAAAACAAAAGTTTAACATAATCTTAAAACATTTTTGTTGACTTTGTGGGTCTCATTCTGTGGGGCTAATAGGATCATTAATGTTCTACTGTATTATATTCTTTGTTACATCATTTTAAAGATAGTTCTTCATCCATTCTTATAGGATAATGTGGAAAGAGCAGATGCCCTCCATTTGTCAGTGGAAGAATTCATTGAAAGATACGAGAAACCTTATAAGCCTGTTGTCCTGTTAAATGCTGAGGCAGAGTGGTCAGCCCAAGAGAAGTGGACTCTGGAACGTCTGAAGCGCAAATACAGGAACCAGAAATTCAAATGTGGGGAGGACAACGACGGTTATTCTGTGAAAATGAAGATGAAATATTACATTGAATACATGGAGACTACACGAGATGATAGTCCTCTCTATATATTTGACAGCAGTTATGGGGAACATCCAAAGCGCAAAAAACTTTTGGAGGACTATAGGGTACCCAAATTCTTCACTGACGATTTGTTCAAATATGCAGGAGAGAAGAGAAGGCCACCTTACAGGTATCAACTAGCTAACCTCAAGGACCAAAAGTCTGGCTTATAGGCCAGTGAATGTCCCTTATTCTCATTTGTCCTACTCATTCAGACCAGGCACTAAGGGTTGTTTAGACTTTTTGATGTACACAGTAAAACAGGATGGCTTTCCAAATAGCAGCTACATTTAAGTTATAACTCATAAATCACTTAAAGCCAGATAAAGTTTTTTATGTTTTTTTAAAAGGTGAACTTGTGTAGTCAGTGGTCTTTTCGCTTTTCTTACCAATACTGCTCTTAGCCAATAAAGTACTCTCTGAATGGGTCAAAAGGCAATACTGAGTACAGATTCTGTACATGAATACAGTTTGAATACATGAATAGCACTGGATTGATAATAGTTGCTCTACTGTTTACCATATATACTCGAGTATAGGCCGACCCGAATATAAGCCGAGGCACCTAATTTTACCACAAAAAACTGGAAAAGTTATTGACTCGAGTATAAGCCTAGGGTGGGAAATGCAGCAGCTACCGATAAATTTCAAAAATAAAAATAGATACCAATAATGCCATTGCCCATTGAATAACATATACAGCCTGCCTGTGCCCATTAAATATACAGTAGCCATTGTAAAAATTTGCTCTGCATAACAAATTATTATCACACAATACCGGTGTATTCAATGAAATACTTCACTCACCTCATGATGCTGATGTCCCGCTGTGATGATGATGTCCCGCCTCCTATGACACACGGCACAGTGATTCCTATCATTGGATCACTGTACCAGAGGAGGTGGGACATCGCTATGTGGCTGCTTGCCATAACAAGGAGGAGGTGGGACATCGTTGCAGAGCGGCAGGAGGGGGAGGAAGGGGAATCGTAAGATAGCCCTGCATTACATTAGAACGTGAGGAGGGGGGATGGTGCGGTGCACGCTGCGCGGCAAACTGACACAGAGGGAGGGGAAACTCAGGGGCACTGGGCCATTCACGAGCGTCACCCAGCGGCATGGCCCCGCCCCTTTTTCTCCTCCATTTCAGGCAAATTTTTCACTGACTCGAGTATAAGCCGAGGCAGCTTTTTTCAGCTCAAAAAGTGGGCTGAAAAACTAGGCTTATACTTGAGTATATACAGTAAATGCATCTATTGTGCAGTTCTGGATTAGATTGTTTAGACAACAATGTCCATAGTTGGATTCTACTATCATTGGGGGAAAAAACATTTTATTCATCTTTGCCTTTAAGATAACTGCTAGGGCATACTTTTGGATGATTGTGTTAGATTGTTGAAATGTTAAAAAAGAATGGAGGATATTTTCTATCTATTCTTGACATTGTTCTTTTTAGTAATGATGCTTTGCATTCTTTTCTTTTTTATTCTCCTACATTAAAAATAGTCAGATTTTGAAATCCTTTCTTCATAGAGTGTTCATGGTACACTCTGAAAACCATTCCACACTTGGCCAGGATTCACATTTTGTAAAATAAACTACATACCGTATTTTTCGGAGTATAAAAACGGCCCATTTTTCACTCATTTCTGCCCTCCCCACCCCCCAGGAGCACTCTATAAGCTGCGTAAAGACTAATCACGACCATTTTGGTGAAAGGGGTGGGGTTTTGGGAGGCAAAAAATGCTGTATTCAGTGTATAAGACACATCCAGATTTTCAGCCTCTTTTTTGAGGGAAAAAGGTGCGTCTTATAGGCCGAAAAATACAGTAGCTGTCTTGAAATGTTTTATATTCCATTAGGAAAGGGAGTACAAATTAGAATTCTATTTTTTATTCAGAAATATGAAAATAATCTTTCTGAAAACTTTTGCATTATGGAACAAAATATTTAGGTCTGCTTTAGAAAAGGAAAGGAAATCTTTATTTTTGGGGAAACGTTAACAAGAAAAATAATTATGTTTTCTAATATTGCAGGTGGTTTGTGATGGGCCCACCTCGTTCAGGAACAGGCATTCACATTGACCCTCTGGGAACCAGTGCATGGAATGCTTTAGTCCATGGACATAAGCGCTGGTGTCTCTTCCCTACCAGCACTCCCAGAGAACTGATCAAAGTGACCCGTGAAGAAGGAGGCAATCAGCAAGATGAAGCCATTACTTGGTTCAGAGTAATATATCCCCGAACGCAACTTGCCACTTGGCCTTCCGAGTTCAAACCTTTGGAAATAGTACAAAAACCTGGAGAGACTGTGTTTGTGCCAGGTATGTGTATTTGTTAAGCTAAGTCTATTTTATTTTACAGTAAGGATGGTCAATCTATGGTCCTTTGTTGGGGGGGGGGGGGCGCTCCACTGCCTCCTTCATTCTTGTCATTGCATTTTGCTAACGTCAAAGCTCCAAATTATGTATGTTTTAGAGGGGAAAAGAATAAAAATTCTAATACTCACAAAACAAATTTTTTTTGGGGGGACAACAAGTGTAGGTTTATGAACGTGTGGCATGACCCCCCCTCTTTCTTAGATTTACTAACCAAGGTATCCTGGAGAACTCAACCTATACTTTTTTTGCATTTTTATATATTTTGTTACTATGTCTCTAACAAGGTCATATTATATTGTATCATAATACAGCAGAAATCAGTCTGGTGACAAAGAATGTGCACATTTAATCTCCAAAGCCCTTCTCAAAGACTCAGGATGTCATTCGCCTTTGGAAGACCATAAGCTTAAAAGCACCATTGTTTTAGGAGGCAAGCTATAGATTAATCACTGCTTACTGTAGATGTTAGGGTTCCTTCTCTAATTTAATTCACAAGAAGTGATTGTCTACATCTCCTGTAGAAGAATATACTCTAATTAGATAATCTTTTTATGAAGATCCCTAAGCCTTTTAACACAGCTGCCATTCCTTAAAATCAAACATCTAGAAAATCTGCAAAGGCTTCTCTTTATATATCCAATAGTATAATGAACATAAAGGAAACATTACACATGGATCGACGAATAAACGTAATATAAAGTGAGTTGTTCAGAAAGAAAACTGAAATAGGGATGCTCTAAAGAATTAGAATGTTATGGAAATTATGGTGAATGAATCCATGAATAATGTCTTCTGAGTGACAGACACCTTAATTAGTGCAGTCAGGCTATTGAGAGGCTGATCATTCTTAAATAACTTCTTAAAATCAGTTACGTCAATGCATTAATACAGCTACTTGTGCAAAGGTCATTTTACATAGTTGGGAGAAGTAATTTTCCATATTCTTTCAGAGTTTCATCAAATGGAAATAAAGTCCCTATAGTCAATCGGATTAAATAATTTTACTTACTAAAACATGGTGTAATCATTATGATGTTGTATGATACCAGGGAGATCCAGGCTCAAGTTCACCCTTACACATGGAAGTTCATTGAGTGATTTTGGGCAGTCACACATTTTCAGCTTAAAATTGGATAAATAATTTGTCATGGTTTAATAATGTCTAAGGTGATACATGATATTTTCAGTTCACAAGAAACTGAACGTGGATTGCAGTCATGTTCTATGTTAGCTACTTGTTTATTTTATTAATTATAATTTAAGAGTGTTTTAACAAAATAAGATAACTTTACTTGTCTTTTTTTTTTTACTGTGAGCACACTGGCCCACATTAAAAATGAAATTCTGTTGCCTGTTCAGAAATATTCCACCTTTGAATTCAAGAGTATTCCAACACCAAATCTTCACTGGCATTATTTGTTAAAGATAAATAAAAGCTAGAAAATTTAGTGATATTTGATTTTAACCAATTTCATCATACAAAAGTGTGGTATACCTTATGAATATTTTAATTACTGTCTAAAAAAGTCATCTGTACATAATTTTTATCAAAACTTAAAAAAAGAAGATAAAATTATGCAAACTAATATAAATCGGGGAATAAGAAATAGAGATAAAGAAAAAATCAGACAAAAGGTGCAAGAAAAAATAGAAAAAAGATGCAAAAAGTGGCTTCCTGTATTCTTCATTCTTGTTACAAGTACAATTATATTTTAACCTCTCTCTCTCTCTAGTTACATCATAATCTTTCATTCCCCTTGATTTTCTAATAATTTCCGATATGTCAACCATTTGTTCTTGTCCTTTCAGTCTGGTTTCAGGCCTGGTTACGGCACCGAAACCGCTTTGGTCGCACTGACTGATGATCTCTGGCAAGCCAAGGATAGAGGGCATTCCTCTATCTTGGTGCTTCTTGACCTCTCAGCGGCCTTCGATACCATCAACCATGGTATCCTTCTGCGGCAGCTGGAAGAGGGAGTGGAAGGCACCGTTTTACGGTGGTTCTCCTCTTACCTCTCTGGCAGGTCGCAGTCGGTGTTGGTCGGAGGACAGAGGTCGACCCCTAGGCCCCTGGAATACGGGGTCCGCAGGGCTCGGTCCTGTCCCCCCTCCTATTTAACATCTACATGAAGCCACTGGGTGAGATCATTCGGTGGTACGGGATTAAATACCATCAGTATGCCGATGATACCAAGCTGTATCTGTCCGTCCCTTGCCAACTCAGTGAAGCGGTAGAAGTAATATGCCAGTGCCTGGAAGCTGTCGGTCTGGATGGGAATGAACAAGCTTGCGCTCAACCCTGATAAGGCTGAGTGGCTTTGGATGCTGCCTCCCCAAAACAGTCCAGACATTCCACCTTTAAACCTGGGGGGTGAAATCTTACACTCCTCAGAGGGGGCCCGCAACTTGTGCGTTCTCCTGGACCCGCAGCTGACACTAGAACATCATTTGTCAGCTGTGACCAGGGGAGCTTTTGCCCAGGTTCGCCTGGTGCACCAGTTGCGACCCTATCTGGACCAGGAGGCACTCCAAATGATCACTCATGCCCTCGTCACCTCAAGGCTCAACTACTGTAACGCACTCTACATGGGGCTGCCCCTGAAGAGTGTTCGGAGACTACAATTGGTCCAGAATGCAGCCGCGCGAGCGATATTGGGTGTACCTAGGTACACCCACGTTACACCTATCCTCCGCAAGCTGCACTGGCTCCCCATTGGTCTCCGAACACACTTCAAGGTGCTGGTTATTACCTTTAAAGCCCTAGATGGCCTAGGACCTGGATATCTCCGTGACCGCCTCCTGCAACATACCTCCCAGTGCCCAATAAAATCGCACAGGGCGGGCCTCCTCTGAGTACCGTTGACTGCGCAGTGCCGTCTGGCAGCTCCTTGGGGGAGAGCCTTCTCTGTAGCTGCCCTAGCCCTTTGGAATGATCTACCCCCTGAGATCCGGACCCTCCCCACTCTCTCGGCCTTCTGTAAGTCTGTTAAGACCTGGCTGTTCTGGCAGGCCTGGGGCTGTTGATCTAGATTGATCTTCAGCCCCATTAAGATTGAGTGTATGTCCTTTTAACTCATCTTTGTTCTGTATTTTAAACTTTTTTTTAAATGCTTTTAAACTGTTTTTATGTAAGCCGCCCGGAGTCCTTCGGGATTGGGCGGCATACAAATCTATTAAAATTGGAAATTGTTTGATGTTTTTCTTCTATGACCTGCTTTCTGAGCTGAAATCCTTAAGGGAGCTTGGGGGCTCTACCTGTGGTTATACATATCCCCTAGTCTCAATCCCCAAGTCCCACTGTCTAGAGAATTTACTCATCTGATAAACACAGGTAGAAAAGTTAGTATCATATAATCCCCTTTCTACGCAGATAATTTCAGCCTGTGTCTACTGGAATTTTACATAAAAAGGAGTACAAATTTGTCAGCTTTTGCAAAAAAGGATCCCCTCCCCCCATCCCTTCTACTCTCTGCCCAATTCTCCATTCTCTACAATATTTCTGGAAAACTAAAAGGAGAACTTGTGTTGGAAATTTAACACAGAATTAGTTACTATTAATGATCAGACCTTTGGGATATATTACAAAGAAAACATGTAAAACAAACAAGCTATTTATTGATTGTAAAGTTACAGTTAAAACAGTGATATACATATTTTCTTCTGTTGATGATCATAAGCTTCTGCAGTGTTGCATTTGTAGGTGGCTGGTGGCATGTTGTTCTCAATCTTGACACGACTATTGCTGTCACTCAGAATTTTGCCAGCTGTACAAACTTCCCTGTGGTGTGGCACAAGACAGTAAGGGGAAGACCGAAGTTATCTAGAAAATGGTACAGGTGAGAGATGTCAATGTTATTTCAATGATTTCCCAGGTGCGGGTTGGATAAGCCAGCTGTTGCTTCCTAGAGCAATGCAGACACCTGGAATAATGCTTAATGTAATATGTGAAATGTAAATCTAATTAAGTTTTTTGCATTTTGGAAAGACTTTCTGGGCAGTCTGGCTTGTAATAGCAACATGGTCCATGGAGTCCAGAAGAAGAATTAGGCTTCTGGATTTCAAGATTCATTAAGGTGACTCAACTATATATTTAAAAGTTATAGTTTTAAGGCTGAGAATGTTTGATCACTCAGTTATTAAACACAAAAGTAATATTAAAGTGATTACTGATTAAAGTTATTTTAATGTTTTAATTAAATAAATACAATTAAAGATGAAGCTTCCTAACTTTACTGTGGATGTAAAGGCATCCCAACTAGCTCCAGGATTTCTAAACTTTTGCAGAGCAATAGTCTTCTGTATCCTACCAAGCATTGCTGGATCAAATCAAAGGTTAGGTATTACAGTCCCATAACAATGTGTCACCTGGTCTTTGGGAAACCAACAGATTCAGTAGGTCCATGCAGGCAATAGCCCTCTCTTGTTATATTTTTGGTAAGCAGTTTCATACTTTTAAGAAAAATATTAATAGTCTGTTCTGTTGTAGGATTAATTTGGGTCATGTTTTTAAGAACAGAATTTGTACATTCCACTACTCATTTCATTAGCTACCTAAGATAGATAATATTTTATAGCTGTAGTAGTTTGATATTCCATAGGTTGAGTGCAAATGTCAATTCCTGGGTTGGTGGGTTTAATGCCAGTTAAACACTTAGGGAAAACCTTTAAAAATGAAGTGAAATGAGGACGATAGGGGGGGAAACTGATTTCAGCAATGAAATATTTTGCTTCCTAAATTAATAAAATGGGCAGTAAAAGCTGAATTTTGAGAGAACAGAGTAAGCTGCCGTCCATTATGGAGCCCCACCTGGGAAGACGCCTTGGCAAAGTCCCAAGCAAAACTTCCCTGAGATGGATAATAATCTTGCAAAGGAAACATTTTTGAGACAACCGTTTCTTCTTTTCTTTGGTAACAAATATGTTATGACCCAGTTTATTAGCTTTTACCAAGTCACTACTTTTTAATGTATTGCTTGAGGAGGAGAGCAGGGCATATTCTTGTTATATTTTGTTATGCTATAAAATACTGAGTGGCCTATGAAATAAAGTAGGGTATGTTGTACTCTTTCATCTCTTTAAAACATAATGCTTTTATCCTCTTTATTTATACACCCCAAGGGTCCTCAAGCAGGAACACCCTGAACTAGCTGTACTAGCAGATTCTGTTGACTTGCAAGAATCAACGGGCATTGCTTCAGACAGTTCTAGTGATTCATCTAGTTCTTCCAGCTCCAGTTCTTCAGATTCTGATTCAGAGGTAAGGACCAGGCTGCTGCAGATTACACCTGCATTAGAACTAAACAACACCTGCTACTTAACCCAAGCTATAGCTATACATAAAGACAAAAAAAAACTGTCTATAAAAAAGGAGAGGTAAGATTCAACCAAAATCAATGACATTATTAATTGAAAAAGAAATCCTGAGAAGGATCTGTCTGTCCCGCGTGGTACTGGAGGACGGTACCTTGAAAGAGCTATCTTCTCCATTTCATACAAAGTTGCAAACTCTGCTTCTGCCGATTATACCAATTAACATATTCAGAAGAAATATTTTAGAGACAAACTGTGTGTGTGTGTGAATGGCATTCATACTTCTGTTATGTCCTCCTCCAAATAGGATATTTCATTCTCCCCACCCCCAAAAGTAAACCATTAATAGACCACAAAAGAGTGATTGAGTATTAAGCTTAATGTTGAGGAAAGAGAGGCTTACAGTATGTTGGTGAGCCTTTCTTCCATTGTGGCTTCTTCTACTTGGAGATTTAATTGAGGCAGCTGGTCTTCAATTGGTACCGGTTAAGGCCAGCTCTCTCTATAAGAAGACATCTACAACTTGGTTATGGACAGGCATAATATAAATTATGTCTTATCTCTTACTGCATTGCTGGTTATCATTCATCAACCCTTTTCTGGATGTCGAGCTCCCTTTTGGGTAAAGGCCATTCTGCCGTTTCTTGTGTGTTGTTTGCATGCACTTTGTAGCATGGTTTCCTCAAATTCCCTTTAATCTGGACCATCTTGGCAAGTTACCTGGGTTTTTTTTCATCCTATTACTTCCAACAAAGTGAATAGAGTTCTATCTGAACCATTGTGAGCTAGATCCTTGCCTATCCTGGCTCTTTGTGTAGTTGGGAAGGGTGGATAATTCTGTGGACCTGGGAAAAATACCTATTTGTAGGCGGGTTTTATGCCAGTAGCCTATAAAGAGGCATTAATCATCTCCTTAGGGGGGTCTTCTCTGGATAATTATCATCTGGTCTCCAACCTTTTTGTGACAAAATGTGTTGAGACACTTGTTTGGGATCAACTACAGAGCACTGTACAAGTGGGTTATCTGGACTTGGTATCTGGGTTCACACCCTGGCAATGGATAGAGTTGGCATTGGTTGCTTTGTTGATGAATTACATCAGTACCTGGACATGGATAGTTTGCTAATTCTGGTGCTTTTGGACCTTTTAACAGCCTTCAGTATAATTCACCATGATGTTCTTCAAGATGGGGTATAGGGATTGGAGGCACTGTTTTGTAGTAGTTCTGCTATTTACTTTGTAATTCAAATTGATGGTAGTTGCAAGGGAGAGAATAGCACATAACTGCAGGTCAGAGACACTCTAGAAGTCCTACCACAGCCTGGAGTTTTGTGTGATTTTGGATGGAAGAGAACAGGCTCAAATTAAACCTTAGTTATACATTAAGGTTTTTCTACAATCCCTGTTTTGTTTCTGCATAGGGTTAAAGCAGTGTTTCTCAACCTTGGCGAATGCATTCGCTGGCTGGGGAATTCTGGGAGTTGAAGTCCGGACATCTTCAAGTTGCCAAGGTTGAGAAACACTGGGTTAAAGCATATAAGTAGTCCTTGCTTAACGTCCATTTGTTCAGCAACCATTCAAAATTACACTGGTGTTGAACAAAGAAATTACTAGTCCTTAAAATTCTGGCCATTGCAATGCCTCCCATAACTGCCTTTGGGCTGCCTACCAACTTAACTACCACCACCTGGCTCTGCTCCTCACCATACCATGTGCCACTGCTGTACCAGCTAGGGCCTTCTTTTGCTCCAGAGCCTTTCATAGGACTTCTGCTCGTGTAGAGGAGCAGCGTGCAGTGTGGTAGACAGGGCTTCTGACAGTAGGATAGAAGGGCAGCCAAATGGACAGAGATGAGGGGGAGGTAAATGGATGAGGGTAGTTTAAGTGGAGGCAGTCTCTAATCTTTTTCCAAGAATGGCTTGGATCCGATGAGTCCTCACTTAATGACTATGGGATTCATTGAATAACCACAGCTAGGCTTGCTAAAACTGCCATTACTAAGTGGAACAGTCACATGACACTTTATTTAATGACAGTTGCTAATCCCAATTATGGACTGTTAAGTGAGGACTAGTTGTACTGGATGTTGTTCCTCAAATGTCATGGCTTCTTTTTCTGATGAAGCCTTTTGCAGTTTTGAAATTATTTATTTAACTTATTATTTTGTGTTTAGTGCGATTCTAGCTCTGAAACCGAAGGAATGGTGCATCGAAGAAAAAAGCGGAGAACATGCAGCATGATGGGAAATGGTGATACTACCTCTCACGATGACTGTGTGAGCAAAGAGCGTAGCTCCTCCAGGTATTAAATCAAAATACTTATTCTTACCAGCCAGGGATAAAAGTTAGTGAGATCTATAGCTGTGAACTAAACTAGATTGCAGTCAGAGAATAATTGGGAATATCTACAAAGAATAAAGCTTATCACATTATATGTAACCAGATATCCCATTTCTAATGCTCTAAACTGATTTTTTTCCTATTTATCAAAAGTCTTGAGGAAGTCTTTTTTCATTAATTCTAAGTCTTTTGTCAAACTATTCTCTTCACGTAAACAGTATGCACACAATTGAAAATGCTGTTGTTGAGTTATTAGATCAAATGTTATACTTGTAAAAGACTTTAAAATACTACAATTAGTAATGGAGGAATAAGAATTTAGTGTGCAATTACATAATGGAATGTCTTATATAATTAATTCCCTGTAGTGCTGTTGCCATAAATACCTACATGGTAACTATATTCTATCAAAGATTATTATTTATATTAGATCTTCCTTTTTAAAATTGTGTATGTTGATATGACTGGGAGATTATGGTTGGGCTACTAAGTGACTAAAAGCAACAAGGTCACATAAGAAAGTAACACCATCTTTCTTTTTTAGATTATTCATTATAAATCAAATAGAAATAGAAATCAAATAAATAAAATTTATTTATTTAGCTTTTGCTTAAGAGAAAATCTTGAATCTACAGATCTTATATTTCTGTGGCAAGGGATGCGGTGGTTCAGTGGCTAAGACGCTGAGCTTGTTGATCAGAAAGGTAGGCAGTTCAGCTGTTCAAATCCCTAGCGCCACATAACGGAGTGAGCTCCTGTTACTTGTCCCAGCTTCTGCCAACCTAGCAGTTTGAAAGCACGTAAAGAAATGCAAGTAGAAAAATAGGGACCACTTTGGTGGGAAAGTAATAGTGCTCTGTGCGCCTTTGCCGTTAGTCATGCTGGCCACATGACCACTGAGACATCTTTGGACAGCGCTGGCTCCTCGGCTCAGAAACAGAGATGAGCACCGCCTCCAAAGCTGGAAACAACTAGCACGCATGTGCTGGAGAACTTTTACCTTTAGCTATATTTCTCTGGACAAAATCTCAGGGTAAATAGCTCATCCCTCTTAATTTTTTGTATCTAAATTCTCACCAAATGTTGAATGATTAAAGGCTCTTTCTCTAGTTCCTTCTGATTTCATTTGTTGTCACAATGAAAGAGATTCCTTTGATGTTGAAGAAAATAGGATTACTTACAAGAAATCTAAGATGCATAGTTTTCCAAGGAAATACTGTATTGTCACTTGCATGTTATAAGAAACTTGCCATTACAGTTATTTATATATTTTTTATTTTGACAGAATTAGGGAATCTTGTGGAAGTCGTGCTCATCCATGAAAGATAACAAGACCTTCTGCAAATAGTTGCAACCTGCCAGATGTCTTCTATTCTTCCCACCAGCTATACTCTTGAAGTTTTTTGAAGACTTCCCCACTCCATTTTTATTTTAAAATCTAAACTTTTAACTTCTATTCCCTGTTATCAAAGTCTGACATCTTGCTAACTAAAGGAGAACACTCAAGATTTCTATGTGTTCAAATTTTTTTTCCTTCTCATATTCTACAAGACAACGGTAATCAACGGAAGGCAGTGTTGATGTCTATAAAGTCATACTATACTTTCCAACACTATACAGTCAACAATGGAAATGGCAAATTTCTACTAACAAAACTGTCTTTTAAAACAAACCCTGCTCCAATATTGTCATATGTTTACAAGACGAATTCTAGTGCATTAACAACTGGGGGTCAGACATACAACCGTTAGTCTGCAATTGGCCAGCAGATCTTTCATTGTAGCACAAGCAAACCAAGATGATTCTCCTATTGTGTAAATTATTACATGTAAAAGCACCTTTTATAATTCTGAATATATTGATAACATCAATCCAACCATGGACTAATGAGACTCTTATGAAAATATTGTTTGAACCAGCAGTTCATCATCATTGCTTTGCTTTTTTTTTTCTATTTTAATATTTTTTAAAAAACTGCAGATACTTGCAGTCACTTTGGAAGTATAACCCAGAAACAAATGGAGATGGGAGAAACTAGCTGCCTCATTTATCTCCCTGTGGGAATTTCTGGAAACATGAAAGTAGAAGGATTTGTTCCTAAAAGGAGTGGGTAGAGTCTGAATAAATATAAATAAAATATCTATTTAATGAGGAACTGCTTTTTGGGAGCCTACAAACTTTCTACTGTTATCTACTGTTCTAGTGTTGTAGATATTTGAGGTGTGTTTATTCTGTCCTGAATAATGTGGTTGTATATCTGTCATGACAGCTGGATTATTTCAGGATGTGCTGCTGTTTCAATGGCACTTTTGTTGGTAACAGAGACTGGTATTCTGTTCTGAGGTGCGCTTATAACTCCATTTATGAAGGTAATTCCATTCCAAGTTGAAAAGATTAGATAAGCAAAATGAAAATATTCTGTACACTGATCACCCTTGAAAATGCAATAAGTGATTATTGAGATTTTCTTACAAGGTATGGAGTGCAGGTTATTTAATTCTATTCTATATAACTGAAGATGCCTAAGAAAATCCATATTTAATGGACGGTGGAATGTGAAATCAGCTTGTGCATGGCCATTTACTAACTGACTCCTGGCCAGAGTTAGGGTGTCGAAGGAGTGGCAATTTTAGTTGACTGTTCCTTATGAAGAGATGTTAAAGTAAGGAGTACAAAATTTTCAAAAATTGCTCCATTCTCTATGTATCTTTCCCCTAGTAGGAACCTCATTTCAAAATCTCATTTCTCTCTGCAAATGGAATTTACTTTTTAGGTAGGATGTTCTGGAACAGCCCATTATGTTTCTGAATACACTTAAATCTTGTTTGACTAGACCTTGATACCATGAACTATGGCTTGGGTTTTAAGATTCATTAAGAGTTCAAGTTGCAGGTTCTGTGCACCCAAACAGGCAGAAACGCTTCCTTTAAAACTAGAAATCTGTTATATTTGTGACACAAGGAATCAGATAAATCTATTCACTTATATGTTCTTATTTTGGATTTTAATCAGGAAGTTAGTATGACAAAAAATGAGCATTGTTTTGACTAATAAAAAAGAACCCTACATATGTGGTATTTCCTATATAATGGAATCTGATTTTTCAAAACAAAGAAATAAACCTGAAGCTTTTTTGTTTGGTTTGCATGAAAAGTTACTAATGATGGCATTCTTAGCAATAGTAGCCATAGACAGTAGTGGAATGGCATAAGTTTTTAAATCTTTTTAATAATGATGAGGTTTGTTTATAACAGCTGTTTGCTTCTGATGTTACATTTTATATTTCAGATTCCCAAATTCATAAATAAACTTGGTTATTCCTTCTTTTAAAAAAGAATTAAATTTTATTTATAAAATTGGGCATACTTGTACATGAGACTTAAATTAGGATTTGCCTCCAGTACTAACAATTATAGCTTTATGTAGTGATTAATTTGGTTTAGCTGTGGTTTTTCTCCTATATTTTTCTCCTATTAAGCTAAAGCCAGTTTACCAAGTTATAAGAAGGTCTTCTAAACAATGTATTTAGACTAAACACTAAGATGGGCTTTTGTCATCCTCTTTTGAAGATGCTTTTTTAAATTATCTTTATGAATCCCAGGAAGATACATGTTTTGAATGAACTACATGTATAATAACTCAGTCCTGGTATTTTTTTAAAAAATAATTCTTGTTACAAAGTTAATTTCTAGTTGATTGTTAATTCCACTTTAGTCACCATTTACCAGGTAAAATACATGTTCTGAGCAACCAGTTCATTATATTGAGTCAATTTACCCTAGACTTTTCCATATAGAACTTCATTCACATTTTAGGAAGACCTAAATCTTGTTTGATGATTAAAAAAAATAAAAGTCGTATTTTCTATTATTTAATATTTTGATTTAAATTTCATTCATGCCTCTATATGATAAGTAGTCAAAATTTTAAGACACAAATACTGGATCAGGTGCAATATGAGGATGGTAGCCTCCCATCACTAATATAGAAGTTTAGAATGTGCTGTATTTCACACGCGAAGGTAAACAACTACTTCAAAATAGGCATGGACATTGCTAAATACATCCAGTAAACAGCAGAATAATACCTGTTAGAAATATCCTATGAGTATCAGCTACTCAAGGTGCAGTAGAGAGAGCTTTTGAGAAGTTTGGTGGTACGTTACAAGAGGTAGGAATGCAATATCTAGAAAGAACATCTTAAAGTGCAGAAATGGAGAAACCTGGATTACAGGAAGCTTTAGTTTGAATAAACACAATAATGCAAGGAAAAAGGTTTTCCAAAGATAAATATTGCCAACATCTACTTCAAGCAACATAGTTTCTAACCTGAGACATTGCTGAATTAAAATCAGCTGAAAGTGAAATGTAGTTCAGAACCAATATTTTAAAAGTGACTTTTGTAAAATCATTGCTGGGTGCTTGTGATAATTGAGAATTAAGTCTTATTTTAATGGTAAAGGTGTCCCCTGTCCAGTGGTGTCTGACTAGGGGGTGGTGCTCATCTCAGCTTCTTAGCAGAGGGAGCCAGCGTTGTCCAAAGATGCTTCTGTGATCATGTGACCAGCATGACTATGCTTAGGTACATGACAGCTATTTACTCACATTTGCATACTTTTGAACTGCTAGGTTGGCAGAAGCTGGGGCAAGTGTGAGCTCACCATTGCATGGTGCTCAGGGCTCAAACTCTGGCTATCAGCTTTCTAGCTGACAAGCTCAACGTCTTTAACAGCAGAGCTTAGAAAACACAATTTGTGCCTTCAAACTTGTGATTAAGAATGTAGTTCAGGTGCGTGTTTGACTCTTAATAAAATGCAGTAGCTGCACTGCTACCAGATAGCTTGCTTATGTCACTCCATATTACCGATGATGGCCTTTCCTCCTGGCTAGCAATCATAACAGAATAATCTCACAAAATATAGTTATATAGCTTCAAGCACTCAGTGGCAAAAACCTCTTAACATCCCAACCTGTCTAGTAATTCTCTGAAAGTTCATGATTTTAGTCCTTGTGATCAGTTACATTAGTGAATCGGCAAATTCCATAAGCTGTCTCTGCAGCTGCAGCATAAGCATCAACATTATTTTAAATAGAAAATAGTAGTTACTACGCAAAAGAAGCAAATCCCAGTCACCTTGATATCTTCCTCCTTTTAGCCAGATCCTGGATGCAGTGATTTGTGCATCCTTGAGTGCATGTTTTAACAGGAAGCAAGTGGCACACACTCTTAAACCATCATTGGACCCAACAGATAATGGATAATGAGCCAACGTGGCACAGTGGTTAGAGTGCAGCACTACATTGCTAGCTGCAGTTTGGCAGTTCAAATATCACCAGGCTCAAGGTTGACTCAGCCTTCCATCCTTCCCAGGTGGGTAAAATGAGGATTCAGATTGTTGAGTCAGGCAATATGCTGACTGTAAACCACTTAGAGAGGGCTGTAAAAGCATTATGAAGTGGTATATAAGTCTAAGTGTCATTGCTATTTGCTAACACTCATTCAGTCTCCAATGTCCCTTTTTAGATTGTCAGATGAGCTTCAAAGTGCCTTAGGGGAAGTGGATTTTCTGAATTTTGGGGCGTTGGATTTCAGGCCATGACACAGCACAGATCAGTGCTGTGTCAGTGGCACTGATCTTTGCTTGTAGATGAGTTCTGGCAGATTTGTGTTCAGTTTTTTTATTCTCCTTGACTTCTCAACAGCCTTCAGTATCATCAATCATGGTATCTATCTAAAGCAGGGACTAGGGTGCACAGTGTTCCCCTTTCTTCATGGCTGGTTCCAGTTGGTATTTCTGGGGAAAGAACTCAAGCTTGAGTTTCCTGATGTATTTCAAAGGTTCAATGCTGTTGTTAAAACATCTATATGAAGCCACTGGATGAATTCATTCACTGACCAGGGGTCAAATAATAACCACATGCTGATGATACTCAATTGAATAACAGACTGACCAATGCCTTCAAAATTTTCTCTTAATATCTGAAGATCGTGGGGTCTGACTGGGGAGAAACAGTTAAAGGACAACTCTGGCAAAACTTGGTGGTTATGTATTTTGGATTGCCCCAACGCCAAGGTCTTTCCACTTTCATCTCTTTGAGTTTGTTCTTCCCCAGACAAATGCAGCACGCAATAGGGAAATTTCTGGGTTCACAGTTGCAGCTCCATAAGCAAGTGGCAAATATGAGCAGAAATAACTTTTTCTTTAAAAGAAAAAACAAGAAAGTCCAGTTGTCTCCTGAAAAAGGCCCTTTGGGACTGGCTGGGGGGTCAAATTCTATACCCCTCAGAGAGGGTTCGCAACTTGGGAGTCCTCCTGGACCCACAGCTGACTTTCGACCATCATTTGACGGCTGTGACCAGGGGGGCATTTGCCCAGGTTCGCCTGGTGCGCCAGTTGCGACCCTACCTGAACCGGGAGGCTCTCACAACAGTCACTCGGGCCCTTGTGACCTCTAGGCTGGAATACTGCAATGTGCTCTACATGGGGCTGCCCTTGAAGAGCATCCGGCGACTTCAGCTAGTCCAGAACGCAGCCGCGCGAGTGATCGTGGGTGCACCTCGGTTCACCCACATAACACCTATCCTCCGCAAGCTGCGCTGGCTACCTGTTGATCTCCGGGTGCGCTTCAAGGTGCTACTTGTCACTCACAAAGCCCTTCATGGTAGTGGGTCTGCGTACTTGAGAGACCGCCTCCTGCCAATTACCTCCCTGCGACCAATTAGATCACATAGATTAGGCCTCCTCCGAGTTCCATCTGCCAGTCAGTGCCGACTGGCAACTACAAGGAGGAGAGCCTTCTCAGTAGTAGCTCCGACCCTTTGGAACGATCTCCCTGTGGAGATTCGTACCCTCACCACCGTCCAGGCCTTCCGCACAGCCCTCAAGACCTGGCTAGCCCGTCAGGCCTGGGGACAAAGATAATTGCCCCCACCCGAATGATGAATGAATGTTGCTTATTATTTTACTCTGTATTGTATGTGTTATTGTCTGTATATCCCCTTCCCTCATTTTATGTAAGCCGCCCTGAGTCCCCTCAGGGAAAAGGGCGGCCTATAAGTATTAATAAATACTCTAAATACTCTAATACTCTATGACCTGGGTGACTGAGAATCTCTACAGAGTATGAGCAGAAAGGTTCCAAGTGGGCCAATTGAAGCCATTCCTAGATTGAAGGATCCTAGATCCCGTTACCTCACATATCAACAGCTGAAATGTATTCCCTTGACAATCACTCAGAAGCTATAATTGATCCAGATTGTAGCAGCACAAACACTTGTGGTGTATCTCAGTACCCTGCAATTAGGCTGCTCAAACTGCACTACTGATAAACCCTAATCTTAAAACAAGGTCACCCGATGGGACTTGGAGGTCATTCCTTCTGTCATGGAGTCTATCCTCTGCAAAAGGATCCCCACTGAGGTTTGGGTCACCCCATCCTGCCATCCTAAAGACCAAATATTTGCCTCACATTCCAACTTAAGAAATGTGTCCATTATGGGAATTTTATTAATGAATTGGCATATTCTAGGTTATTTTTCTGTGTTATATTGAATGCTGCTATGAATTGGATGGCTTATACATTTGAAATATAAAGGAAGGAAAACAGAGATAATGAAATGAGAGTTTACTTTCTAATAGACTGATCAGGGAGAGTGGATTACCCTGAGCCCCCCAAAATGTTTGGCTTTGCGGTGGAGTGATATATAAACCACGTTTTATGGTCTAACACTCAGCGCAACCCAACTCTCACATTTTTCCTGGGAAGTTTACACGACCCAATATTTGATGAAGATGCAATATCCATCTGCAAATATTTGAAACCTCTTCTCAAAACAGCCCTTCCTTTGGTCTCTCCTTCCCTTCCCCCATGTTAAGGCTCCTAAGTGGGAATGGCCATCCCGGCGGCCTCGGCTTGTCAGGAGTGGCACCAGAGGCAGAGGGGGGCGGGCCCCGGCCAAGTGACGCGGGTGTTGTGAAACCCTATCCCGCTTTCGGCTTCGGAAGGGAAGGGATTTAACCGACCGCCGCTTTCAGGCAGCTGAATTCAGTCCAGCTGCTCAGTTGCCCGGCGGTGGCGGCTGCAGAAAGAGGAGGGGAAAAAAAGAAAGCACGAGGGGGCGACGACTCGCCATCGCAGTTTCCCGGTCAAATTGCGGCCAGTGCTGTCGGGGGTTGCCCAGCCGCCGGAGGCATGGATATAGCGGTGGACTTATACGTTGCAGTCCCGCTGCTTTTCACCGTCCTGGCCGTTATTCTAGCATCGGTCTTTGTCAGACTGAGATCCTCGGAAGAGGACAAAGCTACGGAGCCGGCGGCAAAAGAAGGGGAGGCCAAGGCGAGCGCTGCTGCGGGAGACCGGACGGACGGCGAAGCACTCCTGAAGGATGAGAGGGAACCGGAGGCGGCCGGAACGCAGCTTCGGAAAGAGAAAGGAGAAGAGGAGGCGGCGGCGGCAATAAGCAGAGAAGCTGGAAGGGACGCCGTAGAGGAAATAGGGGCTGCTGAAGAAGGGACAAACGAAGAAAAGGAAGAAGGGCTTCGGGAGAAGGGGAAAGGGGAGGTGGTCGAGGACGAGGCTGCCCCGGAGGCGGTGAAAGCAGAACAGCGGAGTCACGTTCAAGTGGAGCGGAAGGTGCCCGGTCAAGCGGAGAAGGATGCGGTCGTTGCTGCTCCGGTGGCTTTAGAAGAGCAAGAGGAGGACGAGGAAGAGGAGGACGAGGAAGAAGAAGACGAGGACGACGAGGAGGAGGAAAGCAAGGTAAGGATGCTGCGCCACGAGCAAGGGCGCTGCTGCCTTAGGCCACGCAGCGTGGGGAATCTGCGCCCATCCGTGTCGAGGCACGCGAGGAGGGAGAGCGGACAAGCACGCTCGAGCTGTCTGAAGCAAATTCTGCAAGCCAGCCAACCGTGATGAAAAGTCAGTTTTTGGGGCGGAGGGGGAGAGTGTAATTGGCGAATATGCTCTAATTATTTTTTTCCTTCGACGGTCCTCTATATTAGATCTCCCCTTTCTTAATTGCTTTTAGGACTTCGGGTCGCACGTGCCTCTTGCGTCAGAGCGGGAAGGGGGGCTTGAGAGCGAGGCTGGATTTGATCGGTTTTAATTCCAGCCTCGCCTTACGGTCTTGCTCTGTCTCGGTTAGGCGCCAACCACCAAACATTCCCCTAAAAAATATCCGTTACTACCCTCTCTTCCCCCTACGCTGCTACCATTTGCTGTAACCGGCTGAGGAAAAACCACCTGTTGCTCCAGAAAATGTGAACAGGGTCCTCTTAAAAGCAGTTGGATTGTAAAGTCCTCATTGCCGCCCACCTTCCTCCCTCAGGAACAAATAAAGACTGCAATTTAGTGGAGGTTGATAAGCCTTATCATAAGGCTTACCGTCAGTACGGCTTTGTGTATATAAAGTGGTGGAAGAACTAGGTATACGTAGTAGGTTTTTTTTTTTTTACTTGGGCTACTTTCAGAAAATCCTGCTTTAGGAGGAGCCTAGAGTTTTTCTCTCTTCCATATAAATTGCAAAGGTGGGGGAGGGAGGACTTGCAATCTCCTTTCTGCCTTTTGGCATAGTTTTAATAAAAATCCCCTCTGATGGCCCCTTTTGGCCTTGAGAAATTCCATCTCCCTGCTGCAGTTGGTATTTTTTTCTCTTAGTTGAGGAAGTGCGTGACAATCCAGGAATTCCTCTTTCCCCAGAAATGTGCCCTGGCTTAGCAATTGGCAACAGCATTCAAAAAATGGCTATCAATATCCTACATGGAGCTCTGAATTATAACCACTTAAAAAAGAAACTACCAACCCTTAAAGGGAGAGAGTGCCTTGCTGGAATGCTAGATTTAACCATGATTTTAAGAAGGGAAGTTAGCTATACTTGGCCAGTTCCAGAAAACAACAGATGTTTGCCATTTCTACCCTAAATGTGGTTGGATGCAACAGGAATTTGGTAGAAGTTTTCTAACAAATTTTAATCAAAGATGTATTTATTAAAATTTATTAGAAGCATAAAGCAGAATTAAATTAAGAGTTGAAATTTAAATTTGTTGGTCAGAAAAGATAGTGTCATTTTTTTTTCTCCACCACAGAATAATACAGATATCTTCCCATGATGTTTCCATCTTGGGTGACTTGAACAGTTCAGTTTTCTTGGTATTTCTAAAATAGGATGGGATTTCATTTTAAGAGGACCTATTTATGATAGGGACGTGGTGGCTCAGTGGCTAAGACGCTGAGCTTGTTGATCAGAAAGGTCGACAGTTTGGCGGTTTCAATCCCTAGTGCCGCGTAAGGGAGTGAGCACCCATTACTTGTCCCAGCTTCTGCCAACCTAGCAGTTCAAAAGCATGTAATAATGCAAATAGAAAAATAGGAACCACATTTAGTGGGAAGGTTCCGTGCGCCTTCAGTATTTATTCATGCCGGCCACATGACCACGGAGACATCTTCGGACAGCGCTGGCTCTTCGGCTTTGAAACTGAGATGAGCACCGCCCCCTAGAGTCAAAAATGACTTGCACGTACGTGCAAGGGGAACCTTTACCTTAGCCTATTTATGGCTTCAATATTAACAGTTCTAGACACTTGAGACTTAAATAGATGTTTGAGGAACTGAAGCATTCTAGAAGTGTAATCTGTCAGATTGGTCTCAGATGTGATATTAATCATTTAAATAGGCTCCTTTCTACAAGTTCAGATGAATTCTCATTCTCTCTCCCACCCACACTTAATGTACATGTTTCTGGATTTGCATTGAAAGCACATTTTTTCGCTAGCTCAAATCCTAATAGGTGTTACATTCTTCTGTTCAATATGCCAGCCTTGCCCTTTTCAGAATATGCCATTTCTTTTTTCAAACCTTTAATTTTCTCTTCTGAGAACAGCATGCTCAATCTTTACTGGGGTGGGATTTTTATTTGTTTTGGATGGGAAAGAGAATTATTATAGCCTCCTAATAGTTTTTCTCTTGTAAATGAATGGTGCCAATTTAATTACGGAAGGGAGAGTCATGCCTAAAGAGTGATTTTAATTTTGTTTCTGATTCATCCACTTCTCTTCCCTGCCTCTTCAGCATCTTTTAATCCAGCGATCCCTAACTTTTTGGGCACCAGGGACTGGTTCTAGGGGGGGATACCTCATGGGGGGGGGATTTCATGCACTATTTAGATCCGTAGCATGTGCAGATGAAGCTTTATTTGTTTGCATGGCCCAGTTCCTAACAGGCCTCAGCCTGGTATTGTTCCCTGCCCTGGAAGTTGGGGTCCCCTGTTTTAACTTACCAGAAATGAGGCTAATGAGAAGGGAACCAGTGATTCGCAAGCCACACAGAATTGTTATGTCAAAACCCAGCATGAGCTCCTAAACTTAAAGCCATGAAAAGAAAGACCAAATATCCATAAATATCCAACTCATAAAGTTGGAAGAAAAAGGCTTAGAATTTAAATTCTGGAGCAAAGATATATTTTGACTTTAATTTCTGCTTTCTGCAGATCTTTTGTATGTCTATGACTTCATTCTTGTTGCAGTAAAGAAACTATATTAGCCAAATGTGCTTATGGGACTTCTGCTGATTAGTCTGTTCCATAATTGAGGTTGATGGCTTGAGATCCGGAATCGTAGCATTATAGAGTTGGAAAGAACTGAAAAGATGTTAAGGCCATGCTCGAAAAAGCCAAACATAAAATTATTTCCAGTTGAATTCAGCATCTGCTTTGTTAATAGAGAAGCTTACCAATCTCTGGGCAAAACTTGGAAGTGATTTGTCATTGCCTTACTCCTGGGCAATGGTTCTCATCCTTGGCAATTTTAAGCTGTGTGGACTTCAATTCCCCAAATTCCTCAGCCAGGGAATATTGTCAAGGGAATTCTGGGAATTGAAGTGCACGCAGCTTAAAGATGCCAAGATTGGAAAATCGCACTGTAAGGTGCTTATTAACTATCCCATCTACCCTACAATCCTGGAAATCCCTACAAGTTTTCAACTAATAACCAGACCCAAACCGATTTTAATATCATAGCTCAGACAAAGCTATGCAATGGCTTTCAGCTCAGATTAAGACTTATTTTTGCTTTTCAAAGCAAACCATAGAATGAGTGTCTAGCCAGTTGTATTAAAAACATGCTGCTTGGGTCCAGACACCATTGTGCAAGAAAATGAAATTCCTCTCCCTTAATTGTTCCATCTCAAAAATAACCCGAATGATTATTTTTATACTCCAGCCTTGTGCTTCTGCCTCCGGGATCTGTTTATCTAGGCATAATTTCCCAGGAGAAACATTGGTGACATGGAAATGTTGCCCCGAAGCAAGTCTGCTGGTCAAGCTGTCCATTAGCCAGCTGGGCTTCTTAGCACTGCTTGAAGCTACCAGCAAGGTGCAGAGCATGGACCAGCCTCCCCAGGTGGAAACACACAGCGGAGCCTGTAACACACAACATTAACCAGCAGCCCCTAAGGTAAAAATGCTTGGATGGAACCTCTCTCCTACAAGGACTGCAGAAATATATCAGAGAAAGCAGAAGTAACTTCTGTTCCTTTTAAAAGAATGGCTGTTCTTTTTCTTCTTTCTTCCTCTTCCTCCTCCTCCTCCTCTTCCTCCTGCCTGTAGACTTTCTATGGAAACATTGATCCTGGGCAATATTTACCACCTCTTAATGAAAATATTGGTAGGTTGCTGGTATGTCTTGTTATATGATTATTGATGCAGACTAAAAGAATATAATGAGGACCCAGATTGTTGGGAGCAATATGATGACTCTGTAAACCGCTTAGAGAGGAGGGCTGTAAAGCACTATGAAGCGGTATATAAGTAAGTGCTATTGCTATTTACATCGCCTCTTAACCTACTGAGTTTCTCTTCACAAGCAAGACTGAAGTGGAAATGACTGTTTTGTTATCTTTGTCTGAGTTTGAATTCTACACACACCTGCCTAGCACATTAAGTATCTAATCCCATGATTAATTTAAGGTTCACAGTGTTGGGTAGATTATGGAACTTGGGTTCATTAAGTAAAGCATGGCTGTACACTCATATCTCTTTTTCCTAACTCCTCCCAAAAGATGTTCCTTACCATTATGACAGAGATTTCTTTGAGAAAAGTAGAGTTTTATAAAGTAAAGCTATCTGTTAATTTCTGTCCAGGCCTGTCTGAAATAGCATTTTCCTCACATCACATCAGAGCTCTCATTACTGTTTTCACCTACAATCATTTTCACAAAGCCAGCTGGTCGGTCAGTCCCTTCTCTGCCCAGGAGGAAGGCAATAGTGAATCACTTCTGAAATCTAGCCAAGAAAACTGCAGGGACTTGTCCATGCCTCCAAAAGCCACATCCTTAAAGCTGGCCCATGGGAGCAGGATTCTACCAGATGACTTCCCCATTGAGGTCACAGTGACCAGTCACTCTAGGGCAGCTTTCTTTGGTTGGATGCCTCCAAATGTCTCAGATGGCTTCCACCTTCTCCAGCCAGAAGGTCCACTAGCTGTCAGTGATAGGTTATACTTAAAATTGTTTGGAAGAGGCAAGACTGGAGAAGGCTAATTACCAAGCCTAAAAATAATCCTAGGAGTGAAATGCCCCCACCAATAGTTATTTGAGACCCCAGGGTTCTACTCTATTCTCTTCTTCCTCCAATTGTTCCCCAAAGAATAAGCATCAATGCAATTGTCTGCCCTCAGCCAAAGCATGAAACCAGTCTTCAAAAGGTACCCATATAAGGAGAGCTGAGTCTGGGACTTGGAGCCAGTTGCAGGCTGGGACCCTTGTTGGTGGTTATCGGCCCTATTTATTAAAGCTTGGCACTGGAACAGGCCAGGAGGAAAAGGAAATCCCCAAATCCTTCAGTTACTCCTTTTATTTTTAATACAAATAAATTTGTTTGTTTTAATGCAGTCGATGGTACTTTATGCAACAATGGGGACTGCACCAACATAGAACTAGATCTGGTGAGCAGTCCTTTGAGATAAGCTGCCCATCCCTTTGCTAGACCCAAATGGACCTCATGGGCTGGCTTAGGAGCCCATCTTCTCTGAGTCAATTGATACAGGCTATTCCAGAATAAGCTTGATTCCACTTTAGTCTAAGATCCCAAGTGATCTTAGTGGGAATGAAAAAGACTGCTATTTAGGGACTCCAGTTCTGTGCTATTCCAATAAATCTGGAAGTTGATCGGTTTGGAATGGCTGCTATAAAGACATTCCAAGCCCAGCCTTTATGCAATCTTTATGGAGCCTTGTATCTAATGTTCAGGAGTTCATGAAAGACTTTTTGGCAAGAAATCGCTGTCTGTACTGGCGCACACTGCTTTGGGCGAAAGGAGAAAAAAAGCAAATGTTATCATCCCTACCAACTATATTTGGATAAACTCAACAATTCACAGGCTGGCCTCAACAGTTAATCCTTGAGGGCATGTGACTCAGAACAGCTCAAAGGAAAAAAATCTGGATCTGGAAGTGCAGCATCCTTATCACTTCAGGGGGGAAATCAATGCAGCCTTATGATACGAAGAATCAGAGGAACCGTGTGTATCAGAGTGAAGGCCCCGTGGGGGATGAATGAGCAATGAGCTTGGCTGGAATCGGGATCAGAACATTTTGATTTAGGCTAATCCAGTCCTATTTAGGTCATTGGTTGAACTGGTTGGCGTTGTCCCTTTTCATCCAAACTATTCAAAAGGAGTTTTAAAGAATAATAAAACATATTAAAAGAACAGAGGTCTGGGGAAGAAAATCCCAGGCTATGAAGGATGTGTTACAATTTTAGAAATTGCACTCCAAAAGAATGCAACATATAGATAAACCCGACCTCCTCCTTTCTGAAGTTTATGAAGCCTACATTCTTTGGAATTTTTCAAGGCCGTTGATCAAAGGGCTAAAAAAAAAAAAAACACCCTGGAATGTGTTGGCTTAAAAACCTGCTGGTTTGTAGGAGGCTGGGATGTGTTTCCCTTTGCTACTGCCGCTAGAATTTGATTGCTAAATTTTTTTTTTAACAACTTAGATCAAAATAGGAGATAGTTTTAAACATTAGTCTCCCCTTCTGACTCTGTCCCACTCCACTGGATATTCAAAAGCAGGAGGGGGTGGAGAAAAATGGATGTATTCCTTCTCTGCCGTCCCCCAACAGTAGGAATAATAGCCCTATTTAAATTCTTTCGTCTGCCTGGCTTTTCTTGGCTGCCTTTAGAGGGAGGCTGTGCCTGACCAGCATCCAGAGGGAAGAGACATTTTTCTGTATTGACTTAAGTGCTTGAAAGGTTTGGGCTGGCGGGGCTCGGTGTGAGCTGGCGCGTGCCAAGCATCTTCTTGAGCAAGCTATTTGTTTAGCTCTCTCTAAAAGGGAGCCCAGGATTGGTGGCACTGGTCAAAATACTGTAGAGTGGAGCTGCCCTTTAGCCTTTGGAAACTTGACATCCTGAATGTTTCTAGCTAGAGCTAAAGTAAGCTTGTTTTTTTAAAAATAATTGAAATGTTAAAGTCTTGGAACAGATTGTGATTTCATATCATAATCTTTGACAACAAGCTGAATGTTTAGTCCTCTCCTTAAACTTGAAACATATTGCTTTGTACCAGTCCTCCCAATGCAGCCTATCTCAACCCAATTTCCTTAAAATCTAGTTGCATGATCACAGGAATTTGTCATCTTGGAGAAGGAGGCAAATCTAGTCAGTGTTGGTAGTTGCTTTCCAATCTCTGGCAGTTTTTTTATTTTCTTAACATGCAAAAAAGGATTAAATTTTCTTCCTTCCAGGCATAATTTCGTTGTGGAGTTACATTGTCTCGACTAACTATATCAATTTTGCATTCTTCACTGGGTCATTGACTTCATGCGGTCATTTTCTTGAAGCCTTTTTCAATACAAATATTTGATAATGTTATTGTTACCATTGTAAGATTGATAACCTCTGGAAAGATATTACTCTGCAGTCCTATTCTCATTCATCAGAGGAGAAATCCTCATTGGGGATGATTTCTGAGTAAATACATATAGGGAGCATGCTAGGAATCCGGACAGATGTACTCCAAGTTAACTGCATTTAAAAGGGAAGATCTCATTTTTGGTTCCACAAAAGAGGTATTTCTTGCCATTTCAAGTCAAACAATTGTTAACAGAAAGAAATGAAAAAAAGTAAGTGTTCATTGATTCTTGAGGAAGGAGAGATGGAAGAAAAGATGGGTCAGGATTGAATCTCTCTGAACCTAGAATTTCTGCACAATCTGAAAGTTTATATGCAGAAAAATGTGCAGGTTTTGTTTCACCAAGGACCAAACTTAGCATTATAAGCATACAAAAAACAGAAGGTGGTATATCACAGTTTGTTCAATTTATTCCAATGTTTAATAAACACATGTAAAATAGTGCAAGTGCTTTCATGTTACACACTGATAATTGGACTCCTCTAAAATAAAATAAGAGCTGAGCTTTTACCACATTGTCAAAGGAGAGGAAATGGAAAGCAGACATAAAATCCTTGCCCAAACTGTCTGCTTCATGCCAAAGATTAAGATATTACAAAATTGCTTCTACAACTTTGAAAATACATATTATTCGGAATAAATAAGTAGCAACAAAGGTAACAAAAAACTGAGGGAGGGAAACAACATTGGGAGGACAAATTGGGGAGTAGGGCATACAAGTGAGTCAGATACTGCAATGTGGGGCCAGGAGGTGGGGCAGAATAGTTGCTCCCAAAGGAGGAATGTAAATTTCTTTTTATCTAGATCTTATTTGGGGAGAAATATGACCACGTAACTACTTCTGAAGGCCAAGAAAAGGTTGGAGAAGGATTTACAGTACATGTTCCAAGTATAATGACATTGCATGTCTCCTGGCCAATTTGTAATCTAGACTGGCATGATTTATATCAAAAGAAGTTTACTGAATCAGGACTATTCTTCATTAATTTATTACTCTTTAGATACCTGGGTGCCATAATGTCAATGTCCCTTCTCCAGCAATATTAGTGCTTTTCTAAATAGGCAGATGGTCTCTCTTAATTGGATTGTTATAGCGGGAGACATAGACAAAACAATGACGGTCTTCTTTTTCTTTTAACAGGCTGGGGGGTATCATTTATCAGGATGTGTGTGAATCCAGTACAAATATTAACTAGTTAGCTAAAATATAGTCGCTAAATCTCCAGAATTTATGGATAAAGAGGTTGCTCATATGTTACACATTTAGCACCTTAATGTCATCCTTCTTCACATACAGGGAGCTGAGGGTATCCATGCATACTTTTATAATTTTATAGGTAGTCCTTGACTTATGATTACAATTGAGCCCAAAACCTATGTTGCTAAGTGAGACATTTGTTAAGTGAATTTTGCCTCATTTTATGACTTTCCTTGCCACATTGTTAAGCAAACCATTGCAGTTGTTAAGTTAGTAACATGGTTGTTAAGTGAATCTGGCTTTCCCATTGGTTTTTGCTTGTCAGAAGGTTGCAAAAGGCGATCACATCCTGCGACACAGCAACTTTCCTAAATATAAAGTAGTTGCCAAGCATATGAATTTTGTTCACCTGTCCATTGGGGATGTGCAACCGTGAGAAATGGTCAGAAATCACTTTTTTCCAGTGCCATTGTAATTTTGAACGCTCACTAAATGAACTGTTGTAAATCAAGAATTACATGTTATTGTACTTGATAATGTTGTAAATACAGTACTTTGCAATGTAGATAATAGACACGCAAGAAGAACAGGCCATGCCTAGATGCTGGCATGTTTAGCAACAGAAATTAATGGTCAGCATGAATAAACTACCACTAGCTTTGGAACCTGCAACAAGGCATAAACAGTAACAAGAGTTGGAAGGAACCTTGGAGGTCATCTAGTCCAATCCCCTGCTCACGCAGGAGATCTGTTCTAGGGATTCAAACCGCCAAACTGCCAACCTTTCCGATCAGCATGGTGCCATCAAAACAAGTGTATCAAGATACTACCATATACACTACGTAAATCTGATTTCATGACGTGTGTGATCATACAACCCATTCAAAGGCCTGTTGCTAGGTACAAATGAACTTTTCTGAGTTCAGTACAGGTAACATTTTTCAAATGAGTCAGTTCATAATTTTAAGGCAGGGATTTGAGCAAATCTGGATGATTTAGAGCACGGGGGCAAACGCAAGGCCCGGGGCCCAGATCCAGCCACCGGGGTGCTTAGATCTGGCCTGCCGGACCGCTCTGGAAACAGCGAAGGACTGGCCCGCGGTACCTCTGCCAGTGAAAACTGAGCTTGTGAGGGCCGTGTGCAGCCCTCCTGAGCTCCGTTTTTGCTGGCAGAGGTTGCAGGATGCCATCACAGCCAAAAACGGATCTCATGAGACAGTTTTTGCTGGCAGAGTGCTCAGGCCACCACAGACGCTATTGACACGAGTGACGAGCTGGCCATGTCCATCCTGGCCCACACTACCCTGATGCATCCCTCAATGAAATCAAGTTTGATGCCCCTGATTTAGAGTAAGGGAGAATGATCTGTGAAAATAAAAATAAGCGAATGCAGGATACTGAACCCTAGCTTTGGTATTCAGGACAAATTCCAACATACTTGCAAGTTTGTCATGTGTATGATTCATTCTGGCTGAGTTTATACACCAGGGTGCAACTTCACATTCTTTGTTGCCTAAAACTCATCAAGTGACTCACAGTAGATGACTCACTGGTAAATCGGTCAGCTCTATTGAAAAATACTGTGTTTGAGCTCTATTTATGGTGTTTGAACTGTGATGGTCCATTCACATAATATGCATAGACACAATTCCTTCAATGAACCATATATGCACATGGAAAAGCCCATCTGTGGATAAACTAATCTTTGAATTTTATCCCAAATTACATGAAAAGTACACCATGCAGAGATAACCTGGCCTGTATTTTTCATGGCATTTTGTTAAAAATGCAAGGGTCAACTTATCTGAATAGGCTTATACATGAATATGGATGGATGAAGATATAGATATATAGATATTTTTAAAATATTGCCATATATACTCTTAGATAAGCCCATCTGTGGATAAGTTGAACCCAACTTTTTGTGTGCATTTTGGCAATTAAAATCCTTGGTTTATCTGCTAGTGCAGGGGTCTGCAACCCCCAGCTCTGGAGCCACATGTCGCTCTTTCATCCCTCTGCTGTGGCTCCCTGTCGCTCAAAATATGCATCACAATTGCCAATGTACGATATCCGCTGGCATGCGATTTTTTGAGGTTTTCGACTCATCTTTTGTCAAAAAGGTTTTGTGGCTCCTGGTGTTTTCTTTTCTGTGGGAGATGGGTCCAAATGGCTTTTTGAGTGTTTAAAGTTGCCGACTCCTGTGCTAGTGAATACTGATATATGATCCTTCCTTCCCTGTCAATGGTTTATTTACCTTGAATCAGAAAGAAAATATAGTTCACCTTTGCCAAGTGGCCAACTGGCAGGGGAATTCATGTCCTCTTCTCACAAAATGCCTTTGGAGAATGTATGTGTCATAACTCAAATGTAATCTTTCAGCTGTTCAGAAGCATATTGTAGTTTTAATAAAACAGAGTCCCTGTTTTTAGCCATTGCCCCATTCCTCACCATCTTTAGTGTTTTATGTGGGTTTTTCATGTGTTTAGCATCACATCTGATGAAAAATTCTGGAGAGTGATGGGATGCCAATTGCAACCTTTCAATTGGTTCTAATAAAGGTATCCCCATCATATATGTACATGTTTTTTTAATAAGTAGCATAATTTAAAACAGTATTTCCTACTTACTGTTCTCTGAGATGTTGGCAGTGGTATGACTGGCGATAAAGGGACCAAAGTGCAGCCTAGCTGAAGCCAGCATCAGGTTAGGAAAGATCTATTTAGATTCTGAATTCCCTCTTGAGACAGACGATTATTCATATTTTTATCTATCTGGAGGGTTACTTCTCTTACCCATCCCGAAATGCACCAGATTATCTAGGTGGAAAGTGTCTGCAATGCTTTGCCAATATTATTATTTTTTCCTATTCAGAATCATTGACAATGCAGGTAGTCCTCAACTTATGACCACAATTGAGCCCAAATTTTCTGTTGGTAAGACAGTTAATTGAGTTTTTCTCCATTTTATGACCTTTCCTGCCACAGTTGTTAAGTGAATCACCACTATTGTTAAGTTAGTAACATGGCTGTTAAATGAATCTGGCCTCCCCATTTTACTTTGCTTGTCAGAAGCGTGCAACCAGAGGTGGTATTCAGCAGGATCTGACCAGTTCTGGAGAACCAGTAGTGGAAATTTTGAGTAATTCAAAGAACTGGTAAATACCACCTCTGACTGGCCCCGCCCTCATCTATTCTCTGCCTCCCAAGTCCCAGCTGATCAGGAGGAAATGGGGATTTTGCAGTAACCTTCCCCTGCCACACCTACATCAACCACGACATGTCACGCCTACCAAGCCACACCCACAGAACCAGTTGTAAATTTTTTTGAATCCCATCACTGGTGCAAATGGTGATCACATGACCACCACCCCCAAGGCATTGCAATTCGTCATTAATATGAATCCGCTGCTAAGCATCTGAATTTTGATTGCGTGACCAGGGGTTACTGCAAAAATCGTAAGTATTAAAAATGGTCGTAAATTACTTTTTTCTATGTCGTTGTAACTTCAAACAGTCACCAAATGAACTATTGTAAGTCAAGAACTACCTGTATATTACCAAATGAAAGGCATGAATAATACATTCTAGACTCCTGGCAGTAAAAAATGGCTTATTGAGAGTGAGAGGGACAGAGTTACACTGACTAGGTCTGAATCATGCAAAATATAGAATAATTTCCTTCAGATTTTGGTACAGCCACAAGTATTTTCTTTCCATCCTACTGAATGCAGCATGTTTCCCTTGTTAACAGGAAAGGTATGTTGTGGTTTATCTAGGTTGTGTCCAGCTCTCTTAAACCAGATTTGCTCATCCTTTTGTCAGCTGGTAGGATTACTGGAAGACCGGAAAGTCTCTGCTGATCTTGAAGCTTGATTTCTTGGTCACAGAGATTGCCTGAACAATTCTTTCATGAGATAACACAATGGCAATGTCATAATGACAACTTGTGAAGTTGGCCACAGCTCCTTGTTGGAAGGGAAAGTGAGCAGTTTACAGTATACATATGGTGCAAATGGAGCTGGCAGCAATTAATAATTAAAATCCTTACATCCTTCTCTTGTCCTATGAGCTGGATCATATTTCTCCTCCATGCTTCTTATGTGTTATTCAAGCTTATAAAGCTCCCAGGAAGAAGCAATTTTGAGAAGGGCCTGCTATCCTACTGAAAGCTACTGCAATTCTGATACAGAAGTTTGAGCTCAAGCAAAAATGCCGCTTTGTATCTTAAGGGCTCCTGCTTTCCCTTTCATGAGACTTCCGGTGCAGAGGTGGTTATTCAGCAGGTTCTAACCAGTTCTGGAGAACCAGTAGCGGAAATTTTGAGTAGTTCAGAGAACTGGTATATACCACCTCTGACTGGCCTCACCCACATCTGTTCTTTTCCTCCTGAGTCCCAGCTGATCGGAAGGGGATAGAGATTTTGCAGTAACCTTCCCCTGGAGTTGGGAGGGAATGGAGATTTTACAGTAACCTTCCCCTGCCATGCCCACAGGAAAAAAAAATTGAATCCCACTACTGGTCTGGTGCCTACCGTATGTCCTACTTGAGCTGAACTTCATGAAAGGGAACAGATTGGCCATTGACTTACCAGTAAGAGATCCTCAGAAGCCCATCTGTCTTTCATACCATGTATTTCTTCTCGTGCTATTTTCTCCACACACTCAGCTCAGTGGCTGCCTCAGACAGCAGGCACCATGACCCTGAACCCTGGCAAACTGTGATAAGGTGGGGAGCTGGATGTCATACCTGACTAAAACAGTCACTGAAGAAACTTCCCCATTGCCAGAGATGAAGTAAGTTTTCTTCAATTGTTATACATAGAACATGGAAGGATCAATTTTGTGTTTTGCGTCAAGCAGCAGAATGTCACGGGCCCTTCGTTCCTCATTATGCCCTGGAGAAATTCTTGTTCATTCTAAGCTCTGTTACACCTACACATACTTGTACAGAAAGTAGGCCTGCTAGACATAAATACTTTCTACTCATTCCAACCTATTAAACTTAAGAACATTGTGTTTCTGTGAGCTGAAAATAATTTCAGGCAGGATACATTTGTGCTGTTTTTCGCATTTGGTAGTTATTAACCCAAGGTTGCCATTTTTCTTAAAAACAAAACAGGAATTAGCTCCAGAGCAAAGACAGAATATGCAATATCCTATGAGGCCCAGCTCAACTACTTAGCCATTCAGCTCTGCCTTGAATGTGAAAACTTTGCTTGCCATCTGGTGACCTTAGCTATTACTGTAAAAAAAGAGCATAATAAGTGAGGCCACAGATTGTTATATGTTTATAAATCAACATAAATTATGCAAATCCTAAAATATACCAGTACACAAAGGCTTCTCTTTCATTGCTTCCTTATGAAGGAATTGGACAGATTGTCTTTTTTTCAGAGAGAGGAAACAGCTGGAGCATTTGAGTAAAGCATATTTACTGGAATATGCTCCGAGTTCCAAACTCAGGTTTTATAATTTGATTTGAATAGCTGCCCATCTCAAACTAATGACTCTGGTTGTATAAACACTATTTGGGCAGACAGTGGCCCCTGAGAAGCATATCTCAGCTGCCCAGTTTGTCAGCTTCTAGCAGAGTGCAGAAAATTGGTAGGCATTTCCCTGCTGAATTTCAGTGACCCTACAGCAAGATTACTGGAACAGTTAGATTTGGATGAGGCTCCCTAACTAACCTGCACACTCCTTCTCAATATTGTTCTTTTCTCATTGGAAAAGGGAGATGCTATTAGCAGCAACACAAAAACACCATCTTGTATCAGGATCACTAAAAAGAGCAAGGATGAAAATTTACTTATCTCAACGAGATATTAAATGTAATTTTAAGATAGGATGTGAATATAGAGGCAGGAAAGGGTACAAATATGAGCTGAATGGATTTGCTTCTTTGAGTCCAAAGCCTCCAAAAAGTGATATGTTGATGATATTTGTACCTAGACATGTTCTGTATATGTACAGTATGGCAAGTTTAAGAAGTGTGGCAACTTCCCTCAATCATTGGAACTGTTGGTTGATTTTTGGCAATTATATATCCATCAAAGCAGAAAGAAGAAGGTTCTGGCTCTTCAATTAGGCAAGGTGAGACAGCTCCCTGCTGTTTAGGATGTGGGCAGTGCAACAGTCAGAAGAATAAGGGGGCATCAGAAATGCTGAGGGAGAGAGCTCTGTATATGACATGGCTTTTGCTACTGCCCTCTGACACGGTCAGATATCACATCACCTGCACCGAAGTAAAAATGACTGTGGGAAGGAAATGCTATGTTGCTCAGTCTTGAAATGTTCTTCAGCTGGCCTAGTATATCCAAGGAGAGACCTGTTCCTCACCTTGTTTCTGTCCCTCCTTGCCTCAAAGCTTTCCCAAAAATGGAACGACACACGAGAATAAAAAAAGGAAGATAGGAAACCAGAAAGGAAGATTTTCATTGATATACTTTCCAGATAATGACCCTTCCATTAACCTAGATCTCTCCAAATGTTGGATATTTCAATTTCCATCACCTGACTTTGTCAGGATCTGAGGTGATAGGAGTTATAGACTCAATATTTGGGGTACAGTAGTCGGATAGAAACATTTTATATGGTTCATAAAATGTGTGAATGAAAATAGAATTTCATTGATTTTTTTTTCCTCAGGTACTTCCCTCCATTCTTTTTTCTTACTAATGAAACAATTGGTCTTCCCCTCATATTGTTCTGTTTGGCATTGCAACATTATTATTTTTTTAATCATTTTCCACCTTTCACATTTCAGTAGTTCTTTGGTAGACTGCAGAACATCTCTGTGTCTAAACATTGTGGCTCATTCTGGGTTTGGCTAAGTACCTACAGCTTATTATGTCATAGTTTTGCTTTAATTACGGTTTACTGAATAAACCACAATTGGCAAAATTCAAGTGCAGCATTGTGGTTGGATTCACAACACTAAACCCAATCCTAACAAACTGCATTAGAGTGATTGGAACCTTGATCTGAACTAACTGAAATCAAAGGTTTTTAAGTGGCCAAGATCAATGCGACTTTAGATTAATTCATACAAGGGGCTGCAATTTCCAGTGACAGCTTGTACATGGGCAGTTCACTGTCTCAAACTTAACAGGCAGGTGTCACTTTGCCCCAGGAGGAAATTATGCATGGGTGCATGCTGTACGCCTGTGTGAGGGAGGTAACTATTCATTAGTTAGCCCTCTGCCTCTCCAAGGGTTCATTTTAAAAAGTGATCTGGAAGACTGTGCCTGGTTGTCATTAGCCAAGCAAATATGTCCAAATGCAGGGCAGCAGGCAGCCTTAGTCCCTCAGAGGCAGAGACCACCTCTGACAGGCACAGCCATGTGGAAAATGAATTGTGCTAGACAACAGCAGTCCTATTTTCCAATAAACTGACATTTCCCCCTGCAGAGTCAGCTGCTTGCAAACACACTCCTTGCTTTTCAAGGAGACGGGGCTCTGATTAATGAGCAAAGGGGAGATGTTATTTCAGCTGCTCTGAAGGGGTTTCTCCTTGGGGTAGGCAGGAGTTTTAAGAATCAGAGATTATATATATATATATAGCATTCCAATAAGGAGGAGTGTTGGGAATTATTGCTAAACATTAAACTAGACATGGATTAGAGGAATAAATAAGAGGGAAATCAAATAATTTAGCTGACAAGTCCAATTAAGAATTGTGGTATTGTTGGATATGCATATTTCATTTAAGAAAATGCAGAGTCTGTGTGATTTCAATGAAAATGTACAGAAGACTTACAAAAAGAAAATCCATCTCAACATGCATAATTGTTTAGTTTCTATATAAATGGTATGGCAAAATAGAGCTGCATTTCAGCAACTTTAATAGTGGATAATCTGAATTATGGCCTCCTTTCCATTACCACTCCAATTCTTATAAATTATGGAATTACTTTATTTTCTTTTTCCTCTCGGCACTCATGAACTGGAGGGTTTTTGTAGGCTCTTGCATACTTCTGGGGGGAAAAAGATTTTTAAATCTCAAATAGCAAATGGGGCTAGCTAGACTCCGTAGCTCACACTCCTGAATATGAAATGATGAGATCAGGCCACACATCCAGGCTGTTGTAATGCCTTCCTTTGTTAGAGCAGCTAGGATGGATGCCAGATGCCAGCAGTGAGTCCAATTAGTGGGGCCTTAATAAGCTATTGTCCATTTTCTTTTAGGAGCTGGGAATTCAGAAAACCTGGTCCCTGTGTACATAGGAAATAATGCTTGATTTCCTCCTAACACGACATCTCTGGGAAACAAGCCACATGTTTTTGCAGGCATTTCCCCAAATTAAAACAAGGCTGTATTAGAGATTTAAGGTAGTCTTTTTCAACTAATCAGCTTTTAATATAAGTTGACTACAATTCCCATCTTGCTGCTGAAGGTGAGAGGGCTTGTATCTAATAAAAGTAATAATAAATGGAACCAAGTATCTGACTACCGTGTTTTATCTTAATAGCTCATCTTCCTAAGTAACCTTCATTCCATGATCCAAATTAACTTATCTCTCAAAATCCTAGCCCTTGAAAGCAAGAAATGCAATCCTTCTAAAACAGAGTTTCTCAGCCTTGGCAATCTGGAGATGTGTGGACTTCAATTCCGCAGCCAGCATGTCCACCAACCACACATCAAGTTGCCAAGGTTGAGAAACACTGTTCTAAAATATTACATATTTTAATACACTGGGAAAATGTGGGCCAGCTTTTATATTATTATTGAAAGGATTTCAGGGACTGTGGAAGTACACTTGGAGCTTCATATAAGCCAGCTGTTACAGACACACAGACACACACCCTTTGTTGTAAAGGGCACCTTCTGCAGTATGCATCTGCCTTTCTTCCATGATGAAGCCCAAGAAGAAATAGGGGAAGGTCTTTTATCCACATGCCAACTAAATCCAGCCCTCTTTAAGGGGTACATTGTATGTCTCCAAACTAAACTCAGACCCCATTTAGGGATTTTTATCCTAATGCTAAATCATCTTTTGAGTGAGTTTGGTCATCCAAGGCCCCTAGTGATTGCCTTATATTCAAGTTTAATCATTTAAGAGAGACTTGTCAAAAATAATGGTTCTTGCAGAACCCTCTTCATCTCATCTTCAAAATGGCAGCATTGTTCAGAAACCAGTTTTAATGCCTTTGGAACTGACAAACATCTCACTCAACCGAGCTTTGCAAGTGGTGATGACAGGGCTTTTTAAAGCAACCAAACACTAAATTCCAACAAGGCTATGACATGGATATCCATGAGCCAAGGTGGCGCAGTGGTTAAATGCAGCATTGCAGGCTACTTCAGCTGACTGCAGTTCTGCAGTTCGGCTGTTCAAATCTCACCGGCTCAGGGTTGACTCAGCCTTCCATCCTTCCGAGGTGGATAAAATGAGGACCCGGATTGTTGGGGGCAATATGCTGACTCTGTAAACCGCTTAGAGAGGGCTGAAAGCCCTATGAAGCGGTATATAAGTCTAACTGCTATTGCTATTGCTATTGCTATATCCTTTCCAAAACAAAACAATCCTAATCTAAATATTTGACTTTACAAAGTGAAATTGCAGCCTATCCTATGATACTTTATATGTGAACAAGCTGTATTTTTCTGGGTATAAAATGGAAATACTGCTTGTGGTTCCACAAAGACCATGAGGACAAAAAATATTTGATAATTAAATATAATTAAAATGTTAAAGAGAGGAATGCATGATATTGAACTTCTGGTACTCATAAACACTATAGTATAAAAGAAACAGATTCTTCAAGAAGAATTAGATTTATTAGTTGGTATCTGCAGGAAGCCTTTCTCAGTTGCAAGTAATAAAGGCAAAGAACATTGGTGGGAAATCTTCAAGGCTACACAGTCAGTTCCCAAGCGGCCAATCTAGGAGTTGAAGATAGGCTCTTTTGGACTCACAATCCTGAGTGGTTACTAATGAATCCAGCAATTCCTGGTTTCTAAGCTGATATGGAATCTATTTATGCTATCAATGCCCAGGTGAAATGATGTTTATCATTAGGCAAAGGCAATTGGAGGTCTACTGTTAATGAACTAGATTAGAAATGAGTTAAAAACAGCAGACTCAAACAAGCTTGCAAAGCATCTCAAGAGGATAGGCTGGGTGAGGCCCAGAAGACCATGTCAGCTCCTTTCCTTATTACTGCATAGAGAGTTGAGACTATTATAGAAGGGGAAGAAATAGTAGATTTACAAAGAATTTATCCAGAATTTGTTCAAATCTAAATACCCAGTTGGGAATGCTGGCAGCTTGATGTAATTGTAGATAATAGTTACTGGGAGAAGTAATATTTCAATTCTTTGTTTGCTAAATCTATTATTTGAGCAAAAACACCCCCATTTCTTGATATAGCATGACAATGAAATAAGCTTATATTAAATTGACTGTGTAGAGAAAGGAAGGAACGGGGGCTTTCTGAGCTACCAAAAGTTTTGCAAAAACACAAGAGACATAAACTCAAATAAATCCCAGCCCTCTAGCTACTGAGTTACTGGAATGGTGGCAATAAGTTGATGATTTTCCAATCTATTTCCATAGTTAGAATAAAATCAGCCTGGAATAAGTTGAGAAAAGATCTGTCAAAAAGTTATTTTGTAGACATTGGGCACTGAGGCTATAGGATGTCTGTGGAAAGAGAGAAGTCTTTCCTTACCTGTCAGCCCTTCAAGAAATGCCAGGAAACAGATTCTGCAAGTTTGACTATAATTATACTGAGCTTGTCGATCAGAAAGATCGGCAGTCCGGCGGTTCGAATCCCTAGCGCCACATAATGGAGTGAGCTCCCATTACTTGTCACAGCTTCTGCCAATCTAGCAGTTTGAAAGCATGTAAAAATGCAAGTAGAAAAAATAGGAACCACCTTTGGTGGGAAGGTATCAGCGTTCCGTGCACCTTTGGCATTCAGTCACGACCACGGAGATGTCTTTGGACAGCGCTGGCTCTTCGGCTTTGTAATGGAGATGAACACCGCCTCCTAGAGTCGGGAATGACTAGCACATATGTGCAAGGGGAACCTTTACCTTTAATGATGTACAGGTTGTAACTACATAATCCTGAAAGCCTAATAATGTCTTTCCTTCACTCCCTCTCCTCAATTTAAGTTTTGTAACTATTTCTTCATAATTGCTCTAATCTGCCTTGGATTACAGAATAACATTTTAGGATGGGAGAAATATTTCAATCTCCAGGTATAGGGAAAGCAGTACCAGGATGGAGCTTGTCAGATAGACAAAGAAAAAAAAGATTCAGAGATGAAAACATTCTTAAAATACATTTGTTTGCTTGCCTCTTTCTGATGCAAGATCTTGGGTTAGTGCTTAAAAGTAGTTTAGGGAATAAATGCCATGGAGCTCAAGTAGTCTGGATGGAAATTTAGAACTAATTGGATCTGCATACGTCCTGCAGGACTTTGTGCACAATCTGGGAATTCTCTGGGATTCTGTCCTTACTGGGGAAGCTCAGACAGCAGCAGTGACATTTGCAGGAGGGCATTGCTGGGATGATGATCCTGAACAACAGGAAAACGTGGAGCCATTGGAAAAAGATATCTCAATCCTGGGAAAGTAGAAAACAAGGCAAAGAAATGTGCGAAACCACTCCCATTAAAATAGAACTTTTCACATGCTTTCATGATTCTAATACCCTAACCATATTGCTCTACATTCCAGCAGTAGCTTAGTATAAAAGGCTGGAGGAGCTCAAGAAGGTGTCCATAGTTTTGGAGTTGTTGTCCTGCCTGTTTTTTATGTAGGTCACAGCACACGTTACAAAGTGATGTGACTTCACTCATTAGGTTTCAGCCATCATCTCAGCTTTTGCTGTTGTAAAAACCTTTGTGCATGCACAACTAAAACTATAAATACAAGGTCAGAGCTCTTAATAATGGCCCCAACTAGTGTGAACAAAGGGATGCGGTGGCTCAGTGGCTAAGACTCTGAGCTTGTCAATCAGAAAGGTCGGCAATTCGGCGGTTTGAATCCCTAGTGTCACGTAACAGAGTGAGCTCCCATTTACTTGTCCCAGCTTCTGCAAACCTAGCAGTTCGAAAGCATATAAAAATGCAAGTAGAAAAATAGGAACCACTTTTCGTGGGAAGGTAACAGTGCTCCGTGCACCTTCGGCATTTAGTCATGCTGGCCACATGACTACGGAGATGTCTTCAGACTCCGCTGGCTCTTCGGCTTTGAAACGGAGATGACCACCGTCCCCTAGAGTGGGGAACTACTAGCACATATGTGCAAGGGGAACCTTTACCTTAGTGTGAATAGGCAACTATTTTTAGAAGTACAAAGTCTCACTGTTACAGGATTGTAGAATATTTTTTTAAAGTCATTTTGCCTTCTTAAGATAACATTTTTTTATTATTATTATTTTATTGAATGTCTCTATTTTTCTTGGCTGGATGTTGTCACCGTTGCTGGTTTCCTCTAATATTTTGATTGAATTAATAATTTCAGAATGTCATGATAATTATTCCACTTAGGCTGATATGTAGTCCAGTAACTTATTGAAGCTTATTCTGGAATTCTTTATCAAGATTAGTTAACACAACAGACGTCCTTAAAACAACCACTGCAACTTTTTAAAAAGTTCACAATGAAATTGACATATTTGGATTCCTTGAAAAATAAATATGCTGTATTATCTGAAGAATTACATACAATACTGTTTTTATATTAAAAACTGGGCTATTGTTTTCCTTAATGTTCTAAGCTAATATTTTATAAGTTTTAAGTTAAAAAACAATTGAGCGTTTTTATGCCCTTATTTGTTTTTTAAAAAACAAGTCCTCAATATCCAATTGATTGATACTAGTTATTTATTGTACCAGTGAATATAGCTGATTAATTTATAGCAGTGAGTTTATACCCAAATCTCTCTTCCCATTTCCACGGCGTTCCTTCTTCAGTGTGTCTGCTCAAGCATGAGGCATGTAAGGTACCAATTTGCAAATGGTTCTCACTTGAATTCACCATTTCACATTGCTGTCTGTGTATATAACAGTCTCGACTATTTGGCAGGCAGAAGACTTTATCCCTTTTCAAAGGCACACCCAGCCTCAAACCACCCCCAGATTAGCACTGATTATTCCAATAGTCCAAGAAGTTGTTTGCTTTAGCAGCTGTTTCCTTCATTACAATGATGAAGAGATCAAGAAGCAGGATTTGGTTGAAAGGGAGCAGCAAATGATGTCACTGACTTTGTGAAGCAGGGCCTTTATTTCAGGCTGAATTCTTTTCCTCTTGCAGCGTCTTGCATCAGGCGTGGATAAAAAAGCAGAGCCTTAAATGGCAACATGTGACACACTTTAGAAATGATAGCCAAGAGTTATTTTCCATCCTGCAGTTTTTTTTTTTAAAAAAAAAGCTCTCCTACCAAACTCCTGGGTTTAAATTCCTTTCACACCCCTTCTCTGTGATAAAGAGCTTACATGGTTCTTCCTCCAACCTATATCTATATTTAGCATTGCAACTTCATTTTTTAATGTATATAAAAATAAGGTAACAGAGCAAGATTTCGTTTCTCTCATGTCTTTTCCTTCTGCAACAAATTTAGGGCAGCTTTACTACTTGCTGCAAAGTGAAGCCATGGATCCTTCAGCAACAGGATGAAGCTTGTGGGAAATAAGCAAGGGGACTTTGTCAGCTTCTTCATTTAGAAATTAAAGTTTAAATAGGTTCCAATCCAGTTCCAAAACAATCTCTGACAACTAAAGCAATAGTTGGATGTTTTCCCCACCATCTTCTTCCACACCACATTCTTAAGAATGTCATGGTCAACTATGCTATAAGAACACGAGAAAAGCCCTGCTAGATCAGTCCAAGATCCATCGTAATCTACTATTTCTCACATTGACCTATTTACTGTCCTTGCAAGCAGGAGATCCAGATGTAGCCCTGACCTTCTGAAATTCTGTGAAGTCAGGATTTGAAGGCCAGTTAACCCCCAGTCCAAGTAACATTGAATCTCAGGGGCAGGGATATCCAACTCATGGTCCACGGGCTGGATGTGTCATGTGCTGGCCACGCCAGGTTTAGCAAAGGGGGAAACAGTTGTGATACATCACTTGACGATGCTATGACGACATGAGTTTGACACCCCTGCTCAAGAGAAATCACTTTAATTAAGTTGTGCATCCAGTCCAATGGCATTTAATTTCATTGTACGAGGTGCAATGACAATAAAGTAAACAAACTAACAATCTGCTTTTAAGCTCTTCCAACTCTTTTGTAGCAATTAATTTCAAGGTCAATTAGGTTTTATATGCAGGACCCTCTTCCCCATCCTCCCATTCTGTATTTACTCACAAGGCTTTGAATGTGTATATTCTGAGCTTCACTGAATTTATTTTATGCTCTCTGACATAACTGGCTTATTGCAATTGAATCTGCAGCATTTTTGTAGAAAATCTCGTTTGATTTAGCATGTATTTTATATTAAATTGACTGAATTAAGAGCGAAGAGGTAGGTGGATTAAAACACCTTTAGAAAGCAGATAATCCTTTATAGAAGTAGATAACTGCTCAAATAGACTCAGCTGGCAGTTCTGCAGCAATATCTATGATTCGTTGCAAAACAGACATGGGAGGAAAATTATAAGCAGATGACTCAGGTTTCCAATATGAATGCTGCTAATCTTAATCCACAAAGAGAAGCTTAACAATGTTGCTACTGCTGTGTTGGTATCCATTTGGGGACCGACTGAAACCAACGTACTCAAAAAGGTTTAGAGGGGTTGAAATTTACTTGGTGAACCCAAATTCTTATTGTACCTATTAGGTGGCTTCTAATAACAGACATATTAACCATAAAGCTGTGTCCATGGCCCTATCAGACAAGGCTGGCTAGTGGTAGTTCAAATAGCCCAACCATTTTCTTTCTTAAAAGCTTCATAACCCATCAAAATTAATAAAATACCATTGGTTTTACAAATCCATAACAAGGCAAATGATATTTATTACACCATTAATAGACATCAGCATCTGGGATTTTGAGACCTTTTTTTCCATTTCCTAAGTACTTTTTTAACTCTCTGTATACTGAGTTTTTATTTTTTGTAAGCCACCTAGAATCACTGTGCATTATATATTCTTTAACTAAATAATAAATAGGTAGGCGTAATAACAAGGACCCATCTGAACCTTCTCCCCAGACAATTTTCATTCTAGCTCAGGAATAGCCTGAATATGCAGAAAAACCCACCATTGGTTGTTGCCAGCTCCAGGTAAGGATGGAAAGGCTGTAGACCTGAAGTAGAGCTGGGCTGTCAAACTCATGTTATCATGGCAGAGTCATGTGACTTATCGGGACTTTTTCCCCCTTCACCACACTGGGTGTGGGCGTGGCCAACACATGACACATCTGGCCCATAGACCGCAAGTTTGACAGCCCTGACCTAGAGAAACTGCAGACAGAATTGTCAACTCAGTATAAAGCAACCCACATTTCCCAATGTGGAGTCACTCACTGATGATTACTCCCAGGAAAGGCACTGATTGTAGTGAGGAGAAACCATAAATGTTGTAATGCAACTCCTCTGAACAAAGTCAGCTCAGGATGCGTCCCACTTTGTTTCCCCCAAATATGGGCTTCATAAGAAGTGAACAAAGAGGCAAAAGGAGCTTATTAAAACGCAATGAAGAAGGCTAGTGAATAGTATACATTCTTCCCTGGTGACACCCTTCACCCTGATTTCTGAACTGGAGATAACAGTAGAGATCCCTGGTTTTTATAAAACTGCTTTCTAAATTCCCAAGACATTTGGTGCAAAGAATATGTCTCTTTTATCGCATCTTGTTAACAGCCCAGGGCTCTTCCCTTCTGCTCTTGACTTCTTTTCCATCTTGATTTTGTCCTCTTAACTGGAAGTGACAGTCTCCTCCGGTGGCCCTCTCTGTGCACACCCTCCTGTACAAATCTAGGAAATGGTGGAAGCTGTCAAGCCCCACTGAACCCAACCAGGGGAATTCGAGGTGCTGAGAAAAAAGCAGGCCCACCCATCATCTAGAATCTGATTAACTGTTTCACTCTTTTCCAGGGTCACAGGAAAAATAAGTATAACTTGTTGTCTTGTTATTTTGCAATCTGGCACCTAAGTACCAATGAAAAAGTGAATCCATAATATGTGTGCATACACATGCCTACTTACGTCCTTGTGTTGAGTATGAAAAAAATGAATAGATTGGCACGCTGAGATGCTACCGGAGTCAACTTTTCTCTAATTGTAAACTTGGAGCCAGACTATGTGCAAATATACCTTGAAGCATTTCCTAAAGAATCCTGTGATATCTAGTTTCCCTCTCTTGCCTATATAGTTCTTATATAGCTCTCATTTTTTTAGGGATTGCTATGGATGAAGAGACAGTCTTCTCAGTTTAAGAAAGATATGAAGCTCTTCCCAGCTCAAAAATATACCTTTTTTCGGAGTATGATGCACTTTTTTCCATCAAAAAAGAGGCTGAAAATCTGGGTGCGTCTTATACACTGAATACAGCATTTTTTTTTGCCTCCAGAAACCCCGTCCCTTCATCACAATGGCTGTGCATAGCCTTTAGGAGGCTTGTAGAGTGCTCTTGGGGCCTGGGAAGGTCAGAAATTAGCGAAAAACACGCCGTTTCTTGCTCAATTTTGTCCCCTTCAGCCCCCAGGAGCACTCTATAAGCCTCCTAAAGGCTATGCATGCCATTTTTTTGAAGAAAAATGGGCCATTTTTTCTTCGTTTTTGCGGGGGGGCCCAGGAGCACTCTACATGCCTCCTAAAGGCTATTTTCATGTCCTTTTGTAAAAAAAAATGGGTTTGTTTTCACGAAAAATGGGCTGTTTTTGGGAGGTCTGCAGAGTGCAAAAGCTTTTTTTTTTAATTTGCCTCTTCAAAATCTTGGTGCATCTTATGCTCCGAAAAATATGGTACTTCTTATCCTGAGATTTGGTGTTGTGTCAGGGCCCCATCTCTCTATAGTTTTGGGGCATATCTAGAATAATCTATCAAACAAGGAAGACAGATAATTTCAGCTTGGGGGGGGGGCTCAGAAGTTTTCCTTCTACTTCTCTCCTCCCCCAAACTACCCAATCATTGAGGGACTTTTGTGCATTTATTTGCTTGCTCTAATAGCCATAGATTTCAAATAGGAAAGAAGAAACTTTTTCAGGCTTGGAAATACCCAAGACAGTGATGATGAACCTTTTTGCTTGATGTGCCAACAATTCAGAAAATGTCTAAGTTGACTTTGTTGGTATGTCTCACACACCCCACAAAACAAAAGAGAAACAATTCTTTACATATTTATTTTTAAAAGTACAATCCTATCATGAGTGTGATCCCCAGGATCTGCCATTTGCTACTGACCTTCAGGCGGTGTCTTCTTTCTGTTGAAAGGCCCCTGAGGCCTATCCAACATTCCTCTGGGTTGTACAAGGATTTCGTTCTTGAAGCAGCTTCAGAAAATGCTCTTCTGTGGTCTCTGAAGCCTCCAAACATCCTATGACAGCAAACTATCTTGCATGATTTTTGGGTGCTCCAGTGCTCTTTGTGCAGCCCTCTTGTATGAGTTCCAGAGGGTCTGCATGCCATGCAAGAATATACCCTATTCTCACACGACCTCCAGAGCCTCCAAAAATCATTCACAAAAGGGCATATTCAAGAATAGTTGTCAGGTGATAGTGAATCCGGTGTGTCACCTAAAGCATTGTGGTATGTCAACTTCAATGCGTGTGCCATAGGTTCCCCATCACTGATCTCTAGGGGATGGAAGAGATGCTTCATAATAGAGTCCCAGCTTTTCACAGTATGATGGAACTTGATTGATACCATGAGGGAAGCTATTGATCCATTTCAGAATGTCAGAGAAGAATCTTTCCCTGTAGTTATTAAACCTTCCCCATCTTCAACGTGTACTCTTCATTTGACCCAACCCTAATTATGGCACAGGTCATAATGGAGCCTTCATAACTATCTTGCCCCTGTGTAATGTGAAATAACCAGAATAACTGTCAGAGTCTGTAGCTATCCAGCCAGCACACAAGTAAATAATTCAGCAGGATTCATTTATAGAAGAAACTTTTTTATATACAATAGTATAAAACATGGTGCACGTATACAGTACCCATGCAGCTCTTGCAACGTGGTAGAGAGAAGTAGCAGCAAGGACAAGGACAAGAAGTAGAAGCAAGGAACTCTCAAGCAAAAACAGACAAACTCTTATATACAAAGAACAGTTAAGCTAAGCCATGCCCAGGCTCCTAGACATCTCACATGGCTCACAACAAATTCTGTGTCTCAACCACCAAACAGTTTCCCATTGGCTGACTTCTTGTTATGGCTATTCCAGTTCATAAATTCTTATACACTGACAATAACCAAAAAAATGAAAGGGATATTTTTTTAAAAAAAAAAAATCAATATAATTGTGAATTGCAGCCTAAGTACAAAATTGCAGAAGGCCTCAGTTTTCAGGCTGGTTAAAAGCTGATTCCCCCCCCCCTTGCTTTCATTCTTTTTGAGGTTATTCATCATACCCATATAATTTTAAAGTATTTTTTCCCGATTGCATAAATACACTTCTAGTGATGATAGTTTAGAGTCAAGCAAATCCAACCAGTGGAGTGTTTTTAGTGGGCATTTATTGAATGCCCAGATTACTAGTTGGCTCCAGCTCTGAGAGGCTTGGACCAAAACAGCTAGAGGGGGACAGATTGGAGAAGGCTTAATCAGATTATTATTGCCTGCTCACCATTCTTCTATGGAATTCCAAAAATAACACACGGGCTGTCTGAGCTCTTATCGTGCAAGAGCTGACCAGATTGTGATCAGCTTTCTTTAACAAAGTTGTCCATATCATGAGTTTTGGACCCCAGCCTAATTCTAATGCACTGCCTTTCCCATTAGTAGTATGTAAATATTTTCTCAGTATAGACCAGGGGTGGGGACCTATGGCCCCTTTGAGACCTGTGGATTTCAACTCTCAGAATTCCTGAGCCAGCAAGGCTCAGACTATTAGACTTTATGTCTCTTTTGAGACATGGCTGGCTTAGGAATTCTGGGAGTTGAAGTCCACAGGTCATAATGGAGCCATAGTTCCCCCCTCCTGATAGGGAAGTGCTTCTTGAATTTATGTCCATAAGCACAAACTGAGTGTTCACAATGTTTCTGTGATACAGTGCTACTGTGATCTAAAAAAAAAGATTGTTATTCTTGAGAAAAAAATAGAAGTAACCCTAAGTTCCTGAAGCATGGGAGTACAATATATGTGTATGTGGGGAGTGGGAATGTATATACATTTAAGTGGGAAAGGCTGGTCAAAACAACCCATAGTAGAAAAGATGAGATTAAGAATATAAAAGTAAAGAGAGGAGGAGCCAAAGTTGCGATGTCACAACGTGTGGTCTCGATACTCCGAGAACGCCGTTGACACTTTTGCCGCTGGACGATCCATTGAGACCTAAACTGTCCCACAGATATGGTGATCAGGAAGATGAAGCCTTGCTGGTCTCAGGGACATCGCAAAGTCCCTGATAGACCCAAGGGAAGCGCTTCAAGCTGGCGATAAACAGGCAATCCCCAGGCTGATAAAGTTGGGACAGCTCCGGAAGGAAGTGAAAAGAGAAAGGCCATCTGGTGAGGTATTTTTTCTTTTTTGCGAAAGACTGCCCAAAGAAATTTTTTTTAAAGCCAAATTAGATCCTTAAGCAAAAGAAGTAAGCGGCGAAATTAATTTATATTGGATTGCTTTGGAAAGCTTTTTTCTCCTTTGTAACTATACTTTGTGGATTGAAGTGCTTGCAACATTTCTCCTCTTAAAGTGAATGGATTGATTTTTTTTCTGCTTTTTGTTGCTTTATTTTTTGACTTCTGAATTAAAACCTTCCTTTTTATTTTAACAATTCTTCCTTTTACTTGTTATTAAATTTCATTAAAAGAAATCTAAAGAACTTTGTTTCCTATAAGCCAGAGATAAATATTAGAAACTGAAAAGTAGCAACACTGCCACTCGGAGGTCAGAGGCTGGAGTTTTTGAAACAATGTATCTCGTCTCTTTCCTTCTTTTATTTCACTGATTTTGTAGCTGAAGGGTTTGCAATTTGTTTACAGAAACTGATAAAGAGCCAAGGACACGAATTGTTTTCACAAGTGCCTTTGAGAACTATTTTGGCAGGGGAAGAAAGGGGAAAAAAACAGAACCCTTCTCCTTTGAAGAGCATAAAAGAACCTGGGTTCAAATTAACCTAAAATTAAAAAATAAAAGAGGCCTGGAAGGCTAGAGTGGCAGTGGCTATTAGTTTTTTTTCTTTCTTCTTTTTTGGAAACATGGATCAATATTCAGATGAGGAAACCTTACAATTCCAAAATATTTCAAAATCTATTGGAAGGATATGGGAGAATTGAGAAGAAGTTGGAAAGACTAGTCTTCCTCACAGCAAAAGATGAAGGAGCTGGAGCCCCCAAAATTAAAGGAGAGAATTAAGACATAGAAGATAAAGACAAGACAACTAATGAATTTATTAATGGAGCAAATATGGGTGAAAATGGAAAGAAGGGAATATGGAAAAGGGAATTTGACGAATTGGAGCTCTACCTCAGATTCCAAGATACAGAAGAAGAAAAATGGTAATGATGATAGACTTAAGAAGAGAATTTTTTTCAGAAGCAAGATTGACAACCAAAGACAGGCTAATTTTAGTAACAGCTGGAGGGCAACAGGATTACCTGAGAGAACCTTCAAGCAACAAAGTGTAGAGAGAACCTTATAAAGGAGATAAAAAGAAGACTGACACCAAGAGAGATAAGACTGTTTTGTTACTGGAGAGATACAGGTTGACAATGAAAGTTGATAATAAAAAAATAGTTGATTTTGGTGACCAATAAGTAGGAATTTAGTTACTCCTAGATTGTTTTAGATTGTTATTAAATGTTTATTTGTTAACAAATAATTAACTATAATAACAATAATGAAATGATAATGGATACAGCTTAATGATATATACATGTACTGGCAAACTAGTAAAAGAAATCTGGATATAAATTGTAAATTGTGACCTGGGAAAAAGACCTATAAATCTTATTAACAAATTTTTATTTAGATCTTGTCATAAAGGTGTAAGGTTTTTTTGGGGGGGATCTGATGAGAGGAGATGGGACATAAATAGTAAATGATTTTTAGCCAATTATAATAACAACAAGGAAATGTCAATGGACATTATTTAACAATATATACATGCTATGGTATTGGCAAAAGTAACTTGGATATAAATTCTAAACAGTGAGTTGGGGGGGAAGGTTTAGAAACTTTATTAATTGACTTTTAGTTAAAAGATTTCATAAAGGTGTAATGTTATTGGAGGATTTTTTGAAATAGCTAATGAATGCCATTATGTGGTTGTGTCTTGAAGTATGAATGATTTGAGGTAAAAGCACGTTTAAATAATTGTAGTCAAATGAGAATTGTACATTGATAGTAAGATATACAAAGATTTTTGATTTAAAGTGTATAATCTAATATGAACTATAAGTAATGACTGGAAGAAATGCACGAAAGTTATCTGTAACCATTCGACATGCTTTCTACAAGATGTAATGAAGGATGATTCTTTTTTGTGTTTTTGTTCAATTAAAATAAAAAAATTTAAAAAAAAGAATATAAGAGTAAAGGCAGATATGTGTATTATATAATAACAGCAGATGAGAAGCAGGACAATTTGAGGGGAAAAAAAGAATGTACATGTCAGCCAACAAAGGTGTAAAAATAAGTGCATACAGAACTAAATGTTTACCCTTAGAGTCCTTTTGTTGTGAAAAAAATGATGATAGGTTCAAAAGAGATATACATTCTAATAGACATTGCAGCTGCCCAGTCCTCTTGTCCAAAAGAACATCTGGGGGGAAATGTAGGCAAATTCAGAGTTTCTCTAAGCAAGAGTTATTTGTTATAGCATCCTTTCCTTTAGTTCCAGCTAAAATTCTGTCTGTAATTTCAGTTGAAGTTCTACACAAGGGGTACCAAATTCAAGGCCCGTGGGCCAAATCCGATCTGTAGGGTGTCTAGATCTGGCCCATTGGGCTGCCTTGGAAGCAGTGAAAGACTGGCCCACGGTGCCTCTGCCAGCAAAAACAGAGCTTGGAAGGGACGCACGCAACTTTCCCAGGCTCTGTTTTCAGCCATGATGACCACCTGCCACCCTCTGCCAGTGAAAACAGAGCTTGGGGGAGCTGCACGTGCCCCCCCCCCACTCCATTTTTGCTGGCAGAGGGCAGCAGGAGGCTGTTGCAGTTGAAAACGAGTTTGTGAGCCCGTTTTCACTGGCAGAGCACTCGGGCCACCATAGACACCCCCAACATGAGTGACGTCAAGCTGGCCATGCCCATCCTGGCCCCCTGAGGTCAAACAAAATCCTGTTGTGGCTTTTAATGAAATCAAGTTTGACACCCTGTTCTACATGGCTTGGATTGGTTTGCAGGGAGATTTTATTGCTAATAGCTAACCAATAGTTTTATGTTTAATGTTTCTATTTCAGGAGGAAGATCAAGAATCAGAAAATGAGAAACTAGTAGTAAAGGAACCTGAGACTGAAGATGGTAAGTTTTGGGTTTTGTAATATCTGGAATGTTGTCAGACAAGGAAGATTCCAATTAACACAAACAAGGTCACTTTAAGCCCTAATATTTAATAATATTAATGAAAGAAGAAAAGAGCTATTTTTGTCATTCATTAACCCATTCATTCATTTAGAGAATGCATGATGGGGGGGGGCACGAGAAACACAGTCTTAATACTTGGACTTGAATTATGTAATGTGAATTCAAGAGCAGATACATTCTCAGTCTTAAGAAAAATACAAGACTATAGACTTTTTTCTCAAAGGAAATGTTAAACTGCTTCCACCAGTCCTTGATCTGGTGGAAGAGTATGCTGGCATAAACTGCATAGTCCTTGATGGCGACTCCAACACTGCCTCAATGACAAGACCAGTGAGCGATGCTTTCCTTACACTTTTAACGTGAAACAAGTATAGGAAAGTTACAGCTTCACTTGTCCTTCAACTAATTGTTAGAGCTGAGATGGGAGAAGGCAAGTTTTGGCAGAGGATTAAAGTAGCAAATTTGGCCAACTGATGCCAATGGCTGTTCTAGCTAGGAATTGTAGATTTGTCATCCCATACACATGGAGGAAGGCTGCACTAGCCAAACACACTTTCTCTGCAGAGTTCAGAAGGCTACATCTGGAGGCTGCTAATTTTTTATCATCATCCCCAGCCTTGGAGGTAAGACTGAGAGATAGTGTTCAAGGCTGTCTAGGGCTGACTCAAGATATTTTGCCAACAGCGGTGTTTCCTACAAACAGCAAATAATTGTGGTTTGAGCCAGAATGCCCAGTTTAGGAAATTTGTATAAGGGCTTTCAGACCCTAACCATGTGTTTGCTGACTTCAACAGGACACATCCAAACAAAACAAACAATCCTGGTGACTTCATTAAAAATATTGTGGTTAGCAAACTGATCCTGAGGACTTAACTCTTTGCAGAATGATACATTCTGTTAGTGCGTTTTATGCTATGAACCAAAATTCCTCAGTTGCAAGCCAATCATTTGAAACAGATTTCTAAGTCCTAGCTGAAAAGATTGATAAATTATTATATTGTAAATTATTATATTGTAAATGCGGGGTCGTCGTCCCCACAAGAAAGGGGTGGAAGAATACAGATAGGAACTATGGTTCCTTGTCCCGCTTTCCTACAGTATTTTAAGGCTATAAACTGATTGGCTCAGGCAGATTACAGTTCTAACACTTCTAAACAGTCTTCCATCCACATCCCATCATGTCTATTCTATTTTATAGAAGAGGAGGAACATAGTCTATGCTGCAGTTCACATAGCAAGACCATTTTATAGAGAAGAAAAAATTGCCATATTGCTCAGTGACCATCTTCATATACCTAATGCTCATTCTGAGCATTCTCATTTCCAAGCCAGGAAAGTGTTCATATGTAGCAAGGGGGGTGGGTGAGGAATAGTGCAGGATCATTTTTTCTAAATAAGATATAAGAAGCCATATGACATTTGGAAGAAATCAGTTGTTTATCATGTGGCCCAGAATTGTTTCCATTGGCTAACTCCATGGTTTTCAGCAAAGGCATTTTTATTGTGTGATATGAGATCCAGCCTTTCTAATAACTTGGCAAATATAACAGGATATTCAGCCATCCGTGCAAAATATTTTCTCTACTACTGAGCCACATTCTTTTCCCAAGAAAAAACACACTTACTGAATTATACCTTCTCAACCTTTAATTTAGGGAAAAAGGAGTCAGAACTCAGTAGTTCAGCAGATTCCTGATAGATTCCAGAACTGGGGAAGCTGATTGGTCTAGAGATTCCTGTCCTGCAGGTGTAAGAAATTCAGTTTCCCCAAATTTCGACTTTTATGGAGTCCATGGAATTATTTGAGCCTGATTATTTGCTTGCAGATGTTTCATTACCTGACTAGGTAACAATATCAATGCAAGCGAGTGTGGGTTTTGATCCCTGTTTATATGCAGTAGCTTGCCCTGCCAGTGTTGCTGGGATATGATTTTCTCTTTGTCAGTTCATTGATCAAGGTATTGTTTCTACTTGATAGTTTGCTTGATGTTAATCCCTGCTTACAGGGAACTCCACAAAAAGGTAACAGACCACCTATACAACATCTTCCATCAAAATTGATACTAATGCAAAAATGTCTGATCACTCAACCCACTACAGTGCAAACAACGCAAGCTATGAAAAAGTTAACACTGACATAAATCAACATCTCAGAAACAACCAGCAGACTGTTACAAACACATGGCATCACCACAGCACACAAACCAACATAAAGCCCTCTAAAACACCTTAAGTAAACCAGAAGATCCAGTAGTCCAAGAAGGAGTTATCTATATTCTATAACATACAGGGTAAAGACTGTAATAGCCTCTAAGTAGAACAGATAAGCAGGAGAGTAGCAGAAGATATCCATGGACATCAACTAAAATTCAGAAGACATGATGAAAAATTCTTTAATCACAACACTGAATAAACTCAACCATGCTTTCAATTGGGAAATTGACATCTTAGACCAATACTGTTAGGGAAATCCTGGAAGCTTGCCATTCAAACAAATCAGCCATCAGTAGAAATACAGAGATAAACCACATTCACACAGCATTCAAAAGAATCAGTGAAAAAAGCTAAGAAGAAAACAAAAAGACCAGAACACATTTTCTTTTGCAACCAACACCAGATACTGTAAGCAGGGATTAACACCAGACAAACAGTCAAACAATATTCTAATCAAGGAATTATCAAGGAGAAAACCACACCCTCACCTACACTGGCAAGGAAAACTACTGTACATAAACAGGGAACAAACCAGAGGTGGTATTCAGCAGGTTCTGACCAGTTCTGGAGAACCAGTAGCGGAAATTTTCAGTAATTCAGAGAACCGGTAAATACCACCTCTGACTGTCCCCACTCCCATCTATTCTCTGCCTCAGCTGATTGGGAGGAAATGGGGATTTTACAGTATCCTTCCACTGCCACGTCGACCAAGCCATGCCCACCAAGTCATGCCACGCCCACCAAACCAGTAGTAAAAAAATTTGAACCCCACTACTGGAACAAACTCCACATCCGTTCCCATTAATCAAGCTCAGAGGACACCAAAAATTCCCAAATTCAACCCTAAGCTGCAAATATTCTCTTCTGTTATCACTTCTACATAGAGCTTAGAAGATGTGATTCCAAAGACTACATTTGGAACAGATTACTTAAGGTGCAATGAATAGCTAAATGAAAAAGAAAGCACATCTAATTTTGATTATCAGAGCTCAGCATCAGATAATGTTTGCACACCAAAGGATAAATGAGGTGATAGTGATGGTGTGAACTGACAAACAGGTGTTCAGGGGCCTTGTTTTCTGGACTTCCTATAAAATCTTTGGACTCTACCCTTACAACTGTATCAGCTGATGTATTCCTCAAGTGAGAATTACATAATTCAGATACATTCACAGGAGGACTGGTAGATAAGGAAAGTGAGGTCCCTAGCTGTCACATGGATTTTAAAAGATGAGAAAGTGAACGTTGCACTTCCTTAATCCATTTTATTATGTCTACTTCTGTAGGAGTCACAATTGTAAGCATCTGTTTTAAATGAATTTGTCCCTATTATTTTTATCTTTAAAGTATGTGAGCTGATTCCTTTGTTTTAATTTTTGCTAATTTTTAAAATGGGAATGTTTTTATTTTGAATGACTCTGGATCAATGTTCCCTCTAATTTTTTTTCAGTGTGAGCAGAAAAGTATAGTGTTTGAGCGGCACATTTTCATGCCTGAGCACCTGAATTTTTTTCACAGATGTCACCTAAGACAACAACAAAATCAGTATTATTTGAAACTCAAAGTTATGTTTATTCAAGGTACCCGCTTAACTAAAAGTGTTATATAATATCAGTATCACTTAACAACGCTCCTGCTTAGCAACCAAAATGTTGGCTCAGAAAGTCTGGCATTTGAAACACGCAAGTCTTAAAGCTGTTGTTACAAGACCCTTGCACCCCTAACCCTTTAGGGGAAAAAAAACCCAGGGGTCTTCAAACGTGACAGCTTTAAGACTTGTGGACTTCAACTCCCAGAATCCCTCCCTGAGGGGAATTATATATTTGGACGGTTTCATAGTTACATTAGAGAACTACATTGTTAGAACTTAGCACAAAAGATACCTTTTATCTGAAAATCCAAATAGAGTAAACCTGCTATTATCCCAGAGCACTAATGTCATTTGTCCCAATCTGTTTTACGAGTCTGTATTAAAATAGATAGAAATATTTTCACTAAATTTTATAGATCTATATTTCAGGAACCTATCAGAAGTTAGGGCAAGATAAGAGTGGAAGAATGAATTTTGTTGCAGGTCATGGGGATTTTTTCAGCATCTTAAAAGTGGAGCGCATGTGCATTGAACTAGCAATACCCATTTAATAACAAAAGGAAATGGCTGAATTAAATTTGGTAAAGTTGCAAGCGAGCTGTAAAAAGCTTGTGGTTTTTAAAATCATAGAATCAGAAGGGATACTGGAGGTCTTCTAGTCCAGCCCCTTGTCCAAGGCAGGAGTCTTTATATCATCTGAGACAAATGGCCGTCCAGTCTTTTGAAAACCTGTAGCAAATGAATTAAGATTCCATTGATTTTAATTGTTCTTACTGTCAGATTTCTCCTTATTTCCAGCTTGAGTCTCCTTCTGACAAGTTTCCATTGCTTCTTGTCCTGTCCTCAGGTGCTATTGCTGCCACCTCCTCCTCCTCCTCCTCCAACAGCACCAACACATTTGTTGCCCAGCGCTGCGGCTGAGGTGAAGCCGCCAAAGCTCCCGCTGGCGCCCCCGTAGCGTTGGGCGGAAATCCGGCAGTGCTGTTGGAAGAGGAGGAGGCGAACCAGCCTGCCACCGCCGGCCACCGCCAGCCCTGCCACTCTTCCCGCCCCCTTCCCAGCCCCACAATCCAGCGGTCGGAGCAGAAGCAGCCCCGGGTCTCCGCTGCCGCTCCCCGCATTTTCTGGACGGAGTCTCGCAGGAAGGAATCCCCTCTCCAAGGGATCCCCATCCAGAAAATGCGGGGAGCAGCAGCGGAGACCCGGGGCTGTTTCTGCTGCGACCGCTGGACTGTGGGGCTGGGAAGGGGGCGGGAAGAGCGGCGGGGCTGGCGGTGGCCGGCGGTGGCAGGCTGGTTCGCCTCCTCCTCCTCCAACAGCACTGCCGGATCCAGTTGTAGCCGCCTGCAAAGGACTTCCACACGTTTCCTTTACAGAAATCTCTGCGCGGCAGATAGAAACTGCTGCGCGGGGTTTTATTGCAACGTGCGTGGCCGCGCACCTTAGAGGGAACAGTGCTCTGGATATGAGCTGGAATCCAGCTTCAACAAAAGAAAATCCACAAAAGAATTTTTTTAAAGAAAATTGCAGCTTATAGCTACATGCTTAATTGTATTTAGGCTATAGAACAGTCTGTGTCAGTGCTGCTGATTTATTTGGGCTTACTTCTGAGTAAATAGGCATAGTAGCATAAGGTACAATGTGTAAGAAGTCTTTCAGTTAAAGCTCTCTGTTGAAAATATGGCTGCAAGGAAATGACCTTTGAAAGAAATGATGTGTCTTCTTGCAGGCTTTTAATGAATGGAGAGTAGCTATGTCTTTAAAAATGTCTCTTTCCAGATACTTTGTTTAAAGTAGGTCATTTCACTCCCATTACACATCTAACAAGTCCAGAATTTGAAAATGGGTACTGAAATTTAGATGAAGGCAAGATTGAATGCATGACGATATTTCCTTTCCTTCGCCAGCTCCGAAGAGCACATCAACTAAAGTTAGCAAACTGTATGCCCTTGAAGGATCATTTCAGCTTTGCACAAAATGATAGAAGCGGGGTTGTGATGTTAATAGAGGGGAGCTTTCATATTGTACTAAAAGAGAAAGATTCATGGAGTTAAATTAGAAATAGGCAATGCAAGAGGCCTATAACCTATTCAATACATTTAAAAGGGTCTGGAGCAATTTAAATTGTTTCTATGTTGACTGATTTAACTACAAGTGGACTGCTTTTTAATTTGGTTTTAAAATTAGTTGCTGGGGTGACAGATGGAAAACGATCAGCACTTGATACAGCTATTGCCCTCATTCATCTAAGTCCTAGAGACATGATTTTTCCCCAGCCCAAATCAGATACAATTGAACTCTGACATTTTAGTATCCATATCATTTGGATCGGCCTTCCTCAACTGGTTATCTCAAGATGTATTAGACTGCAGCTCCTAGAATTCAAAATCAAAATGCCTCCATTCCTAGTAATTGTACTATGTATGGGCTGCAAAGGTTTAGATAACCATACTATGACACCAAAGAAATAGATGGTAGAGGACAGGAAGACCTAGAGAAACATTATCCATGGGGTCACAATGGGTCGGACATGACTTCGCAACTAACAACAATTGTATCTGCAGCCATTTAGTGGTCATCTAGATTTTTGCAACCTAGTTATGATATGCCTATTTCACAATTCATAACAAACCATAATCTCATTTGTTCTCTTTTGTTTTTACCACATTGTATAAATCCAGTCATCATATTTTGTATATTCTGTCTTAGCACATTGTAAGAACTCAATAGTGGCTTATTCAAATAAGCATGCCATATTCAGAGTTCATTCTGCCAGGAGGTACAATTTAGATCTCAGAATATAATTTCCATTTTTAAGGCTTATAGAAGTCTAGAACTTCCATTTCATGCACAGTTAATGGGACTCCAAAGCTTCTTTTTCTCTTTTTACGAATTGTCTTTGAATTCCATCACACATCAGGGCAGAGCTGAGGATTATGCCCAATTCTTAGCGGACAAAATTGCTCGGTTTCGGTCGGACTTGGACTCCATCCCCGCAGTTCCAGCCGAGGCACAAGAGGATCAAGTAGAACATCTCTGGGTTGAGTTTCAGGATGTTACCCCCGGGGATGTGGACAAGGCCATGAGGGCTGTAAGTGCCTCCACCTGCGTACTGGACCCGTGTCCCTCATGGCTGGTTACTAACAGCAGTGAGGTGACACGAGGCTGGATCCAGGCGGTTGTGACCGCCTCTCTTCGGGAGGGGAACTTCCCCGCCGCACTGAAAGCGGCGGTGGTGAGACCCCTCCTAAAGAAGCCATCTCTGGATCCAGCTGTTCTTAATAACTATCGCCCAGTCTCCAACCTTCCCTTCCTTGGGAAGGTTGTTGAGAAGGTGGTGGCCTTCCCGCTCCAACGGTCCTTGGAGGAAGCAAACTATCTCGACCCCTTCCAGTCAGGCTTCAGACCCGGTTACAGCACAGAAACCGCTTTGGTCGCATTGACCGATGATCTCTGGAGGGCCAGAGATGGAGGACATTCCTCCATCCTGGTCCTCCTTGACCTCTCAGCGGCTTTCGATACCATCGACCATGGTATCCTTCTGCGACGACTGCGGGAGGTGGGAGTGGGAGGCACCGTGTTGCGGTGGTTCTCCTCCTACCTCTCGGACAGGTCGCAGTCGGTGTTAGTGGGGGGGCAGAGATCGTCCCCTAGGCCCCTAACTTATGGGGTGCCTCAGGGCTCGGTCTTATCCCCCCTACTATTCAACATCTACATGAAACCGCTGGGAGAGATCATCTGCAGGCACGGGATCAGATACCATCAATATGCGGACGATACTCAACTGTATCTGTCCGCCCCGTGCCAACTCAATGAAGCGGCAGACGTGATGAACCGAGGCCTTGAAGCCGTTATGGACTGGATGAGGGTTAACAAGCTTGTGCTCAACCCAGAAAAGACCGAGTGGCTGTTGTGTTTCCCTCCCAAAGATTCCACCAATATTCCATCTCTCAGGCTGGGGGGTCAAATTCTATACCCCTCAGAGAGGGTTCGCAACTTGGGAGTCCTCCTGGATCCACAGCTATCATTTGACCACCACTTGACGGCTGTGACCAGGGGGGCATTCGCCCAGGTTCGCCTGGTGCGCCAGTTGCGACCCTACCTGAATCGGGAGGCACTCACAACAGTCACTCGGGCCCTTGTGACCTCTAGGCTGGAATACTGCAATGTGCTCTACATGGGGCTGCCCTTGAAGAGCATCCGGCGACTCCAGCTAGTACAGAACGCGGCCGCGCGAGTGATTGTGGGTGCACCTCGGTTCACCCACATAACACCTATCCTCCGCGAGCTGCGCTGGCTACCTGTCGGTCTCCGGATGCGCTTCAAGGTGCTATTAGTCACCCATAAAGCCCTACATGGTAGTGGATCTGGATACTTGAGAGACCGCCTTCTGCCAATTACCTCGCTGCGACCAATAAGATCACATAGATTAGGCCTCCTCCGTATTCCATCGGCCAGCCAATGCCGGCTGGCAACTACAAGGAGGAGGGCCTTCTCAGTAGTAGCCCCGACCCTTTGGAACGAGCTCCCCGTGGAGATTCGTACCCTCTCCACCGTCCAGGCCTTCCGCACAGCCCTTAAGAACTGGCTAGCCCGTCAGGCCTGGGGACAAGGATAGCCGCCCCTCCCGAATGATGAATGTATGTTGCTTACTATTTTATTATATGTCTCTATGTCAATGTCTGTATTCCCCCTCCCTGATTTTATGTGAGCCGCCCTGAGTCCCCTCAGGGAAAAGGGCGGCCTACAAATATTAATAAAATCTACAAATCTACAAATCTACATCATTTTCTCAAACATCTTCAGACCTTTTTTTTCATATCTTTGTTTTAACAGTTCAGTCCTCATTCATTATGCAGGATCCAATCTGGGTCAGTTGGGTTGAATATTATCCTGGGACACATATATTTGCCCTTGTTCATTTTCTCTATGACTAAATCACCTCAACCATCTTCTTTCACAGTAGTCCGTCTGTTCTAAAGACCACAAAAAAGGAGGCTAAGAAATTGCTGGTTGTCCTGTGCTATGTCCTAAACTCAAATTAACAATCACTTTGTTCACATAATAGGATATTTGTACGTACTCCCCCATTTGTATGAGCTATAATGGTCTAATAAAGTTTGTTTTTAAGGATAGGTGTACATTATGTTTCAGCTCTGTCCTAAGCTTGAATCAAATTGTTGTTGTCTCACTAGATGTGTTCTGACTAACCATTATTTTAAAAGTTATTTTAAAAGTTATTTTAAGATTGGAACTCTTCCAGTGAAGTGGGAACAGCTTGTTTTGTACAATGAAGTAGCTCAAACGCAGAATGTTTTACACACCACTATTTTTAAGACGCCACAAACTTATTGTTGCTATTTTTACAGCATTCTTAAACAAAACTACCATTTAGAAACCATTAGGAATTTTCTCCTTAATTCTAGGTTGCTTCTCTTCTTGGATAGTTTCCACCCATTCTTTCTTGTCTTTTTGGTGCTTTGGAAAATAATTTGACACACAGACACACCCTCATTTGTAGGAGTTCCACAAATACTGGGACACTGCTATCATGTTTCCTCTAGTCCTTCTTTTCATTAGACTAGACATAACCAAATCCTGTAACTGTTCTTTGTATGTTTTAACCTCTAGCCCCCTAATCATTGTTGTTCTTCTCTGCACTTTTTCCAGAATCTCAACATCTTTTTTATATTGCGGTGGCCAAAATTGGATTAAGTATCAACAAATTGCTGTCAGTTCTTAGCTACCACATAGACAGGTCTTCTCCAAAACAAAAGTCTATCCCATTCATCACTATATCCATCTACTATAATTGAATCATCCTTTTCTTTTCTTTCCTTCTACCTTTCCCAGCATTAGAGATTTTCTCCAGAGATTGTACACTTTATCAAGAGGCTATGCCTAATAGGATAACCATAATGTCCACTCTGTACATTTTGTATATATGCATTTGGGACCCTACAATACAACAAAACATAGGAATGGACTTTGTTCTTGTTCATACTTGATTAGCCATGCCCTCTTCCAGGTCTTCTCACCCATTTCCCTCCCAACAATTAATTTTTCATGGCACTTGGACATGCCCAATGTTGGCTTTTTAAATATTTTTTTAAATGGTATATTTCATTGGGCTTACCCTCAGGTTTGCTGATATTACAATTGTGTAGAAGGTGCCATTTTGGCTGTGTAAACCTTGATGCTTATAACCTTAACATAAAATTAAATTTGGATGATAAAAATTGGCTTTTTCTTTTCAGCTCCCAGGGTCGCTAATATTTCCAGATATTGTGGAAAGATAACCTTGCTAAGTGCTACACAAATACTGTGCAAAGTGCTTCCTTCCCATCTGTGTCCTAGTGATCCCAAGGGCAACAGTGCTTGGACCTTTAATGAAAATTTCATGTCATTTCTGGCTAAAGCTTATTACAGTTTAGGAGCAAAATCCTATTTGATGGCTCTGTATTCTTTCAAATGAGTTGCAAATTGCTGACAGTTATGTCATTATGCTGCTAATGTTATGGCATATTTATGTACTCAGATTAGTTGCATTATTCAGACTCTAATGGTGAAAACATCACTGAACCTCTTTGACAACCATGGTATCAACACTGTAGTTGAAAATAGAAGTTTTAAGAACGTCATTCTCCACCATCTTTCCACTAAAAAAGGCACAGCCCTTGGTTTGGGGCTTTAAACTCGATGCCCAGAGGAGCAGCAAATAAATCTAATAAATAATAATAACTGGATCCAATCTTACTGTGAAGCAGTGATTTAGAATATAAAAAAGAGGAAAAATATCTGGCTGGGTATTGGTTAATTATAACATTTAAATGAGAGAAGATTTGCAGTTTAGGGGGATCAGGAAGCATAATTTGTTATTACATAAAGAAAAGGGCCAAATCCCAACAAAAATTCTGTTCTTATCAGATGATGGAAAAGAAGAACGAATGGTTTCCATCAATTTGTGGCCAGCTAGTAGCATAAACAGTGGTCCATATTAACACAGAAATTGGATTCCCACATTGTACTACATGCTATAGTTAATGTAATCATGATTTATACAATGATTCAAGACATACACTGTTTTTAATACAAATAATTTTCATTATTGGAAGTCTTTCTACAACTCCAGTTGTTTCTCTTGTCCAACTAGCTAGATCCCCAAATCTGGTTCAGCATTGAACCAAATGGGTTAAAATTCCTTCTTATAAATCAAACACACCTAAATAATGAAGTAAGTTGGCATGATCCAACAATTATTGTCAGTCACCAGATTCGACCATATATAAGAACATAACTGGGAAGGAGGAAAAGAACAGGGAGACTGACCAGAATGTGATTTTAACAATAACATGGTTCAGTATGTTAATAATTTCACCACAGCAAATAGCCTTTCTCTTCTTTCTCTCATTCTCTTGTAGCAGATGAAAAGTTCTCTTTTAAATATAGTCCTGGCAAACTGAGAGGAAACCAGTATAAAACAATGATGACCAAAGAAGAACTTGAAGAGGAACAAAGGTAAGTTGGATTTTCTTTAAATTCAACAGAATAACTAAAGATTCTGACCGCTCTCGTTTCCTCTAAGTTGCCGTGTCCCATCAAGTATAGCTGGTCTTAGGTATATTTAGCTTTCCCAGTTGAACCAGTATAGTCTTCTTAGGATCAAAGATTTATTCTTGGGTGATGTCTCAGTCATGAAGAACCTTGCCCACTTCCTTGGAAATGGATCTGTTGGCTGCTTCTCATTTCACAGAACGTTTGTCAAAGTAGTAAGATTTACAGTGGATATTCTGGTTCCTAAACCACCAAGTAAGCTCAGTTTGAACAAGACTCCACATAAATCTTATGATTCCATACCTTGGTCCTTATTATGATTACCAAGCACATTAAAGTGATGACAGAACAAGTCTTCATATCCCACATAAAAATTATTCCAATTCTAACATTTTACAAAAACTGTTTTTATTCGCCATAAATGCCGAAAAAATCCAGGTCAAATATTTCAGTTTAGCATTAAGAAAATTGTAGTGGTTTCCTGACTCCCATAAATTTGGCTATTCAGAAATAAATTCAATAAATTACTTGCTATCTCAGAAATTGTTTAGGGAATAGTATGGTAGAGCAATTGCAGTATAGCTGCAGCTGGAATAAGTATATACTGATAGCGTGTGCTCAGAGCATTGTTTTCCTGGTTTAAAAATATAGATCAATACTGCATTCCCTTTTGCTAAAGGTATTGCAATTCTGGCTTATATTGTTACAAATTTTGCTCCATTATGTTTACTGTGAGCCTAAGAAAAAATGTTGTTTCTAAATAGAGTTCCAAAGTCTGATCCATTAATTATCTGACTGATGAAGTTCATGTTGTTGCAAATTAAATCAACCCCATAAAGCCCAAACTTTACTTTAAATATACATTCTTAACAACAATTCCATTATTGTATTATTAGTATTTATTCAGCAATAAAATTTCTAAACTATTATGATACACAAAAGTAAAAATGTTGCTCTTTCATCTTTCAGAGTTCAGCTGAAAATGCTACTAAATCTACAAAAATTGTATGTTTTGGAATAGAATATTGTGATAAGGGGAAAAAGCTGAAAGAACATATAAACTCACAATTATAATCAAACCTAATGTTACCATCGCAAACAAAATTCCCATAGAACATTTAAGGAGATAAGTTTTTATCTGACCATTTGGTTGAGGCTTAGATAAGCCACTAAATTCAAGTTCATTTGGTTGCTTTCAGTACAAATAATTTGGTTCCTTTGTGTGGATCCTTTCTTTTGATCAGATAGCTGCCCATTTTTTGAGTAACAGTGTGTGGAAGGGCATGGTAAAAAAATTGGGTGCATGAAATACAAAACTGAATTTGGCTTAATTGAAAGTTAATTGAAATTAAATACAGTTAATTAAACAAAACCAATGTATGATTATTTCTGTGCATTTAATTTTATATACTAAATTAAGAATTAGTGTATTTGTCAAAACTGGGGGAGGAATTGGAGTCTTAGTATTGCCGTGTTTCCCTGAAAATAGGACAGGGTCTTATTTTCTTTTGACACCTCGAAATAAGCACTTGGCCTTATTTTGGGGGAGGTCTTCTTATTTTTGAGGTGCAGGAGGCGGCGAGCGTAGTCACCTCATGGCTGCTGCTGTGTTGCAATATTTTTGGGGAGGGCTTATTTTAGCACATGCACTCAATTGCCTGATTGGGCTTATTATCTGGGAAGGTCTTATTTTTGGGGAAACAGGGTATTTGGGGGTGGATTACTTGTAAATCTGGGGCATGAGTTGTGCATACCTCTACTAGGAAGGATCAAATCCAATGGATGAGTTTTCCTGTCTCCTGAACAGCTGTATAGAATTTCAGGCAATGCAGCTTTTGTCAACCCTTCAGTACTGCAGCATGAGAAGTTGCCTATACCAATGTTCCTCCTGTTTAACTAGGAATGTCAAGTTATCAATGCATGTGTCCCTCCTGTTACCCAGTTCTTGATCTAAGATGTACATCAACAAACAAAATCAATTCTTAACTAGCAGTTAGTCATTTCTACTGTGGATTTTTTTGATAGGGCCAAGCAATTATGTAACCACATAGAAAAGACAAGGGGTTCTGTGAGTGAACGTAGCAGGTTTTTAATGTATATATAGGAGGCATAGTGCCCTAGCAGTTAAGCCATTGGACTTGTTGACTAGAAGGTTGGCAGTTTGAGACCCAAGTACCACATGATGGAATGAGTGCCCGTTCTTGCCCCAGCTCCTGCCAACCTAGCAAGTCGAAAGCATGAAAATACAAGTAGATATATAGGTACCACTTTGATGGAAAGGTAGCAGTATTCCATGCACTTTGGCCTATAGCCATACTGGCCACGGAACCATCTTTGGATAATGCTGGCTTCCTCAGCTAGGAAACAGAGATGGGCACTACTCCCCTAGAGTTGGCCACGACTGGACAGAGGAAACCTTTTCCTTTAAAAGTGTACATATTCAGTTTAAATATACAGATAATCCTTTGATCAGTCCTAATTTGGAGAAGAGTGTACTACTAAGACAAATGATATATAAATCATAGATCTCAGTGGAAGAAGAACAGTCTTTCCTAAAGGATGGGGTGTAGTGCATTTATCTGCTGAATTGTAGATCAGGAAGAGACCTGTAGCCCCCTTGTTTGCTCCATGGAATGTTTTATAAATGATCTCTTTGATTAAAGAGATACTCATTCCCTGTTCTATTGAAATGCCTTCAAATATTATTAGTGCAATGTTTCTTTGGGAGAGAGTTTTACAATAATTTAACAATACAGCAAAGATACAAATCCACAAACTTGGATTATTTGCTGAGGTTCATCTCTGAACAAGCTCATTTTAGTATACATTTTATTTAAGGCTGTTGTGTATCATTATACACAATACTGCGAGCCATCTCAGATTATAAGTATTATTTATCTCCCATTCTTCCGTTGCATTCACAACATTCAGTGGACATTGCACATTTGCATTCATATACGAATCTCAAAAGTGCAAATGAGTTGCATTCTTTTAATTATTATTTTTGTAACTACTGGTATTATAGGTTGCACTGTACAACAAATCAAGGTTCCGGAAGCATTCCTCTATTATCAAATATTCAACACTCCTCAGAGTCTAATATGATGGATTCCTTTTATCATTTCTGCTGATACCAAAACAGTATCAACATTTCCAAAATTATTAGCTAGTTTTTAACTGAGGCATGGCTGGCAGGCAAAAGAGGCGCTAGATAATTATCCCATTGCTGTGTTCATTTTTGCTTTGTGAATGGTGTGGCTCTTATTTATTTTCTCAATTTCCTCTGCCTATTGATGAATCTAATTTGACTAGTTATGACTAGATACTGTCTTCCTGGGCCTTAGACTATTTATTTGATTCTATTGGGCATTATGAGAAAAGTGGCATCAATACCCTTTAAGGCTATAGCTATAAACCAAGGTAGTGCTGTGTCTCTATAGCAGTCAGTCATGCACAGCATGCTCCCAAGTGCCAAAACTTGCCATACCAGTTGTGTACCATAGGCAGCTGACCAAATAGAATTACATACGGTACTTCATCTCCTTATACAACCAGCAGATGCACTTTGAGCCCTTTGGAACTAAATTCAAAGCTGCATCAGTTCCAGACACTACATGTTATTCAGGCCTGCTTTGACAATCGTGCAGATCAGCCTTCTCTGATGTGGTCCCCTCCAAATATATTCCACCGTCCATCTTGGTTGGAAATGTTAAGGGTTTTGCATCCCACACATCTGAAGAATTACACACTGGAGAAATCAAGTGCAAATGTTGATTTATCAGGCAACAGGAATCCTATGTCACTGGGAGTAGACTGCACTTGGAGTGGCTTTGTAAAATAAAATGAACAAATACAGAGGAACAAATGCAACCATAACAAAGCCTCTTGAAAGAAGCACCTTTGGGACAATAATGAAACAGGATTCCCTGACCTTTGTTACACATAACCAAAACTGATCTTTTTCCTGACACGAACCTGAGTATCTCCCGAGGACAGCTCTTTCCTAAGGAAAGAAAGGGTTTGTTAAGAACCTTTTCCACCCGCACCATGATTGGCTAGGGTTTCCTGTGTCCTGTATTCACTTTCCAAATTCACCTGCCCTACTTAATGCTTGCTGCCTTGGCCTGTGCAGAGCTGTTTGCAAACTCCCTCCCCCACTCCCCTCTTCTGCTAATGGGCGTCTGGCAGACTGTTGCATTTCTTCTAACGGTTTCTCTGTTTCTCGTCACAGTGACCTTGTCTGTCGGTCTGTGTTTGTTTCTTCCAGTTGTTTTTGTTTTGTTTTATTTCCCCCCCCTCCCTCGGAGAGCTGGTGGTGGCATCAGCATTTTTCCACTTCAGGCTTTTCCAAACCCTCCTCCTTTGTTGTGGTTTCTTTGGGCAGGGTTGCCCTCAGGTAAGGAGCTTCACTGAATCGGCCGAGGAAAGCCATGCCATCCGCCCTTCGAGCCTTTGGTTCTTCATGCCATGTGCCTGCGTGTGCATCCCGACCCTTCCTGGCCTTCTTTTCTTTTTTTTCTCCCCCCTGTTGGCATTGCCTGGCATTGCTGCCATTCTGATGTGACCCAGGTTTGCTGCGTTTATTATATTGCAGGATTGAGCTGACCTCTGACCTCACATCCCTGTAGCAAGTACCTTAGGTCCTCGGCCACAAACATTCTAGCAAATCTTTTTGGTAAGGAGATGATACTTCTTAGAAGTAGTGGTTCCACCTATAACCTCTGCTAATGTGATTGGAAACTAAAGTTGACCATGTTCTTCCCTCCCCCCGCACCTCCTTCCCTTCTCCCCATTCATAACTAATAAATTAGTCTCCCACTCCTCTGTGCCCCGTTTCATTTATCAGGAGCACCACAGTTCAGTGGAACAAAAGAGGTGCACTTTTGCCTAGTGGAACATATGCTGCTGGCCTTTCCCATCTATTACCTCACCCACAGTCTTTAGCTAAGAGGAGGAACGTGTCCCTCTGATTTGAAGTCTGAACTTTGGGCAACTTGGCCAATTCAATGAGTCCTGGGGGGGCAGTTCTGTGACATTTGGGACTGGAGGGACTGTCTGTCCAAATCAGTCAAATGTAGCAGTTTCTATGGAGGAGACTAAGGCTGAGAGAGTAGCTTGCTTGAGAGTCAGTATGTTGATATCAGCAGAAAGGTTTTGTTTTTCAATGTAAAGCTCCTGCTCTTAGCTACTATGAGATATCGGTGGCACAATCAATCAAAATACATGCTTCAATCTCTTTTGTTTAAATCTGCATCACTTCCGCACTATGGATGGTATATGTAGATCTTTGATATTCTGCCTTACCTATTCTATTTTGCCAACCTAGCAGTCTGAAAGCATGTAAAAATGCAAGTAGAAAAAAAGGAACCACCTTTGGTGGGAAGGTAATAGCGTTCCGTGCGCCTTTGCTATTTAGTCATGCCACCCACATGACCACGGGGACGTCTTTGGACAGCGCTGGTGCTTCAGTTTTGAAATGGAGATGAGTACCGCCCCATAGACTCGGGAATGACTAGCACATAGGTGCGAGAGGAACCTTTACCTTTACCTTACAAGGTACAGCTTCTCCCATGTTTGCTCCGATAGTTATAAGCCTATTTGTAAGGGCTTTGCAGACACCAGAGAATAATAGTCCTTAGCTTGTTGTATAGGCATCAGAATAAATTCTCCTGTTTCCTCAACATGCTGCCCTTACCCACTTACAGAAAAAGCTCTTTGCTTGAGTTGCAGGTCTTCCAGAAAAAGTGAGGATGTTGCTCTTTCTTTTTGCTGCTCTTCGAACTTGCTTGTACTCCTTCAGAAATCAGGCAACATGAAGAAGGAGAAAAACAACAGGGAAGGAGAGCAGTCAGTCAAAGAGGCTCCAAGGATTAGTCATAGCTCCCTACTGAGGCACCAGCTTCAGGCTATTCAGTCAAATCTATAAATAATATTTAGATTCTAGGCACGAGCTGCAATGTTTCATTAAATGGCAGACATTTAAATGCATTGCAAATAGGTTAAATTCAAGTCAGTTTCAGGTCTATAAATGTACACCCGGTTAATTTTAATAGGACTGCATTATGTATTTATTTATAAAACAATTTTAATGCAAGTTTTGAAGCTTGAAAAAATGGTTTTTGCAATTCTAATCTTTTAATTACTACGTTGTATTTTTCATTTTTCCTTGAAAGATGACACTATGAAGGCCTCATAGTAGCATGCTCTCAGAAGATGAAGATAAGATGTTTTCTCATTTGAAATTGCCAACAAAATCCCTTTTGCTAAATTGCATTATTTGGGCATATCTTCAGTTTTTAGTATCTAGTCTTTTTTGTAGGAATCTTGAGATGTAATTTTGGAGTGGTGTGTTGTATCCTTCATAACATTTCTTAAACTTATATTTCCTAGCACTTTTAGTGAATTGTTGAAGATTAAATTGGTATTATGAGCCATGCTGGCGCAGTATTTAGAATTTAGTACTGCAGGCTAATTAAACTCACCGCCAGGAGTTTGATCCTCACTGGCTGAAGGTTGACTCAGCCTTCCATCCTTCCAAGGCCAGTAAAGTGAGGACCCAGATTGTTGGAGGCAAGATGCTGAATCTGTAAACCTCTTAGGGAGGGCTTTAAGCACTATGAAATGGTATATAACATACGTGCTATTGCTATTAATACAAGGTGTTTAGTATTATTTAAGCAAGAGGAGATAGAGATCTTCTCAACCGCAGTTCCTTCAGAACATAATAACTAATTTATACATAATTATTCTAGGGGATGGGGAACCCGTGGTCCTCTAAGTGCTTTTTTAAACCACTTTCACGAGACCTATCCAGGGCAAATGGGAGAAGGGAACATATTGGGAGTTGTAATTCAACAACTTTTATAGAACTGAAGGTTCCCTACTTGTAAATGCTCTGTTATTAAAATAACGATAACACAGTAGATTTAGAAAGGGAAACCTGGGTGGGTTTTTTTTTGCAAATCGAATATATACTTCTAGTCATTTGCTTAAAACGTCTTTTATCACATTTTTTCCAGAGGGGTAGGTGAGAGAAATTGAGAATCTGAGGTTCATTTTGAAGATTAAGACAAAAGAAGCAATAGATCTGTGCTAAATACAGAAAATTGCTTCTTCCAGTTACAGCAAAAAAACCTTTCCAAGTGTGGGGAAAATTAGAAATTAATAGAAAAGAAAGTGAACAATGGTTGCTAATTATGCTGTTTGCATATTATCTCCAGGAGAGAGATTTATATCCCTGAAGACTGAATGCTAGGAATTAACAGTGGGAGAGGCTAATACCCTCAAATCCTGCTTAGGTGCTTCTTGGAAATATAATTACATATGTAGGTTTCTTTCCCTTCTACAATGCATGAAGAAACTTTAGTTGTCATCATGCTTTCCTACTTCCATTCCACCAGAGATGGGGAATATGGAATGAAGATTGCTATAGCAATATCACATGTTCTGTTAGCTACTTGGGAGAAAGAAGATGTACAAATACTTGCTTACCAGTAGGCATTCATTTATCAGATGAGGAATGGAGTGAGATTAAGATAGAGATGCTCTTCCAGTTGTCCTTGCCTTTCATCTAAACTTCAGTGATGAGAAAAGCTTGCAGCAAATTGGATACCACAATCCGAAACTCAATTCACCTAAATGAAAGAACAATATCTGACATTAAAAAGCTATTGGGCCACAAACCCTTGCTGAAATCCAAGAAGGTACAGCAAGAGGGGGTAGAATTTTCCATTTGAGGTCTGCTTTTTATTTTCTTTTTTTAAAAAAACAGATTGTCTTCTTATAATAACAAATCAATCTATAAGCTATACTTAAATTTGGACTGGACAATTCATAACAGCTCCTGTATATATAAGCCAAAGGAGCAGAAGGTTAATCATGGCATCCAAACATTTTTCCAGTTTCCCTTTTCCCAAACACCAGCCTTCATAAGGATGGGGATCTCTTGGAACAGTTATCCCTTGGCATCTGCCAACCCTGCTCTTCAGTGCATGCTCTTCTGCTAATTTCCCCATAATTTTTGCTTGCTGAAACCCTGTGTGTTTATGTGTTGCCTTGGGATGGTGAATACCTTCACCTCTTCTGTCATTTGCCTCCTCTCCACTGTCGTCGTCGTCCTCCTCCTCCTCTTCCTCCTCGCACTCCTTTACCAGCAGCTTTGCTTTCCTGTCCGACATGGTGTTTCTTTGGGATAAGAGAGGCTGGTAAGTTTCTGCTCCTTTTTTTCCCCCCATTTCATCTTCTGCAGCACGATAGAAGGTTGGGCAAGAAGGGTGGACAAAAGCTTTGGGGGAGTTAGTGCCCTCAATAAAAGTGTCATGTGTTTCTTTCCCCAGCCTGGGGCTTCTGGATATCTTGGGACTACAGTTACTATTAATTCCCAGTCTGGGCGGGCAACAGGCCTTATTGTCAAAATTCAGTTATAGGGTACATGAGTAGGGAATGTTACTCTTCAAATTAAGTTTAAATGCTGTTTAATCTGTTAACCCAGGAAAGGTTTTCAGACCAGACCTGTTTTTAATAGGTCAGCTTTTTCACCTGGATGCCTTCTAGCCATAGTGAAATCCTATGCATTGCCCAATAGGTTCACTAAGGCTTCAGTTAACCTATTTCATCTGGATTGTGATTTTGAGTAACCTGATCCAACTAATAGAAAGACCTGGATATTGCTGCAGATATTATTTGTGAAAATAACCACATTTAGTAAATTTTATTTACTAAAGAAGTGGGATACTAAAAGTATATCAGTTACAATTTCCCAAACATCAGCAATCTGGCTCGCCCAATATTTTCTGGCAGAAAGACCTATTTCTGCTAGCAGTTATCTGCTATGGGGCACCAGCAACACCTTGTGAAAAATGAAGCAACAATTTATGGAAAGAACTGGCAAATCGAAAAGATCATTTGGACTACAAAGTAGCTGATTGCTAGTCCATACTTTTCAAATTTCTATCATTTTCAAAAGCAGTAGTAAGTTTTCTTAAAAACTATACAGTCCGATTTTGTATTTCAACATATAAAAATTTGATATTTTTTTTAAAGCCTGTACCTGATTCTCTTTCGTGACACATTTCCTAAATGTGCCTGGCACACTGGAGAAAATTCCAGTCTTTTCGGGTTGACTAGATCAGGAAACAGATTCCACAAGAAAATTAGAAGTCAGCTTTATAGAGATAAACTATATTAACAGAATCTTGCAAATCTGATTGTGTTTTTCCTCTCCTCCCATTTAGTGAGTCAAGGAGCCAGCCTGAATGTCTTCCAAATATTACCTTTTTTACCATACTTTAAGGATTGCTTCTGTCCTTTTTTTCTGGGTGTGAGAGATGGCTGCTGAATATTCCCCTCAAGACCATCTCCATAAATCCCTACAGGAATTGTCTCTATGGGAAATTTAATCAATGAATTGAATTCTTTTTTCTTTACATCTGCAGAGAGAGAGAGAGAGAAGATGGGGGTGGAGAGGGGGATGACAAGGAAAGCTGCTTTGACCCCTTGATTGTTTTCCATTTCTGCTCAGCTTCTTATTCTCATTAGCCTATCTGCAGTCTCCGCAGTATATGCTTCTATACTTCCTAGAATAGAACTCTTTATTGGCCAAGTATTATTGGACACACAAGGAATTTGTCTCCTTATTCATGTTTCTGACCCAGTCATTGTCAGATATTTTCTGCCTGCAAACCTATTTGATGTTGTGGGTACAATTCTTCTTCAACCAGTGATAAAAGGCGAGTCAAAACCAGGAAACTACCAGGAGGTTTGAAAATTAGCATCTACCATGGGTTAGGGTATGAATGAAAGTTTTATTATCTTGCTTCATTCACGAAATTTTGAAGGAAGTTGGATGAATTTGCTGTCCAGATGCAACCTTCGAAACTCTCAGTTTGAAAGTCAGCTCTCAGCTTTGACCTGTATTTTGCAAGTATATCCTCATAAAAGAGATAAGAATTAGATAATAATCCATCAGATTAAACAGTTCTATAGCTAAGAATTACTCCAGGCAATTTTAGGATTTCTCAGGTAAAACATAAAGCCATTGATTTAAATAATAATTTGTTAGTATATTAACAAAAATAAACATTTTGGAGCGATGGTAGATGGGGCTTAAACTACAAGCTATGCATGATCCCCTAACTATAGTTTTTGCAGCCCTGAAGGTTTTCAGATCATTGAGGTAATTCAGCAGCAAATTAACAGCAAACACAGGGGGGAAATTGCTAAATTAAATCTGAAATAAGCTTTACATGTCCAAGGAAAACATTCCTCCTCTCCCAGCTCAAAACCATTCAGAGAATTCTGTTGTCTTTACTATTGTTGCAACAATAGTAAACAATAATGGCCTGAAGCTTACAAAAATTTCTGTAGCTTTGCACTAAAGTATTAGGATATCAATCTGGCATACCAATGACTTGTTGTAGTGTTGTTGAATTAACATATGAAACCAAGTGAGCTCCTTCTGCCTGCATTTTCAACTGATGCTCGTAAGAAATATTTCATCTGAACTACAGTTAGAAAAGCTTTAACACAGCTATTAATGTTTTGATGACAACTGCTGTATAATAGCACAGCTCAAGAAAATGACTGCCAAATGTTACTCAATCTGTTTGCCCCAAAGTTACTTTACAAAATGGGCCATGTAGAATATAACTAAAAAAAAACGCACTATGCATCACTTAAAAATAAAGCATAAGCATAGGCACATCAGGACAGTACAATATAGAATAGCTTGTTGACCATTTTTTTTACAGAGCTAATCTCTGATTTTTCTGCAGCTGGAACCCTGGGACAGGCCATCTTTTAATATCTTAATATTGTCTATTAAAATAAAACTTAGAAACTAGCCATAGTCTATTGAAATATTCCAAAGATGCTTTTTCTAAAAGGCAACTAGACTTTTTTTGGGGTGGTGGTGGTGAGGGAGTTTATTTGAAAACTTTTTGCTTCACACCCAAGAAGCTTGTTCTAACTGTTGAAATAATGCTTCTTGGGAAACAAATTTCCTATCTCAAAATATTAAGGAACTACAGATTTTTAGCAACTATAGACAGACAAAACTTGGGTTGGGGGGGAGAGATTTGAAGGCTTCATCTGTTCCTGGGGCTTCAGATGGTCCATTTTAGGTTTTAATCTCATTACCTACAGAGGATCTGCATAATTATAGATGGAATTGTGCAGCAGTGAGACTTTTTCAGCTTCAAAAGTACAGCATTTACATTTTATACAAACTCTTTGCCTGATATTTAAGAAGTGGACGTTATGTACAACCAATGGCCTTTTCAGTAACAGTCTATGATGAATGGCTTACAAGTATCCACATCATCATAACAATGATCCTCACAAGCCTGTGCTTTCTTAATATAATATTAGAACCTAGTATTTGACTTATAAAAACACACAATTGAAAATGAAAGTAGCATTCATAGAATGGTTATATTTTTGGACATTTGAAAATTAGCATCTGCCATGGGACTACCCTGTTTCCCTGAAAATAAGACCTCCCCAGATAATAAGCTCAATCGGACTTTTGAGCGCATGCACTAAAATAAACCCTCTCCTGAAAATAAACCCTCCCTGAAAATATTGCAACATAGCAACAGCCACGAGGTGACCACGCTTTCCACCTCCTGCACCTCAAAAATAATAAGAGAGCCAAGTGCTTATTTCGGGGGTCAAAAGAAAATAAGACCCTGTCTTATTTTCAGAGAAACATGGTATATGAACGAAAGTTTTACCATCTGGCTTCTTTCACTGACTTTTGAAGGAAGTGGGATGCACTTCCAGGACAAAAAGGAGCTTGTTGATAGCTACACAGTATGACAGTCCCCTTCATTGCAAGTTCCAATTCTAGGCTTAGCGAATCTGGCTTCTGACAAATGGAACAGCTCATATTGGCTCCCCACATCTGAATCTGTACATGATTCTGAGCAACAAATCATGGGATTTCTAAAGAAGGCAGTTCTCAGTACAGACACAGTTCTGTATTTCTCCTTTCCCCAAATGTCAAAGAGATCCTTGTCAGTTTTCACTCTATAGGCCTAGAGAGAAATGTGAAATGCTCCTGATGGAAAATGAGATGTGCTGTAGATACTCGTGTTCTTGGGCATAGGCTATCCTGCTGCAAATGATGAAGTAACCTCTTAAAACCTGAGGCATCCTTATGTTATTTGTGTATGCCCAAAAGGTCTAGAAACTTTCCTTAAGACTCCTTCCCTGCACTGAGTTATTCGCCTCTTATTAAAAAATAAATAAAAGCATTAGTAATATATAACTGACCCAAAGTGGCACAATTAAAATGTATTCTCTTTATTTTCTTCTTGTTTCTCTTTGCAGAACTGAAGACTATATGAAGTTATCCCTAGACTCTTCCTAAGATTTACCTTTTGGCATTTTTAAAGGCTTGAGTGGGAAAAAAGGGGGGCAAAACCCCAAACACAACCGAAAATTATCCCTCAAAATATAAGACTTTCTGTTTGGCTGAAGCTGAGTTCCTCAGAATAAATCCTTGTAATATCAAGATTGGAACAAGTTGGGGTGTCTGGTCTGGAGAATTATATGGCTAGAGAAAATAGCAGACTACACTCTGAGGGTTCTGTTCTTGGATGTAAAGTAAGATCTCTGGGGGAATAAAGCAAGCACACTTTGTTGTGTTCAGTACTCCATATCTGTAGCCTCCCCCAAACAAAACAAAAAAAAAATAACTAGATAACCTGGACAAAAGTGATCAATTATTGTACAATGGACCTGCTTCCTGTCTAGATAGTAGAACAAGCTAGAGCTGACCCCTTTTCACCATTCTGTCCTGGACCAAAAAACCCCCCACCTAGATAAATTTGAAGACAGAGCTGTAATATATAAGACCTTCTGAAAGTTCCTTCCATCCACAGATGGAGGGTTGGTTGCATGATACAGACTCTGGCCTCTTGAAAATGAGGCAGTATTTCATCTTAGTTAGAAGGCTGTCCCAAGAAACAAGGAAGATTTACCCTATGCACGTATATTTAGAAGTTTGTCCCATTGAATTTAGTGGGGTATACTCCTAAATAAGGGTGTAGGATTGCAGTCTTGGTATAACAATTTGTGACTAATTTCAATTGCAAGGATTAAGAGCGCTTCATTAGCTAATGCTTTTGTTTACTTAACACTTCAAGCCTGTTCCCAAGAATGGAATCTGAAAATGTGAGCTATGGGATGTAAAATGGCCCTTTGGTTACCAATTTTACATTTCCTAAATAAGTTTAAAAGATATATCCATGTTTATGTTGTTTCACTATTCCATCATCACATCAATTTTGATATTTTACTGATAATCACTTCCTGTTCAGTAGATTGGATTTTTTTTTTTAAAAAAAATGTTGCTCTCCTGTATTTTGAGGGAAAGCTTCATAATCCATCCCATTACTTTTTGAAACAAAACCTTAATTATTTGGAAATACTTGAAATTATTTAGTCAATCATTCTTTGGGACACATAGGTTTAAGAACTGTTTTCCTCTAGACTAATTCTTTGTTACCCAGGCTTATTTAAGAAACAGCAGGAAGCTTTGACCATAGTTAATTTTTAAAAATAAGCTTCCATTCCTATACCTATTTTCTCTAATATAGTACAGTTTGCAAGCAAATCCCATTCATATAAGGACACACTGCTTTGAGATATTTGTTAGCAACCACTTTGCCTCCGATTCACATTGATAGACTCAGTGTTCAAAACACCATTAACTATGCAAATAATGCCTTATATACAATATAATCTTTCAGTATGCAGCAATACATATATAAGGAAAATGACTAGTAGCAATGAGCAAAGCTATCTCTTCAATAATGACAAATATTGCTGTCTTGAGTGGGGTTTTTTTGTTTTTTGTTTTTGTTCTTCTAAATATGAAGATAGATCTTGTACAAAGGACTATAATTTCTAGCAATTTCAAAATGTATATTGCCATTTTTCAGTCCAATAAACATTTAAATAGTTTTCATGACTGGTCATTGTGTTTATAAATATGCATAGTATACACACTGCTCTTACTTCCAATAAATTCAGATTTGAATTGGAACTGGGAAACTTATGATTGATTGCCATTAGAAAACAAAACCATAGTTTAATTTACTATACGAAAGAATGCCCTTCACAATCCCCAGATTTGAATATTACTGAAAATCTATAAAGATATCCCAAACATGCATAGCACGCAAAGAAACTTATGACTATTTCTGAACTAGAAATATTCTACAAGGAAGAGCGAGAAAACCTTTCAAAAGCAAGAATATAAAGACCCTTAAGTGGTTACAAGAAACAGTTGAAAGTGGATATTTCTTCCAAAGGAGATGTTACAAATACTGATTGGAAAGGTGTCCACATGTTTTACACCTGCAATATTCACCATTGTTTTGTTTTGAATCTTATTAACAACTACACATAAATAGTATGTGTGCATTCAAATTTGCAGAGAAAAATTAATTTTGTGCTAGGTAAAGGTTCTGTTCCTTTAGGGATTATTGAAAAAGTTTGATCAAGAGTGCTAAACTTCTGCACACAATTAGAGATGTAAAACAAGAGTATTACTTTCCTAACTAAGAATGTCTGCATACAGGTAAACTTTGCTAACCATTTTTCACAGCTGGTAATGATTTTAGTCAAGCTTGTAAATCCATGTCTTTTTAGAAGTGCAATAAAAGGAAGAGGATTTCCACCAATTTTCTCCCCCAATGTCAGTTCTTAAATCTCTGGCTATACACACACACACACACCACGGTTTACCTGTATGCATCTACCTGTATGCATCTGCAGAGCTATCATTGGTACCACTGTAATTGATAAAGAAGACATCAAGGGGAAAAATTGCCTACATATCTGGGCGTTTGGATTGACACTTTACACCAGGGCTGGCCTGTAGGCCGGATGTGTCGTGTGCAGGCCATGCCCACCCCAGCTCCACGAATGGGAAAAACATTGTGAAATGTCACGTAATAGCAATATGACGCCGCAGGTTTGACACCTGTGCTTTACACTGTGTTAAAAAAACATGCCACATGTTTTGGCATGATTTTGTTGGTTTTTTTCTCCCTTCTTGGTGGAATGACAAGTGTGGTGCTCTAGGCACATATGCATTTAGAAAAAAAATCTTAGGAGCACCTGCAACTTGATGCCTCCGCTTTTTGAGAGCTTGAAAGGGAGCAGTGGCCATCTAAAAATTAGCCCAAACATCAGAGAGAGACTTTAGAAACTTCAAAAACGCCCTCTTGGCAGATGATGGCAGAGGCAGAATAAGAGACAGATCTAGGCATCCTACAAACAGTGAATCCCAGTGTTAAACTAAGATAAGGGAAATATTTTCTAAGCCCTGGGTAAACAAGTTTCATTTAATGTTAAAATGCTACAGGTAATCCTCAGCTTGCAATCATTCATTCAGCCCGTTTGAAGTTACAGAAGCATTGAAAAGGTGACTTACACAACTGGTCCCCAAAGTTATGGCTGTTGCAGCACTTCACAGTCACACAATCCAAATTAGGGGACTTGGCAGCCTGCCTACACTTACAACCTCATGGGTGCTTCTTTATCTAGCTCTTTTTCTAGCTTTTTATCTAGCTCTTTTCTTGGGTGGCAGCTGTGCAGCTGGGGCAATTTCTGGGATGCTTTGGCTTTGTACCATGCTGTTGGCGCTTTGTGTGGTGCAGCAGAATGAAGGGCGGGGTGGGCTCCGAATGTAGAGGGGCAAAGGCAACTGTGGCTGAGGCGTGGGCACTATCTGGGGCAAAGCCACTTTGCAAAGCCACTTTGCCCCATTCTGTTGATACTTCCTGGAAATCTGTGGCTTTGAGCCAGGCTGTTGGCACTTTCCATAGCATATTGGTTTTGCCCCAACCCAGCACTTGGGGCAGATGAGGCTTCCAGGGATGGCTGTGGCTTTGCACTGTGGGTCAGGGGCTTCTTGCAGTCCCAGAGTCTCCATGTACCAGAGAGGCCCTGAGCCACAGCATATTCATTCCCTAGCCTCCCTGTTCTTGCACACATGTGTTCACACACCCCATACTCTCTTTCTCAAGCCTCCCTGAATCTCATGCATGGCTTGCCTCTCTCATCCCCTTACAGTACCCCCATGCTCCTTATGGACTCCCTCTGCTTCCCACTTAACAACCCATACATCTGGAGTTATGACAGCAGTCAGGATTGCTGGTATTGCTGTGGGAGGTGATGTAGTCATGTAATGTTATGCTTTACAACTCCATAGCTTGGTGATGGGAATTCTGATCCCAGTTGTGATGATAAGTTGAGGGCTACCTGTTAGAAGAAGATGGATTGAGGCTCCAGTCTCTTAAGAGGGTAGGTAAGATAATCAATCCAGACCGAGATCCATCTAATGTCATATTCCAGGCAACTGAACAAGGGTACTGTACAAGCATCCTCATTTGCATCTAGTTGTGTCCACATTTTAATTGATTAATTGGTAGATCTCCTTATTAATAGTATCAGAAAATAGTGATAATGTGGCAGTACAATAATAGTACATTTGTAAAGTACACTGGATTTTTTTAGCTGTTTCTTGTGCTTAAAAATGATCCTTACAACATGTGCTGTAATTTAAATGGGTGAACAATAAGAGATTGTTCACCCATTTAAATTATTTAATTTGTAGGTGAATAGTCTTAGTGCCATATGTAAATTTTCACAACCCAAAATATACATTGGAATTAATGATATCAGGAGGTAGCAAGAGGTAGCTTGCTAAAAGTGAAAATGTGTCTAAAATGTGTGTGGGGTCATCCCGCATAAAAAAGCATCTTGACGGGAGATTCACAATCAAGATTCCCAGCATTTCAGATCAAATGTGTGTAGGTTTTTATTCTTAGGGGGAAAAAATTATTAACACATCTCCATCAGGCATTTTTTTAAAATTTCAGATATGAAATATCGCACATTGCAAGCTAAACTCCACTATCTTTCTCAAGACAAAAGTATCTCCATTCCCCCCCCCCCCTTTTTTTTGTTCTCTTCTTGGCAGGGTTCAGAGAGAGCAGCTGGCTGCCATCTTCACCCTTCTAAAGGAAAAAACAGACACTTTTGGAGATATGTCTGACTCTGATATCAAAGAACAACTTAAGCTTTATGACATGTAGACTGTAAGTTTTTTTCCCTTTTCAGTATTCTAAAGGTGTAAAACCTGTAGTTTTCAACATGATTAGAATATATTGTATATGAAAATGCAACAAGTAGGTTTTTTAAATTGTATTTTATCTTTTTAAAATGATTTTTGAGAAAGAATAAAAGTCATTTAGTTGTGTCAAATCAATATCTAAGAAGGTCTGCAAATCAATATTTAAGGAACTAAAATATACCAAATGCTGTTGTAATTTCTTACAATGATCTTATATTGTTATTAAATGGAAATTGTCCTGTTACAGACAGTGAATGATATTTGACAAGCTGTCTTTGAACTTGCCTATAACATGATGGAGACATTTTAAAAAAGAATTTTCTCAATAAAATATAAGTAATCAGTGAGTCTGAAGCTAATGCATCAGAAACACTACTGTAAATCTAAAAAAAATAAACAGTGTCTGTCACTTTATACTAAACTTTGTTTTCAAAGAAATTTGTGTCCTAGATTAACTCTGTAAATATTTAAGATAAAAGTATCAAACTGTAGAAGTTATGTAATTTTGTATACATTCTTGATTAAATGTTTCGATAGGGACTACGGATAATACATGTGTGGATTGTAAGATTTCTGATTATTGAATCCACAGTGTTTTAAAGCAACATTACAGAAGTGGCATTGCCTTAGTGTGTGATGTGTTTTTTTTCCAGCTTCTCAGCCACAAAGAGCTCTTCTCTAATTAGTGATTTTTTTTTATTATTATTATTATATTACTGACTTGAACCAAGGTAGGCTGTAGTTCACAAAATCTCAGGTCCTTTAATAAAATATGTTACTCTGAGAAGGTGCTACTAGGCTCCTTCTCATTTTGGGCAATTAAAATAAATCTACTTGAGAGCCAGTTTGGTATAGTGGTTAAAGGTATCATAAGTTCCACTCCCACCTTAGGCATGTAGGAAGTTCTCACCCAGCCCTCACCCAGAAGGATATTTCTTCCAACAGGCATAAAATCAGCCTGGGGATCTTGAGGTAGTCATTGTTTCTCAATCCTAAAAAAGAACAAGGCAAACCACTTCTGAAAAACTTGCCAGGAAAACTGCAGAGTTACTCCAGGAAGTTGCATCCTAATAATAAAGTCATTTTGGCCTCTTTATTAGAACTAAATTCCACATGAATTTCACCCACAACCAGGAGTTAACCCTGACTTGGAAGGCATTCCCCGTCCCACAAATCTACTTAATTTTGGTCAGCAAAATTGATTTGGTGCTGCCCTCTGCTGAGTAACAGCAAATACCTACAAATACCTTGAGCAAATTCATTTTTATTTTCTTTTTAAAGAGATAATTTAGATACTGTTTTTTTTGTAATGGATCAAGAGAAATTGTGGGTGAAATTCATATGGAATTTAGTTCTAATAAAGAGGCCAAAATGACTTTATTATTAGGATGCGAAGTTAGCTGTTCAGTGAAACACCCCAGAATAGAAAAGCAAACTCTGCTCTTTAGAAGGCCAAATCTGATGAAACTCAAGTACCTTGGCCACCTAATGAGAAGGAAGGACTGACTGGAGAAGAGCCTAATGTTGGGAAAGATTGAGGGCAAAAGAAGAAGGGGACGACAGAGAATGAGGCGGCTTGGTGGAATCACTGAAGCAGTCGGTGTGAGCTTAAATGGACTCCAGAGGATGGTAGAGAGCAAGAAGGGCTGGAGGAACGTTGTCCATGGAATTGCGATGGGTCGAACATGACTTCACAACTAACAACAACAACTCTGGCTATGCAGTTTCAATGTTGCAGTGGAGATGCAAGTTGTACCACAAAATAGCTGTTATAGATAATGGAATAACCCCACTAGAAGATTGCTCTGGAAATGCCATAATTATGATAGATTGTCAAAAGTAAACTTTTGAGGGATTTTTTTTACTTTCTTAGAAATGTATAAATGATCAAATGTAGATTAACCAGTGCTATGGCACCATTTGAAATGCTTTGTATGGAATTTACTACATAAGTTTGCTTGTATGTATATTCAGGGACTTCCACCTTGGAACCTTACCTAACAAAGTCCTTGTGTGTCTGAGACTGTGCAGATTCTTAATAAAGTTTGGGAGATTTCAAATCTGTGCCCTGGCACTAGAAGAACAGACTCAAACCTCATCATCCAGGTGGCAGAGAAGACAGAACACATGCTGGTTTCTCTAGGAGTATTTCTCGAACAATGTATACTATGATGGAGAATGGGTATGCTGCTGAAAGAATGTTTGGTTATTTTAATTATTTCTGGAACGTCTCCTTTTTTTAAATAAAAGAATTTATGTTCCACATACTTAAGGACTGGTGGCAAAATGTATATGTGCCCAACTAATCAGCTACTTGAAAGCTTGGTGTTTGTGTTTGTACTGTTTGGGGTAAGAAAAGAGAAACTGAAAACTGCATAGACACAGAAATTGCCCTAAATCTACCTCTTTGGAGTAAATCAGCATTTTGCCCTTTTCTTCTTTTCACTTCAGGCTTACTTTCCTGATAGCATCAAGGATGCACTATCAGAGTGCAATATTTCATGACACATCTAAGGACTATGTCTCTATAGTTAAGTATTACTACTTTATATGCCCGGCAGTTGGGGAAAAAGTTTTAAAGGTGGTTCCTCCACTCTCAAGAGGGATAATTTAGGACTACTCAGGATAGTAGCCTTGCAAATGGGTCATGTGAGAAAAGGGCATTGATCCACAAGATTAAGAACTGTTTTGTTCCATGTACAAATCCCTAAAGCTCTAAATCACACCAGTCCTAAAGTTGGCATTGTAAGTTCCATCTACCATAAACTGTCTGAGTTTACGAATCACATGAAGCCATAACCAAATGAATTCACCTACCAGACTAAGGCATAAACCATGGCTTACAAAATCACAATGGTGGGACTCAAATAATGTAAATCATATTATGAAATCAAAGAACTACAGAGTCAGAAGAGGCTGTGTGGCATCAAATCCAATTGTCTGCTCTATGCAAGAATCTAAATTAAAACACAACAAATAGCTATCTGAGTTCTGCTTGGACAGATCTAATGGAGTACGCTATTTTTTGTTAAACTAACATTTTTCTATTCCCCTAATCATGTTCATTACAAAACATGTTTTATGAATCATTTGGTGTTTGATTGTTTTTCTTAAAGTGTGATGCTGGACATTAAATTGAAGTGGGTATAATAAATAAAGTGAATAAAGCAAAACTATGCTATTGCTGATGTCCAAAATTGCATTTTACCATCATTGCAGCCCTTTCACAGTATTGATTGCTGTTTTGTTTGTAATCAAATATTAATTCAGGCTCTTTTACACAAGTAATATTATCAAGCCATATATTTTCAAATTCCCATGTACATTTGCTTGTGCATGTGAAGTACACCTTTTTGTATTTGTTGAATTTCTTGATGTCATTTTAGCGTATTTGCCAAATATATTAAAACAATCTTGAATTTTATTTTCGTCTCCTGGGTTATAAATTACCCCACTTAATTATCATCTACAAGACATAGACATACAAAAGGGGACTACTGGATGAGGGGGAAGGATCAAAAAAGGCAAAATTTAAAATGTTGTGATGCATGGTCTACTCCTTTTTTTACATGTGTCAACTTCAGTGCAGTTTCCATCACAACACATCTTTGATTTTGATTTTTTTTCCACAAAGATAAATTTATGTAAATTTGATTTTCAAAAAACATCACTTTTTAGTTGTGTTCACATAACATTCAAGTGTTCAGAAGTCTAGTAAGCTTGCTTTAAGATGACTCTAAATAACAGTGGGCATCAGAGTGGTGCTGGTGGTGTTGCTTCCGTGCCCAGCCCCAGGTCATCACAGTATGACAGGTCAAAGTTCGAAGTGAAGCCAACCTTTTCAAGAGCCAACAGGCACCAGGTCTCCTGGACTAATCTGGTCAGGTTGCACAACATACAGAATAACCATTAATAAAAGAATGTGTTGCTACACAGAATAGGCCAAATGTAGTCGGGTTAGTTTGCAGTTTATTGTTATATGCTACATCCAGTGTGGAATTTACTATCACTTTTTAGTTGCAGTAGTGCAAATTTTCTAAATATTTGTTTAAAGATTTTTTTTCCAGCTTGACAAATCCCTTTTGAAGGCAACAGTTTTGCATTTTTACAGGGGCAACTAGTCTTTGAGATGGCATAAGCATTGATGTCAATCACATGGTCCCAATTAATTTTAAGGAAGGCTGAAGTCTCAACTACTTGAAGCTTTGCGCCAATACAGAGCCATAAAGCAGCCAGTTCCATTTAATTCTGTTATGTAGTGAGAACAATCCCCCCCCCGTTCAATCAAAATCAGATCAAGATTAGTTAATCCAGGATAAAATGCCCATGCAAACAGAGTCTTTCTAATGTAATGCATTTGTGAACCAGGCAGATAAGATGGAACAGTATCACCTAAAAAAAATCCGGCTAGTAAGATACAGGAAATGCAACACACAAAAGAGTGTTCGCTCTTTGAAACAGTATTTCCTTTTGCGCATGCGCCTTCTTGCACCGCTCAGAAGAGCACCCACTCCTGATCTGCAGGACGGGAAACGGCGCGCAACGCCTATTTGCGAAGTTCATAGAAAGAGGAACGTAGATCTAAGAAAACTAAGAATAACTCGCCCACTACGACTTCTTGCTTTAAGATGGTCGTTTACTCTGGTTTCCTCTTCTCTAGCGGAAGTGGGATCTGCTCTTAAGACAAGGGAAAAACAAACCATAAACTAGCTAAGAAAGGTGGAAGAGTTGACGTCATTTCTAACTAGGGTTTATTTGGGATGTTTGGATTTCTTTAAAAGGTTAGAAATATTTAAACCCCGCAAGTAATAATGTTCTTTGCGAAAGATGACTTTTGCTGCTGTTGCTTTTGCCAACGTCCAACTATCGTTTTTCCCCCTTGCTTATATGTCTTCCGAGACTAAAATTCAAAGCAAAATAGCTAACCTTTCTGTGGTAAATAATTTTTTCACATAACGTAAGGGGGACCATTTGCTTTGTAATAACAAAATAAAATTCTGGCTTATTGGTCCGAGGTTTTTCTATTACAGGGCCCGATTCTTCCCAGTAGACAAAAAGATTTCAAGGAACCTGGAAGTGAGTGCACCATTGCGCGCCTAACTTTTACATATTTACAGAACCTAGCGAAGCTAATACGCATGCGAATGCATTTGAGCCACGGGGTGTTGTTGGTTTTTTTTTAAAGCTACGGCGGCCGGGGGGAGCCGTCTTCAATCTCGCGGTTTCTCTTTTGATGCTCTTCCGTGACTCGATTAAACCTGCATCAGGATTAGAAGAGGGAACGTGACCAGGAAGTGGTTTCCAGGGTAACGGGCTGCTTGCTGTGCTCGGCTGTGCCGCCACCCCCTCCTACCCACCCGCGGGCGTGGACGGGCAAGGGCAGGACTCGGTGACGCATCAGCCCAGAAGATCCCATAGAATCTGCCTCTTCTGCCTATCGTGGCTCCGCAACGAAAGTCCTCGGCTCCTTCTAGTTGGTGGAGCATTGGCCACTCTCCAGCCTCGGGTGGTCTTTCTCTTTAAGGACGGTCCTTGGACGGAGAAGGCAGCTTCAGTGAAAAGAGAGTCCCTGCTTCGTGCCCTAAAGTCCCAAAACAGTCTGAATTTTCCTGCCATGGTACCCATTAAGCCTAACGACGGTAGCCCGGGTCTCTATAATACTGTGAAGGATAAAGATGTCCTGCCCTCCGATGCCAAGGGCAACCCGCCCAGCTCCTCTCTTGCGAAAGCCCTAGACGCAGTTATAACAGCGGGTAGACGGGGCTTGCTGGGTCCTGCGGCGATGGCGTCCCCTGTCCCCGCATTGAACGTGGGCGGCTGCAACGGAGTAGCTTCTGGGGGTAACTTGAATCGTATTCCACTAGTGGCGGGATGCGACCAGAGGAAGAGGGCAGTCAATCAGAAACGTGCCTCTGTAATCACTGTGGTGCCCTCCGCAGAAGGTGAGTTAAGCCAGGCAACCTCTGGAGTGTCCAGACCACCTTTCCAAGGAAATCTGGAAATGTCTGCGTTTCTCTTGAACGGAAACTGTATGTGCAAAACCTCTGTTGGCTTTATACTTCTGCCAGAAAAGTTAAGCGCAAATTAGTGCGATAGACAAACTCTCGATGTGACTGGTACTAGTCCTTTGATAATCTTGGTCTCACCCCTATAGCTATTGAAAAGGCAAGGTAATGTGTAACTAAGTTACGATAACCAGTGGGACAGCTTAAATGGTATAGATTCTCTTGCTTGAGCAGGGGGCTGGACTAGAAGACCTCCAAGGTCCTGTCCCAGCTCACTCTATTCTGTTCCTTTCCATTCCTCCCCATCCTCTACTCTACTCTTGCATGTTTCACTGTAAATTGTGTACCAGTGGTGGGATTCAAATAATTTAACAACCAGTTCTCTGCCTAATTATTTCTTCCAACAATCAGCTCATCAAACCGCTCAGAAAGTTAACAACTGGTTCTCCCCATGTGGTGCGAACTGGCTGAATCCCACCACTGTTGTGAACCTCCATCATATTTGTAGCTTTAATTTAAATTACCAAGATTAGGAAGTACAGAGAGTTAGAATCATTGATTTAGAAAGGGCTATTTTGGCCCTCAAATCCATTTCCCACAAATGACTGTTTTCGCTTTGGCTTTCATGTGGCCAAGGAATGGGAGCATACATATACTTCTCCAAATGCTATGATTTTTTTCCTAGTATCTAATTTTTCTAATCAGAACCTCCTTGGTTCACTGAGGAGCTCCGGGAGGTAAAGCGCCGGAGGAGACGCCTAGAGCACTCGTGGAGGTCCGATAGGTCCGAGTCGAAACGGGCACTTTTAACAGCATGCACCAAGGAGTATATTCGGACCTTAAGAACAACAAAAAGAACATACATTGCCTCCTTGGTAGCGTCCGCCGAGTCCCGCCCAGCCGCCCTGTTTAGGATAACCCGCTCCCTCCTAAATAGGAGGGAGACGGGGGACTCCTTACAGGGTAAGGCTGAGGAGTATGTCCAGTTCTTGGCGGACAAAGTTGCCCGGTTTCGAGCGGACCTGGACTCCACCCCAGTAGATCCAGCCGAGACACAAGGAGAAAACTTGGCAAACCATCTCTGGGTTGAGTTTCAGGAAGTTGCCTCTGGGGATGTGGACAAGGCTATGCGAGCTGTGAGTGCCTCCACCTGCATACTGGACCCGTGTCCCTCCTGGCTGGTTGCCAACAGCAGTGAGGTGACACGAGGCTGGATCCAGGCGGTTGTTACCGCTTCTCTTCGGGAGGGGTACTTTCCCACCGCGCTCAAGACAGCGGTGGTAAGACCCCTCCTGAAGAAGCCGTCTCTGGATCCAGCTGTTCTTAATAACTATCGTCCAGTCTCCAACCTCCCCTTTGTAGGGAAGGTTGTTGAGAAGGTGGTGGCTCTCCAGCTTCAGCGTACCTTGGAGGAAGCTAACTATCTTGACCCCTTCCAGTCTGGCTTCAGACCCGGTTACAGCACAGAAACCGCTTTGGTCGCATTGACTGATGATCTCTGGAGAGCTAGGGATGGAGGCCATGCTTCCATCCTAGTTCTCCTGGACCTCTCAGCGGCTTTCGATACCATCGACCATGGTATCCTTCTGCGACGACTGCGGGAGATAGGGGTGGGCGGCACTGTCTTGCAGTGGTTCTCCTCCTATCTCTCGGACAGGTCGCAGTCGGTGTTAGTGGGGGGGCAGAGATCGTCCCTGAGGCCCCTAACCTATGGGGTGCCGCAGGGGTCGGTCCTATCCCCCCTACTATTTAACATTTACATGAAACCGCTGGGCGAGATCATCCGAAGGCACGGGATAAAATACCACCAATATGCGGACGATACACAGTTGTATCTGTCCGCCCCGTGCCAACTCAATGAAGCGGTGGACGTGATGAACCGGGGACTGGAAGCCGTTAAAGACTGGATGAGAGCAAACAAGCTGATACTCAACCCAGACAAGACCGATTGGCTGTTGTGTTTCCCTCCCAAAAATTTGACCAACATACCATCACTCAGGCTGGGGGGACAAAATTTATACCCCTCAGAAAGGGCCCGCAACTTGGGAGTCCTCCTGGATTCACAGCTAACTTTTGACCACCATCTCTCAGCTGTGACCAGGGGGGCATTTGCCCAGGTTCGCCTGGTGCGCCAGTTGCGGCCCTACCTGAATCGGGAGGCCCTCACAACAGTCACTCGAGCCCTTGTGATCTCTAGGCTGGAATATTGTAATGTGCTCTACATGGGGCTGCCCTTGAAGAGCATCCGAAGACTTCAGCTAGTCCAGAATGCGGCCGCGCGAGTGATCGTGGGCGCACCACGGTTCGCCCACATAACACCGATCCTCCGTGAGCTGCACTGGCTACCTGTTGATCTCCGGGTGCACTTCAAGGTCCTACTCACCACCTATAAAGCGCTCCATGGTAGTGGATCTGGCTATTTGAGAGACCGCCTTCTGCCAATTACCTCCCTGCGTCCCATCAGATCGCATAGAGTTGGCCTCCTCCGTATTCCATCCGCCAGTCAGTGCCGACTGGCGACTACTCGGAGGAGAGCCTTCTCTGTTGCGGCTCCGACACTATGGAACAATCTCCCCGTGGAGATTCGTACCCTCACCACCATCCAGGCCTTCCGCACAGCCTTCAAGAACTGGCTAGCCCGTCAGGCCTGGGGATAATCTTATTTTCGCCCCTCCCGAATGCTGAGTGAATGTTGAGTTTTACTGTCTAATTTACTTTGTGCACATTTCTTTTTGGTATTGTCCTACACTCCCCTTCCTTTTTTGATTGTAAGCCGCCCTGAGTCCCCTCAGGGAAAAGGGCGGCCTATAAATAAATAAATCTACAATCTACAATCTACAATCTACCTTATCACTTAAATCTATTATTTCTGTACCCCGACACAAGAAAGGTCTTGACCTTTTTCTGTGTAGCATCTTTTCAGGTGTTTTACTTGAAGAGTACTGACCTCGGTCATCTTTTTTCAGCTCCTTCAATCTCTCTTCATAAGCTTAGATTCTAGTCCCTTGGTAATCTTTGTCACCCTTCCCTGAACCTTTCCTGGTATCTCTAAATCCTTCTTCAAGTGTGGTGCTGAGAATGAGACGCAAAGCAGTAGCATTCGTTGAAATATGGTTACTCTGGCAAAATTTGTTCTTGATAAATTCTTGCTGATTTATGGTAATTCTTGTAGTTTTCAAACTCCTTGTAAATCAGATATTTTGTGATCTGCTCTAGAATCTTCCCAGATACTAATGCCAGAACAGATCTGTGCTATTTTGTCTTTTCCCCATTTTTCAAGTTTTAATCCTGCCCCTTCATCTTAACTTTTCACATTTTTCCCCATTCAGAATTGGAAAGATAGTGTGATTCTTACATGTTTATAGAGATTCTGTGATTCTTGCAATAGTTTAAGCTCGGGTGAAAACAACTGGGTATTTCTAATTCTTGAGCCCCAGAGAGATGCCACAAATACAGCTGTATGTTCTCTCTAGTTCAGATTAAACTATTTTTGCTTCATTTACACACATGGTGTTCTCAAAATGACTGTCTACCCATCTGAAATACATAACTCTAGGCGGCAAGCAGTCAATGCAAAAACAATTATAAGATAGCCTTTATTGTCATTTACCCATATACACAATGGCACATATTAACATGAAGTTCTAATGTACCACTTTCAAAAGAAGGAAATGTCACCCACCGAATAATGACACCATCCCGAGGATAATAATATAATAGCAGCAGTACCACTAAAATGCCAAGTTACAAAAATGACACCAAAAGCTATGTTAATTACAGTCCATTTTGAATACATAGGGGAAAATCTTGGCAGTTAACAAGTTTGATACTATATGGTACAAAGCTGTTATAAAAACTGTATGATCAGAATTAAAAATAAACAAATTCATAGAAAAACAAGACATTATATAACAATTGTATAAGAATACACATATTTTGGGGCCATGTTCCAGGGCCAGTCTTCTGAAAGGCTAAGAGATCTTGAGTTCTCTAAATTGTAAAGGATAAGGCTGCTCCATAGGAGATGGCACTACGACAGATCACAAATCTGTGAATATCGCTGCTTTTATGTTTTTTTCTTGCTTATGTATTACTGCTGCTACTGGATGGAAAATTAATGGTGGTGACAGTGTTTTTCTCAAGCTATGGTCCGTGGATCCCACGAAGGCTTGAAGAAGTGTTATGATTTAAGTTAAGACTTTAAGTCTTGGTGTGGCCATGGTTTGTGGCCACAAAGGGTATTTAAAGGATGTCCATGGTGAAGAAAAGGTTGAGAACTACTGGTGTAGGCCAAGCTCTTGCTTGTCTTAGTGTAGTGGTGGCCCAGAAATCTGAAGAGAAAATTTCTTTCATCTGCTTCTGTTAATCATCACATATATTTTAAGAATGATTTTTTTGTTTTTGTGCCAATTCATCTTCAATCTCATAGTTGAGCTGATCTTTTGTCATCCCCTGATCTGTTAATTCCATTTGGATAATCCATTGTCTTAACAATATTCTAAAATTTAATTATGGTACATTCTTGAAGATATAATTAACTTGCATTTCTTGATTTTGTTTTTAAGTGTTGATATGATTTGTCCATCATAGTAACATTTTTATAATATTTTACTTTGAAGAGGCATTATTGCTGTTCTGATGTTGGAATAGTAAACTTATATAGAACTTGAATCAAATAAGTTAATGTGGTATTTTGCTTTTAGGTGTTGGAAATCTGCCACCTAAACCAAAGGAAATATGGATATGTGGGAATTCTGTGATCTTGGCATCGAAAAAAAGAGCGCAAAGTCACCCACAAGGATTGCAGTTGGGCATATCACCTTCACGGGCAAATGTATTTTGGCATGGCATAGAAGACATGATGTGGACGCAACTTATGCCTGCTCTGCATGAAATTTATCATAGCCGATCTCCTCCTTCAGTAATAATAATTCATCTTGGTGAAGATGATCTGTTTCCTGAAAATAATACTTCAGTCATTATCTCAATGAAAAATGATTTAGGCATTCTTAAAAGAGCATTCCCGGATGCTGTTATAGTTTGGTCCTCACTGTTACCAAGACGTATTTGGAAATACGATCCAAAGCCTAGATATACGGAAACCGCTCAAATTCTGGTTAACAATATAATGGTAACCTATTGCAATAAAATTGGTGTGCACTTTCTGTCACATAATTCAATTACTTCTGATAAATCAGACCTCTTCTTGCCAGATGTCAGTAATCTGACTGATGAGGGAGTTGATATCTTCATAGCAGATCTGAAGAAAGTATTGCGATTGTATCAGATTTTGCAGTAGCTGGGAAAGCATTTTTGAAAAGTAGTCTGTATTTGTATTTGGGAAGATTGGTTTTATTATTACCTGAAAAAAAGGAGACATGAGCTGACTATATACAATATAGCTTAAACTTTTCTCTCACAGATATGTCGCAGATTAACAGATGTGTTCCTATAAATAAGTTTTGGACTTCTGTAACAAATGAAAAAAATCTGTCTGTCTGTCTTACATTAGGAAGACTTCAAATGGGTGCATTCATCTTAATGAAACTGAGTGTTTTACTCCCTTGGAGGGTTATTGTAAAGTAACATAACATAAGATGCTGTAATGAAAAACACCACAAATCTGAAGTAGACATACCTGCGTGTGCCTTGTTTTTTTTTTCTCCTAACCTTTAAAGAAACAGTTTCTATGATATTTAATTAATATATCAGGATATATGTAGAAACATTGAATAGGGTTTTTTTTTCTTATAATAATATCTGAAAGAAATGGCTGAGATTGGACATCATGAAAGAGTATTTTGTAAATAGCTGTTTTTCAAAATATTGTATATTTAACATGCCCGTTGAACCACAGTTGACAAATAGCTTAATCCAAGAGCCTAGTGCCATTGAAGTAAGACATTTAGGAACTTGTAAAGTTCTGTCCAAAACCAGCAGTATTGTCTCAAAGAGGTGACGCCAAACAAAAGTTGTTTTCTTGTATGGCACACATAGAAAATTATTATAGCATTTGGCAGCATATTGCTCTGTATATGTTTTGCTTTTTTCTTTATTTTATTTTTGGGTGCTTATAAGATTAAATACTTTAACAGTATGGATTCTATTTTCTTAATATTAATGCTTAATATTAGGAATTTTCTGTATTTTCTATATAAACAGTATTCCTCAGTAATAGTGGTTTAAAAAAACTAGCTATAACATTCATAATAAGTAAAATAAATTCAAGTGGATTAGTTGGCCTGTTAGAGAAAATACAAATAACTATAGCAACTAAACCTACAAATTTAGCAATAATGACTTAGATTTTAGATTTCACATAATTGTTCCTTAAGGTGGGGGGGGGGGGGAATAAAAAAGGGAAAAATGTTGCTGGTAAAAATATAAAGTAAGAGTAAAGAGCAATGGATATGCACTTAAAAGGTGACTGCATTGTTTTCCCCTCCCCTCCATTTTGCCAATTTCATCTGATAGCATTCAAAGCTAGCTGTTATTTCCATAGTTAGTTGAAAATGACAGGAAAATCATCCTTTTGTTTGTAGTTTTTATAAGAATAATCATCAGGTTATTTATGCCCCCTTTTTACTGTTTCATTATAAATCTACAAATTACTATTTCATTGGGAGATTTTGGACTGTACTGTACACTACATAATAACCATAGAATGTGTCCATCCATTTGTTAGCACTTATTTAGACTGAGGATGATCCCATGCAGATGTCAAACACTGGGGGGAAATATTCCAGAAATATTATGAAACTTTAATATGCCATCTATCAGTATGTATGAGTTAACATCACTATTCTAAATAATTCTTTGGCAGTCGTCACATTATCCAAAGGAGATGAAGATGATTGACATAATAAATTCACCTGTCTGTGAATTGACTGTGACAAATGTTTCCTAACCCTTGTACAGTTTTAATACTGTACAATATCACTATAGGAATTTAATTATAATCTGTGAGGAATATAGATGGGTGTGTGTGAGGAAGACTATGGAATGTAAAAACAAGTTCCAGCAATCTCCAAATACTATTACATCTTTAACGTTTCTGTAAAATTCTTACACACATTTTGACTTTTCAACTTAGTTTGTAATTAAAACTTCTGTTCAGATTTCAAAATGAGTGATTCTGATTTTGGAACAAGTTATTGCGAGCATTCCAGAAGCACAGTAGTTTATTGTTGAACAAGTTGTAATACCCCTTGATCATTTTTTATTCTGACTACAACATAGATAACTCCATCCAACATAGATGGAGCACATTCAAAGCTCAAGAAAGCTTGTTTCAAATTCAGACTGCTTCCATAAAACTGAATGTGATCTGTTTGAAGTTCCATCTACCTGCTTTGGGGACAGATCAATGCAATTAGTTATTGATCGCTAATGCCTCCAAGCTGCATCTTAATTTGTTAGTAGGTCTATCCCTTTGAATTAGCTAGGTGTCCATTAGTAACATGATCATTTTATTACAACTTCCAAGGGAGTTCTTGCTAACAAGTACATTGGGAAATTAATAAGTGGCATGGAACCATACTGTATGATTCAGAATAAAACAAGCAGTTTAGAGAACTGGAAAAAGGCAAAGAAATGAATCTTGAATAAAGTTTAAATTGCAATATCCCAACTCTGTAGTAGGGCATAATTATTATTTTCATAGCAATGGGTGTTTTGTAGAATAACACAATTATTTTTACACTGTAGTGTAACTTGATAGATTTTTGAAAAACGCTATATAATGTTTAGGGTTATGTTAGGCTAACATAATCTGTTAATGTCTTTAATGAAATTATTTCAACACTTATCTGCCATCTGCATTTTTCTGGGAATAAAGAATGTATTTTTATTGCACAAAGGAATCATTGTGTTTCACTGCCTACAAACATATATTTTTTCAACCAGATCTTTGTTTTGATAACTTTATCTTAGTTGACTCTACCAGCTGGTAAGATTTACTTTTTTTGCATTCATAAGCATAATTACTAAGAGTAGGGGAGTTTAATATGCTAGGATCTTGGATTGTATACATGTGTAATAATGGATTTATTTACAAGAAATACATGAACAAAATCCAACACCTAGCTAATTTTATCTTACTAGAAGAAGAGTATAGGATGGGGGGGGGGGATCAAACTCATGTCATCACGGCAGCGTCACATGATGTATCAGGACTTTCCTCCCTTCGCTAAATTGGGCGTGGGCGTGGCCAGCATGTGATGCATCCAGCCCAAGGGCTGGGAGTTTCACAGCCCTGGTCTAGGGGCATGTTCCCCATAGGTATAGTATACTTGGGAAGAAAGCAGAAGAAAATGATATGAAATTAGCAATCTCTAAAACAAAGTGCAATGATAGACAAAAGATCAATACACAGAATAAATCCTTTGTCTATATTGGGGGTGGGAGGATTAATTTTCCAAAGGAGCCACATGAGAAACGGACTGCTACCGACCAACTGGGACCACACATGGGCTGGATGTGGATGTGGCCCTTACACACCATCCTGTTAATCAAAACGTATAAATCAGAATTTAATATGATAGGCACAGACTTTACCAAACGTGGGATGGTTGAGTAGTTGCTCAATGGGATTAAGAAAGAATGGGACAAGGCCATCTTGCGTACCGTATTTTTTGGAGTACAAGACTCACCTTTCCCCCCTAAAAGGGTGAAAATTTGGGTGCGTCTTATATACTGAATGTAGCCTCACCCAGCAAATGGGAAAAATGGGGCTTGCGGAGGCTGCAATAGGCTGTAGCAATCTCTGCAGCCTGAAACAGCTGATGATCGGGAGGCACGAAGTGAAACTTGCTGTTTGCTCCACAAGGCAAATTGCTGGGAGGCAGAAGCAGATTTTTTTTTCTTGTGCTAATCAGGCTGTTTGCTGCAAAAGGGTAAGTCAATAACTATAAATGCCTATAGAATATTCAAATTATTAGACTTATTTTTTAAAGACTGCTTTATTATTGTTCTAGACAGCTTAACAAAATGAAAAAGCTTTTTAAAATAAATACTTGATCTGAAGAGGCCCAGTGCTATTGTATCTTCTTTTAATTAGCAGAGAATAACTATACTTCCAGAAAGCACATCAATTTTTATAGCATCTCTACAAGTGTAGTCTGAAATGTAACACTACAAACACTGTATATTGTCTCTACTGTTTGCTGTTTGTTGAAGGAGCCAAATTGCCGCGAGGGAGATTTTTTCCCCTTGTTTTCCTCCCCAAAAGCTAGGTGCGTCTTATACTTCAGAGGTCTTATACTCTGAAAAATAGGGTAGTTAGTTAAACACATTGGCTCTAACATGTCTACAGAACTATTCAGTGCTTAGTCTGTGCTTAGGGTCTGTGCCACTGCAGGTAGAGATGGTTTAAATGGTTTAAAAGAGCCAAGGTGGCGCAGTGGTTAAATGCAGCACTGCAGGCTACTGCTAGATCAGCAGTTCAGCGGTTCAAATCTCACCGGCTCAGGGTTGACTCAGCCTTCCATCCTTCCGAGGTGGGTAAAATGAAGACCCAGATTGTTGGGGGCAATATGCTGACTCTCTGTAAACCGCTTAGAGAGGGCTGAAAGCCCTATGAAGCGGTATATAAGTCTACTGCTATTGTGAGATGGTGAGGGTAGTTCTCTCTGCCACCATTTATTTTGGGTTCAGTATTTGGTGTTGATTTTATGATGCATAAAAAAGGAAGGAAAAAATGATATCTGTACAGGGAGAAGGAAGTGGACTTTGTATGTGCATTATATTGAACAAAAAAATATGGATGTGGCTTCTTGAAAGAAACAAGGCTTCAGGGATCTACTCAGAACTACTTTCACTGGGCAAGCTGCTTGAACTGGGTACTGTTGGCCTCTCCACAGCCTTCTCACTATTTCATCAGGAAAGACTACAGTTTTCTTCAAAATAAGCAAGCAGATATGCTATCCTCAGCCCTTGTGGCTATCCCTCAACTATCATCATCAAGCCTGGGGGCTAATTGAGAGACTTAACTTTTAACTTTAACTTTTAATATCCCGTAGGACTCTGGGCGGCTTACAGAAAAAGTTAATATAAAGAGTTAAAATAAGGAAACAATTTAAAAAGAAATAATTTAAAAACAACGCACCATACACTCAATCTGGGTGGGGCTGCACCTCATTCCTGGAGTCAACAGCCCCAGGCCTGCCGGAATAGCCAGGTTTTAGTGGCTTTTCGGAAGGCCGAGAGAGTGGGGAGGGTCCGGATCTCTACGGGTAGGTCGCTCCACAGGGTCGGAGCAGCTACAGAGAAGGCCCTCCTCCGAGGAGCCGCCAGCCGGCATTGTCCGGTCGACGGCACCCGGAGAAGGCCCAGTCGGTGAGTTCTTATCGGCCATTGGGAGGTATGTGGCAGGAGGCGGTCTCCCAGATATCCAAGTCCTAGGCCATGTAGGGCTTTAAAGGTGATGACCAGCACCTTGAAGTGTGTGCGGAGACCGATTGGAAGCCAGTGCAGCTCGCAGAGGATAGGTGTAATATGGGTGTATCTAGGTACACCCATAATCACTTGCGCGGCTGTGTTCTGGACTAACTGTAGTCTCCGAACACTTCAAGGGCAGCCCCATGTAAAGCGCATTACAGTAATCGAGCTTAGAGGTGACAAGGGCATGAGTGACCATTCGAAGTGCCTCCCGGTCCAGATAGGGCCGCAACTGGTGCACCAGGCGAACCTGGGCAAAAGCCCCCCTGGTCACAGCCGACAAATGATGTTCTAATGTCAGTTGTGAATCCAGGAGGACACCCAAGTTACGGACCCTCTCTGAGGGGTGTAGAATTTCACCCCCCAGGCTAAGAGATGGAATATCTGGACTATCCTTGGGAGGCAACATCAATAGCCACTTGGTCTTGTCTGGATTGAGTGCAAGCTTGTTCGCTCCCATCCAGACCCTGACAGCCTCCAGGCACTGGCACATCACTTCCACCACTTCACTGAGTTGGCATGGGGCGGACAGATACAATTGAGTATCGTCCGCATACTGATGGTATTTGATCCCGTGCCGGCGTATGATCTCACCCAGCGGCTTCATGTAGATGTTAAATAGGAGGGGGGACAGGACCGAGCCCTGCGGCACCCCGTATTTAAGGGGCCTAGGGGTCGATCTCTGTCCTCCAACCAACACTGACTGCAACCTGTCCGAGAGGTAGGAGGAGAACCACCGTAAAATGGTGCCTCCCACTCCCACCTCCCGCAACCGCCACAGAACAATACCATGGTCAATGTATCGAAGGCTGCTGAGAGGTCAAGAAACACCAGGATAGAGGAATGTCCTCTATCCCTGGCCCGCCAGAGATCATCGATCAGCGCAACCAAAGCAGTTTCGGTGCTGTAACCAGGCCTGAAACTCAACTGAAAAGGGTCTAGATAATCTGTTTCATCCAAGGACCGTCAGAGTTGAAAGGCCACCACCTTCTCAACAACCTTCCCTACAAAAGGGAGGTTGGAGACTGGACGATAGTTGTTAAGGATAGCTGGGTCCAGAGAAGGCTTCTTAAGGAGGGGTCTCACCACCACATCCTTCAGTGGATGCGGGAAAGATCCCTCCCGTAGAGAGGTGTTAACAATCATCTGGAGCCAGCCTCGTGTTACCTCCCTGCTGGTCGAGACCAGCCAGGAGGGACATGGGTCCAGTAGGCAGGTGGAGGCACTCACCGCTCCCATGGCCTTGTCCACTTCCTCAGGAGCGACAAGCTGAAACTCGCTCCACAAAGTCAGGTCAAGGCCCTCCCCCAGCATCTCCGCAGGAACTGTCCAAGTGGAGTCCAGGTCCGTCGAATCCGAGCGACTTTGTCTGACAGAAACTGAACAAATTCCTCGGCTCTACCCTGTAAGGGTTCTCCCGCATCCCTCCCTTTCAGGAGGGAGCGTGTTATCCTAAACAGGGCGGCCGGGCGAGATTCTGCGGACGCAATAAGAACGGAAAAATGAGCACATTTTGCCGCCTGTATCACCACTAAATAAGTCCTAATAAAGGCTCTTAGTTGTGTTCGGTCGGATTCGGAGTTACTAGCCCTCCAACGTCACTCTAGGCATCTCTTTTGGCGCTTCATCTTCTGGAGTTCCTCGGTAAACCAAGGAGCCCTCCTGGATCCACTGCCGCGGAGAGGCCGCAAAGGCGCAATCCGGTCCAGTGCCTCAGCCGCCGCTATATTCCAAGCCGCGACCAAGGACTCTGCCGGGTTGTGTGCAAGGGAGTCAGGTATCTCTCCAAGTGCCGTCTGAAATCCCAAAGGGTACATCAGGCACCTGGTGCGGAACCACTTAATCGGCTCCTCCTCCGTGGAGTGGGAGAGTAGTTTCCAAAAGTCAAGCCTCAGTAGGAAGTGATCTGACCATGACAAGGGCGAGATCTCTATGCCCTTCAGTTCCAGATCACGTCTCCACTGCCCCGAGAGAAACATGAGGTCGAGCGTGTGACCCGCTGTATGAGTCTGACCCTGAATTACCTGGGTCAAGTCTATAGTTGTCATGGAAGCCATGAACTCCTGCGCTCCATCCGAGCGTTCGCCAAGAGATGGCAGGTTGAAATTCCCCAGAACTATCAGTCTGGGGAACTCAACCGCCAGTCAGGCTATTGACTCAAGGAGCGCAGGCAGGGCTGTTGTAATGCAGCTGGGAGGTAGGTACGTTAGAAACAAGCCCACTTGACCCCCTAGGTCCAACTTCACCAGAAGGGACTCACACCCGACAGTCTCCGGAGCAGGGATCCCACGAGGAACTTATGACTCTCAAATGATGGCTGCCACTCCCCCACCCCTTTCTCTGGTGTCGTGGTTGGTGGAGCACCTGAAACCCTTCTGGGCACATTTCTGAGAGGGGGACTCCTCCCTCGTGGCCCAGCCAGGTTTCAGTAATACATGCCAGGTCTGGCCCCTCGTCTAATATTAAGTCCCGGACGAGGGGAGCTTTATGAATCACAGACCTAGAATTTAGCAACAGCAACCTGAGACCAGGGCCCTGACATCTCTTGCCACCTGGTTCTAGAGTTGAGCTAGCAGGGCCAGAAGGAGGGATCGCTGTGACGTAGCGAACCCTCCTTTGAGGAGCTATCCACTGATTCCTTCCAATTTGGATGTGATTTAGGTGAAATTTAGAAAAATATCCAATTAAAGGTAATTATAATATCTACTAAAGTTGAGGAGAAAGCAGTTAGCACAGCCAGTTCGGATCGAACTGAGTCTAAAAAAGTGGGAGGACACTCCTCTGAGGCGATGACATCACTTTGGTAGACTCAGTTCTATTGGTTATTGACTGAGTTAACCCATGCATGGCCACTGTCTTCACCAATGTTGGAGAAAGATGGTTTTAATGGTGGCTCACGTGGCTTGAGTCCTGAACAGAAAAGGTGATCACATGCTTCAATGTTGGTGGAGAAGAAGAGAAGGGCCGCTGAGATGCTGAGTCCCTGGTTTCATGCCCTCTCTGGCCTTTGATCTTGAGCTTGTATTCTGATTGGTTGTCAGACTCCCATGGGGCCATGCAGAGGCAACTCTCTAGGTTGTGTTTTGAATCCAGGTTTGGTAGAGTTCTCAGATACCATGTGGCGAGTTGGGTAAAGGGCCAATATTATCATGCCTTAATCCCATCACTCTGGAGTTGAAGGGGAGAACTCTTTATTATGTAAAGTGGACTAGCTCAGGCTTTAATGGCTCATTGACAAAGGGGGATGGGCAGGAAGCTGCAGGGAGCTATTCTGTCTTTATAAAACATGTTTCTTCTTTTTCACATCCAGTGGCTGCCTTTTCAATATTTCCTAGGATATTTCATTGTTCTGGGAGAGGGCTGGGTGATAACTTTCTACACTTCATAAAAAAGCATTTCTCTTCTCCCGCCCCACAGTTGCTGTCTTATAATTTTCACTGGTATATTGGAGTTGGGGGGGGGATCTATTATCTTCATATATTAGGAAGTAGCTTCACTACTTCCTAATAAATATCACATTGCATTATGCCTGAGAAGCTCCAAGTAGTAAAAACTTTCATGTGCAGAATAAGCCTTCTAAGGCTTGTAACTCCTAAGTAGTTTTGATGATAGTCGGTCAGAAATTTTAAGTTGGTGTGACTTTCCTAGTCCACTGGATGGTGCTAATTCTAAATAAATGCATTTTGCATTATTTGCTCCTGATACATCTTGTTATAAGCATTGCTTTATAATCTATTTGCCTCTTGATGTTATTATGGTAACAAGGTCTATATAAGATGAATCTTGAAATGTTTTTGGAAGCCATGGTTTCCGCAAATTTTTCTGGAATGCTTTTAATAGACTCTGAAACATCTTCATTAGCTTGTTTCTGAGTCAATTATTGCTTATTACTGCAAAGATAGATATTTTACTTATCTGAAATATCATATCTCTTTTAGATACACTGCTGGAATCAATCTCTCTCTTTTTAAAAAAAAATACTTTGTAATATGTTTGATGTGGTCCAAAAGATGCTTTTTCAAGAGGACTTTCTTGTTTTTCCTTGAAGACGTTTTGCTTCTCATCCAAAAGTTATTCAGTTCAGGATGAGAAGCGAAACATCTTTTCAAAACTACTCCTTTATTTTAGAAGATCCCTTAGTTTTAAAGAATTGTATGTATTTTAAGTGTTTTTTTTAAAAAAATTAATACTGTTTTTAAAAAGATTTGGGAGCTTTCTGACAAAGAGAAGCATATATCTTATCTCTTCATTGAGTGGAGAAGCCATATAAAAGCATTGTTTTTTTTTTAAATTAAGGGTTGTTTCAGCTGTAATAAAATACAAAAAATGGTAATTAAAATAAATAGTAAAAACACAGCATGAAGGGTTTTTCTAACCAAGATAGTGTAAAACAATTAGCAACTCAGATTAACAACCGTATTAAAATAACATAAATACTGTCAACTTTTTATGCTTTAGATCAGGGCCCTCCAAATCTTCAGCTTATTGATCCCTTCTTGAAGTTACAGATCTATTCGACACCCAAACATTTATTATATTCAAATGATGCATTTTATTATATATATTTAGATGAAGGAAATATTTAATAGTATTATGAGCCATAACAATAGTAAAAGAGACAACTCAAGGCTGTTCTTGCTGGTAGATGACCATCTAACCCTAGGTAACTGTCAAGTGCAAAATACCAGATCCACACCTGAAGGCCCAATTAATTGCTAAAAGGTCTATGAAGAGGAATCTACTTAATTAATAGTTAGCACTATTTTGGTTTAATTAAGGGTCAACAGAATTCCAGAGGAGTTGGACTTAGTGATCGTTTGTGGTTACATAGAGATTCTAGGCTGATTCCTTTTTTGACTCTGTCCCAGGTTTTGCCACTCCTGCTACAGGAACGGTTATGCCACAAGCCACCCCATCTTCAGAATTAGGGCCTGTCGTGAAGGTTCACGGAGATCCCAGAAGATTAATTGACTCCCAACTGATCTTGCATTATTTATCAATCACCTATTGACACCCCACCCCCAAACATATATTAACTCTTTTCTGCCCTGAAATCTCTCGCATTGTCATCATTTATTGGACTTACATCAGGGGTGGGTTCGCGGCGGTCCCTGCGAACCGGTTGGTCGGCGAACCCGGAAGTAAGTAACTTCCAGGAACGGCGAAGGGCCCACTCGCCCGCCCGCGCTCCTTACCCGGTTTTGATGAGTTCTACGCTTCCACGCATGCGCAGGACGCATACAGCGCCTGCGAGATCCTCCAGGAGCAGCTGGAGCATCGCACAGACGCTAGTACGCATGCGTGTGCCGTGCGCGTGCGCATGCCGCCAGCCCCGTTCCAACCGAACCGGTTGGAACGGGGCGAGAAACCCGCCCCTGACTTACATCCTATGTTTTCTGATAGACCCCAAGGCTGCTTATGATTCCCCTAATTTCCCAACACAACAACCCTCTGAGAAAGGATGTCCACCAGGTATGATCAAAAAGTGCAACTGATATAAAATTTGATTGCCCCATCATAGTCACCACTTTATTCTTTTTGAAAATGCCCCATGGACACTCCTGTCTGGGAGGTTGGTTGGGCTAAGGAGAAGTCAATGAGCTAGAATCACTCAGTAAATGTGACAATTGAGTATGGTTTCTCCACTTCAAATCCAATTTTATAACCACTACAGTGGTTGTTAGATATTAGTTCTAACTACAGTGGTTTCTACCAACGTCCTCTATTCCGACGGGAACGGAGGTTTAATCCTATTGGTCGAAGGGTCTGACAGCTCCCTATAAAAGGGCTGATGTCAGACTCAACCTTCGCTGGATTGTTCTCACTTGTTGTACTTAATAAAAAGCTGTTGTTACCGTTAAGCCTGTGTGTGCCTATCCATTACCCAATCTAACAGGGGTTGTTACTGAAGCCCTCTTCTAAAGAGGAAACGGAGGGAAGCATTACAGCACTTTTAAACAGCTCTGGCATAATCCTGCATTTCAGCCTTTGATCTTGAGCACTACCAGTATGTCCAATTGTGTAACTCTTCATTCACTTAACTTTTTATTTCGGAACTAGTAGGCTTCATCCTGTTATTTATCTTTCTTCCATATGTATTTCTCATAAAATGCAGAAATGGGCAACTGTGAAATAGCAACACCTAGAGGTCTACGTGTTCTTCACCTCTATCATAAAGCAAAGGTCCTGGGGAGTTCCCTCTAAGGAATTGGAGTATGAAGGAAGACATAATCATATATCATATCATAATCATATATCATCATATCGTAATCATATATCATCATATCATATCATGTAACATATCATATATACCATCTGGAGGACATAATATGAAAATCAGATAGTGATCATGTTAGCACTGTTTAGGGTTTATACAGGTAGTCCTCGACTTACGACAATTGAGCCCAAAATTTATATTGCTAAGTGAGACAGTTGTTAAGTGAATTTTGCCCCATTTTACAAACTTTCGTGCCACAGTTGTTAAGTGAATCACTGCAGTTACATTAGTAACACAGTTGTTAAGTGAATCAGGCTTCTCCATTGACTCTGTCAGAAAGTCGCAAAAGGTGTTCACATGTCCCCAGGACACTGCAGCCATCGTGAGTCAGTTGCCAAGGGTCTGAACTTTGATCACATGACTCTGGGGAATGCTGCAATGGTCATGTGTGAAAAATTGTCATGTCACTTTTTTCAGGGCTGTTATAACTTTGAATAGTCACTATATGAACTGTTGTAAATTGAGGACTACTTGTAGATTCACACAGAAATCAGTGTCATAAATCTCATTATTAGGAGGAGGAGGAAATGGCTAATTCCACAGGGACTGGGATCAAGCTGCTAGCACTTATGATACAATGAATGGTCTTCACAGAATCAGCATGTGTTAGATGGGTAAGTATATAGACAGCAATTGTAAGCCAGAAGTATGGTTTGGTTCAGAGGTGGTTATTCAGCAAGTTCTGACCAGTTCTGGAGAATTAGTAGTGGAAATTTTGAGCAGTTCGGAGAACTGGTATAAAGACCACCTCTGACTGGCCCCACCACCATCTATTCTCTGCCTCCTGAGTACCAGCTGATCGGGAGGGAATGGAAATGTTGCAGTATCCTTCCCCTGCAGTGGGGAGGGAATTGACATTCTGCAGTATCCTTCCCCTGCCATGCCCACCAAGCCACACCTACAGAACCAGTAGGAAAAAAAATCCAAATCCCACCACTGATTTGGTTCATAAGATCACATGATCAAAATATTTTGGAAAATATGTAGGGCACTGACACTCACTTATGGCCCCCAGAACATTGCACCAAGTCCAAACAGCTCTCTTCACAAAGTACCCTTGCTCCTTCCATGCAAATGGAAGGGTAGGAAAATAAAACTTCTTTTCTCCTGATTGCAGTCGTGGAATTTCTTGAACTGAGCAGAAATCTTTTGTTGCAGCAAAAATCATTCAAAACTCTCTTCTTTGTTAAATGTGCCCTAGAGCACAAGAGAGCTTTTACAGCACATTATGTTCAATTAATAACTTTGACCCATTGAATAATACATTGTTTAGAGAATTTTCTTTCCTTGACTTGTTACAAGGGCAAAGGTCCTGAGATCTTGAGCAATACATGACGCCCGATGTTTAATAATCTTTGTTTGGTATAGAGCATGAGTAAGTACAAATTTTCTTAGCATACAAATGCCAATCTTATTGAGCTTTCTAATGAATAGCACTGTAGCATTGTTCTGTTCTGAAAACTACAATTGTCATTACTGTATTAAAGTTTTGTCATTATTTTAATGTATGTTGAATGGGACAGGCATACTTGGCTGCCCATGGTGTCAGTCCAGTCAAGTGACCCACTGAGGTCAGGATTAGTCCTATACCTATTGGCTCTCCAGGATGGTTCTGGCACACTTTCTCCCTTCCAGTCCCAGAAACTTCTTTGTTTGTTTCGCAGATTTCTGAACTTCCCATTCAGTGGTGGGAGTCAAATAATTTAACAACCGGTTCTCTGCCCTAATGACCAGCTGGGTAGGCAGGGCTAAGTGGTCATGTGACTGAGTGGGTGTGGCCAACTCAACGTCACTCATATCTTTGCTGTTACAATGTAATAAGGGAGGCAGTTTCAATAAGCAGGGCAATAAAGATTAGGCCAGAAACAACACCAGAATGTTTCCTTCCCGCCTTCCTTACAGGATTTGCCCTGTAAAGTGAAAAAACAAAAACAAAATGAGATTTCTTCCAACAACCGGTTCTCCCAACTGCTTAAAAAGTTAATAATCGGTTCTCTCAAATAGAGATCCTGGCTGAATCCCACCACTGCTCCCATTTCCCCCAGAGACAGAAATTATATTAAAGTATACCACTTTTCTATTAGGCTTCTTTTGGGGGGCTGGATGGGTGCTGAGTTTTGAAAGCAATTAAAACAATTTTTATAGCAAGGAACTCCAGCTTCACGTGTACACTGAACAGGTGCCAGGTAGACGGATGCTGTCTTGCTTTGCAAGGATATGCAGATTAAGTCACCTGTAAAAACCTGTCTCCTCTGTCCACTGAACACTGTTTAAACTAAAGCACGAAACAGGTCAAGGCCAAACCCCTTGCCTACCCAAAACCCAACTCTATCTCTCCATTGTCTGGATTGGTGGCTCTTTCTTGTCAGCAGTGACCCTTAAAACTGGGGATGGCAACAAAAGCAGAGGGTTAAACCAATAACTTGATTAATCATGTGCTGCACACATGAAAGATGACCATTCAAAGCATACTAAATAGAGGCAATAGAGGCAAGATACACGTAAATTAACAGAAAAGGTTATCCTTGGTGCCACTTTCTATCAGTTCAACAACGGATGAATAGCAATCTAATTTATTGTGGGGTAAAGATCTTATGCCAGTCAAGGTTCATGTTTGTTTTATGTAAACAAGAGGCTTCGTTGTTCTGACTGAAAATTTACAATGACCAGAGGAGAGTAAATATTATCAACAGCACTTTCATTGTGTCAGCTTTCTATCTTTCTATCTATGCGGAAACAATTCAACTAGACCGTGAACTACATTGTCATCAAATGCTGATAACATAAGAGTTTTCCAACTGTGATCCTAGGAAGATTATACAAAGCCTGCCCAATGCGTGGGTAAAATTTTTGAACAAATAAGGAAAAAAAATAACTTGTATCCTGCTAAAATTCTAATAGACAGGGAGAGCTCTCTAAAGAACAGGTATATGAACCTGATCCTGGATGAGTTTTGTCTCCCAAAGACATAACATAAGTACTTTTAATTGAATGTCTAAAGAACCACAGATGGTAACATGCTAAGAATGTCTTTTTTTAAACAGCTTGGGCTTGTACATCACATATAGTCTTAGCTAAAAAGATAAAGCAGACCTCAGTGACCTGTGCTCTATTTTTCCAAATTAATTTGTTGCCGTATATTTGAATTCTAAATAATTCTGGGAAATGTCAGTTCATGCAAACTGGGGCCACCCAAATGCTAACAGGAGATTTGAAAGAAGAGACACTATTTTTAATAGCAGTTCTACCTCCATTTCCATTTCCATTTAAAATTGGGTTACTTTAAAACTTGCCTGCACAAATATGACCCTGGTTTGCATATTACCCAGAGTGTCACTTTTGGTCAATCTGCAATTTTTTCAAGTAAATAAATAATCAAAGATTCTTCTTTTGTAAATACTGGCTGAGTTGAGGAGAACTCAAGAGGTTGCCTTTTCAGTGATGCCTACAAAGGGCTCGGAACTTTTCCAGTGGATATTTCCTTGTTCCTTTCTGTTCTGGCATTCAAGAATATATTAAACATTTATATTTTAAATGTCACACACACACACACACACAACACTGACAGGACAAGCTACTGTACATAAACTGGGAGCAAACCCCACACTCTGCACTGATGATGTTATCGAGTTGGGTAATGAAATGTCTGCAAGAAACCAACCAAATTCAGAGAGCAGGACTCCACAGCTCAACCCTGAGCTACAGATATTGTCTTCTATTGGAACTTATCTCTGAGCTACATCTAACCACCAGGCTGCCATCAAATATGGTTCCTCTCATTTTCTTTTTCAAAGCACAGCTCTATTATTCTTCCTGCTGTTAAGTCCTCTTGATTCCAGATATCAGCATGGTCAAATGTTTGCCACCTTAGCCACTTTCTAGTAAGAACTAGTCACTGTTCCATGGGGCCCCCTGTAATTTTTTCCCTCCTATTCTTCTGTAACATCTATTGTCTTACACTTCTATTTGTCTCAGCCTTGCCAAGCATATTAGTTCCTCCCCCCCCCCCGCCCCAGTCCACCATCCACTCACATTCTTTCAAACTCACAAAATGTTACTTGCCTGGATTTTTTAAAAAAAATATTCATTAAACTTTAAATGCTGAACATTGTACCATTTTGTTGAATATGATAAGCATCTGTACATTGTTTCTACTCTTACTGGCAGACTCAAGACACACAGGCAATAGCGAATTGTCTCAATAGGAGAAACAGGAAGTTGTGGCAGTAATAAAGACGCCAGCAACTGGAATGACAAACGCAACCTGTTTCCTTACTGATTTCTCTGCATCTGTTGGGAAAGGAGCATTCCATAGCCAGGATACAGTTGAAGAGGAAGAGCATTTTCTGTTGAACAGCTGCAGTTATACATCAAAGTATCTATTACTAAGTGGGTCTCCAAGAAGGGACACTGTGACTCAGTGGCTAAGACACTGAGCTTGTTGATCAGAAAGGTTGGCAGTTTGGCGGTTCAAATCCCTAGCGCCACGTAACGGAGTAAGCGCTTGTAACTTGTCTCAGCTTCTGCCAACCTACCAGTTCGTAAGCATGTAAAAAATGTAAGTAGAAAAATAGGAACCACCTTTGGTGGAAAAGTAACAGCGTTATGTGCTCTTTCGGTGTTTAGTCATGCCGGCCATATGACCATGGAGACATCTTCAGACAGCGCTGGCTCATCGGCTTTGAAACAGAGATGAGCATTGCCTGCTAGAGTCTGGAACGACAAGCACATGTGCCCGAGGGGAACCTTTACCTCCAAGAATGGCCCTTTTTAATAGCCCTTAGAAGGAGTCAGACATCTGAGAAGAAGGCGGGGCTTAGCAATGAGAAGACGGAGTTTCAGGCTACTCCTGAAATTCCCCTATTCCGAAGGAATTGGACGGGTCATTTTCGATCCTAGCTGTCCCGAAGAGACAGTGAAGGTTTGGGGAGATCCAGTGACCTCAGAGACGTTCGCAGGTCTCGGGGGGGCTCGGAATTCAACCCCTTTTGCCAACTCCTTCTGGATTAGCTGTATGCTAACCGAAACTGCAGGTAGCCCCTAAGAATGGTAGAAGTGATTTCAACTGGTAAGCTGATTTTATTACTCAAAGAGAGACGGTCCGCACTAAAATCTAAGCTAATTGAAACCAAAGAACAGAAGAATCTAGCGGCGAATTGGTTTTTTTTAAATGGATTTATGGCCGGTGGTTACCCTATTTCTTAGATGTTTCAAAGATCTACTTTAATACTTTCTCTGACTCTCTTTAAGTGGGCTGTAAATTAACTTACTATAAATTGGCTTTTTACGATTTGACACTTTTATTGCTTGACTGTGTTGGTCTAAGATCAGATAAGATCGCACAGCTCCCAGCGTGTTTTTACTTGCAAATATTTTAGACTGCGTCACAACATGGCGTCGATACATACTCCGAAAAGTTCGTTTCAAATGTTATTTTCTGCATTTCAAAAGTTGTTTGACTCATATGAAATATTTGAAAAAAAAATTGGACCATTTGATATTAAAATATGAAGAAAAAAGTGAGAACGTTGAATGTTTGAATGTTCCTGAAATACAAATGAAGAATGTGAGAAATGAAGCCTTTCAACTTGCTGACATGCAGGGCGTCTGGGTTACTTCGGAGGGAGAAAGAGATGCAGCCATACAGAAGATTTATTTTAAAAGACAGAGCGCAGGAGGAATGAGAAGCATTAAAGAATCTACACTTTATGAAACATCATTTGCAGAATTTTTAATTCCACCCTTGAGAATTAAAAACAAATTGAAAAGTTTAACAAGCCTGGGACAACGTTATTATTTCATCAGAGGCATCCTGAGTAAAAAGGTGCGAAGATATCCCTGTTTGGACTTGCTTATAAAAACATTTGGTAAATCTGTTCTACGAATGCCAATAGGATTGAGAAAGTTTTGTTATTGGAGAGACATAGGCTGATAGATGGAAGAATACAATTTGAAACTAGCTAAATCTAATTACTCTTATTTGTAATAGATATAGCTGAATAATAATTGATATTGATAGTAATGTATATAATGTGGAGTTGATATGATAAATAATAATTGGATATGAGAAGGGAAGGTTGGAAATATTTTTGGACCATATACAAAGGTTATTAATCACAATAATTGTTACTATTAAAAAATAAAATAAAATATATACAGTTAAATGTTAACTAATATGGGGAAAATGTTACGATATACGATATAATTTCATAAAGAAGGGAGAATGATAATAAACTACATTGCATGGAAGATGGAATTTTTGGTATTAAATATTATGGATGTTCAGCTAAAACAGGATATGAGGATTTGATGTTAATAGAGGATTTTACAAACAAGTAAGCAGGTGTCAGCAGGTGGTTATGGACTAAACCTTTGGCATAGTTAAGGATGAAGGATGTTTAAATAACTGTAGTCAACTAAAAGTGGAGGTATAATGATGTCAATATGGTAAACATATGAGTTAAGATATTTGAATTAATATGAATTATGATATGAATTAATTATAATATGAATTAATGGAAGAGATGCACCAAAACATGTTGTAACCAGCTGATATACTTTATATATATATATATATATATATATATATATATATATATATATATATATATATATATATATATATATATATATATATATATATATATATACCTGTGTTACCTCTTTTTTTTTCTTTTTTTTCTTTTTTCTTTTTCTTCGATTTTTTCTTTCCCCACTGGTGTGGGCATGTATTGTTTAAGAAACAAAAATTATTATTACCATTATCTTTTTTTAAAAATAATAATTATAGTCAAATGAAAATGGATATATGATGATGGTGACATGTATGAATATTTGAGTTAAAATGCTCGAGCTAACATGAACTATGTTTCTTGACTGTGGAAGAGATGAAGCGCCAAAAGAGACGCCTAGAGCGCCGCTGGAGGACCAGTAAATCCAAGTCAGACCGAGCACTCTTAAAAGCCTGCATTGGAGCATATCTATCGGCATTACGGACAGCAAAGAACAACCACATTGCCGCTCTGATTGCATCCGCTGAGTCCCGCCCTGCCGCCTTGTTTAGGGTGACCCGCTCCCTCTTAAACACGAGGGTTGCGGGGAACCCTTTACAAGGTAGAGCAGAGGAATATGTCCAGTTCCTCGCGGACAAAGTTGCTCGGCTTCGGATGGACCTGGACTCCAATTGCGCAGAGCCAGCCGAGGTACTGGGGGAAGGTCTTGAACGACACCTCTGGACTGATTTTCAACCTGTTGCTCCTGATGAAGTGGACAAGGCCATGAGAGCGGTGAGTGCCTCCACATGTGTACTGGACCCGTGCCCCTCCTGGCTGGTCGCAAACAGCAGGGAGGTGACGCGGGGCTGGATCCAGGCGATGGTGAATGCCGCTCTTCGGGAGGGTTTCTTTCCACCGGCATTGAAGGTAGCGGTGGTGAGACCCCTCCTGAAGAAGCCATCACTGGACCCAGCCAGTTTGAACAACTACCGTCCAGTCTCCAACCTCCCCTTCATTGGGAAGGTTGTTGAGAAAGTGGTGGCCTCGCAACTCCGGCGGTCCTTGGATGAAGCCGATTATCTAGACTCTTTTCAGTCTGGTTTCAGGCCTGGCTACAGCACGGAAACCGCTTTGGTCGCACTGACCAATGATCTCTGGAGAGCCAGGGATGGAGGTCATTCCTTGACCTCTCAGCGGCCTTCGATACCATCGACCATGGTATCCTTCTGCGACGACTGCGAGAGGTGGGGGTGGGAGGCACCGTTTTTCGGTGGTTCTCCTCCTACCTCTCGGACAAGTCGCAGACGGTGTTAGTTGGGGAGGAGAGGTCGACCCCTAGGCCCCTGAAATACGGGGTTCCTCAGGGTTCGGTCCTGTCCCCCCTGCTATTTAATATCTACATGAAGCCACTGGGTGAGATCATTCGACGGCACGGGATAAAACACCATCAATATGCGGACGATACACAGTTGTATCTGTCCGCCCCGTGCCAACTCAGTGAAGCGGTTGACATGATGTGCCAGTGCCTGGAGGCTGTTAGGGTCTGGATGGGAGTAAACAAGCTGGCACTCAATCCAGACAAGACCGAGTGGCTGTTGTGTTTTCCTCCCAAAAACTTGGTCAATATTCCATCACTCAGGCTGGGGGGTGAAAACCTATGCCCCTCAGACAGGGCTCGCAACTTGGGGGTCCTCCTGGATCCACAGCTGACTTTAGAACACCATTTGTCAGCTGTGACCAGGGGGGCATTTGCCCAGGTTCACCTGGTGCACCAGTTGCGTCCCTACCTGGACCGGGAGGCACTCGCAACAGTCACTCATGCCCTCGTGACCTCAAGACTGGACTACTGCAATGCGCTCTACATGGGGCAGCCCTTGAAGAGTATTCGGAGACTTCAACTCGTCCAGAACGCAGCCGCGCGAGCGATTGTGGTTGTACCTCGGTACACCCACGTTACACCTATCCTCCGCGAGCTGCACTGGTTACCGATCAGTCTCCGGATAAGCTTCACGGTGCTAGTCGTAACTTATAAAGCCCTTCATGGTATTGGATCTGGGTACTTGAGAGACTGCCTGCTGCCAATTACCTCCCACAGACCCATTAGATCTCACAGGGTTGGCCTCCTCCGGGTGCCATCTACCAGCCAATGCCACCTGGCTATTACCCGGGGGAGGGCCTTCTCTGTGGCAGCTCCGGCCCTCTGGAATGAACTCCCCGCAGGGATTCGGACCCTCACCTCTCTCCAGGCCTTCCGAAAAGCCGTCAAAACCTGGCTTTGCCAGCAGGCCTGGGGGTGATGAGTTCCCTCCCCTCTCGACATGTATGGTTGTGCAACTGTTGTCTACTTTTATTATTTGTATTTTGTCTCTTATGTTCCCCCTTTTTTTCCCCTTTGAATTATTCACCGCCCTGAGTCCTCCCGGAGAAGGGCGGCATACAAATAATCAAATACCAAATACCAAATACCAAGAGATGCGCAAAAGTCTATTTGTAACCAACTGATACACTTTCTATAGCATGTAAAGAAGGATGTTGTATTTGTTTTAAATTAAAAATTAAAAAACTTTAATAATAAAAAAAGAAGAAGGAGTCAGACATCTGAAATTGCCCTTCAACCTGAGCAGGTACACAGATCACAGCTTCCAACATGACAAGATGAACAGGGTCTTTATTAAACCATAGGAAATATTTTTCAGGAATGTATCTGTGCCAATTAGTATACTGTGTAAACATTTGGGGAAATCTATTTATCGGCTGTGCACAAATGGCTGTCCTATTCACAGTCGGAGTGGAGTTAAAAAGTCCTTTGCTCTTGTCTCCAGAGAATAAGTGCACGTACCAGAAAAAAAAAATAGCCCATGATGATCAGGAGGAGGGAACATGCTATGATTTTTCGGGGGGGAGTCATAATACAGTGCAAGACATTTCTTGACCAATTTTGGCTAATACCCAGAAATGCTAAATAGGGTTGGATCTAGTAAGTACATAGATAAGCGTGCATTAGTAAATCTCACGCTTGTTTATTTGTGCAGATTTGTGTGTCTTTGTGTATGTGCGTCTTCAAGTCATTGTTGACTCTTGGTGGACTATCTTGCCCTAAACTGCAGTCTTTTTGGCAAGGTTTCAGATGTAATTTGCCATTGACTGCTTCCTAGGACTGAAAAAGAGCGTGACTAGTCCAAGGTCATCCAGCTGGCTTTGTGCCTAAGACAGGACTCACAGCTTTCTGGTTTCTAGTTTGTACCTTAACTACTACATCAAACAGGCACTGGGATGTTGAAAAGAAAATTTGTGTGTGTGTGTGTGGGGGGGGGGTCAGATCAAATCATTTCTTTGCTGTTACTAAGAAAAGAAAAGGAAGATGTACAGGTATGTGAACAGGAGATGAACTCAGCTGAATGGAGGCTTTGCTAGATATTTCTTGGCTCACCAATGTAACTATTAATTGATTCCCCTCCCCCATGAACAATTCTGCTTTTTGCTCTATATGCCTGCTATCCCATTAGAAATGGCACATTCATGTTGTCCCCTACCAATAATTCACAACTGCTGTTTGAGTGTATTTACAGGGTGTTTCTCCAGAATTTTTTTTACAAAGTCATAATTTATCTCAAAAAGAAAAAGGCTCCTCATGGAGTCTGAACACATTTGATAGCAAAATCAGAGAAACAAATTCTCCAAAATTTTGGCATTAAATTGGGAGAGACCCTGAGGGAAGTTTATCACTGCACTGCTATGATTTGTGAATCTTATTTTGGGGGCTTTGAATTGCTGGGAAAGAATCCCATAAAAGTTACCTGTTTTTTTTTCTGGGGAGTGGTAGGGGTGGGGTGAGATACATTTACCAGATTGTTCCCCAGTTTTTGATGTCAGAAATGCATAAATTAATTAGGCAATTAAACCTAATGTAGGGATTTAATACCTCGAATGAATATTCTGAGTGATGATGGCCTCTCTTTTTATTCATATCAATAAATAGCAATTATTCCTAGTGACTGGGGCAGAGACATTATTATCTCCATCTGGAAAGGATATACCAACAAATTATCACCCAGTCAGCCTTCTGAGCATAATCAGTACGATATATGGCAGACACAAATTGTCCAAGGCATAAAATGATATATCTATATTTGCCACCATTGCCTGTGCGATTTGTTTTGTTTTTTTCCTTTTTTGTCATTATTTTAAAAGTAATGAATAAGTAGATGTGTGCCAGACTCACCTAGTGGAAATTTTTAGATTGATTGCAGAAAGAGATCTTCCTCACTGAAGAAGAGGCAAGAGTCTAAGCAGGCTATTCTGGAAAAGCTCAAGGACTAATTCCTGATTGATTGATTGAAATTGAAATCTCCTCTCTTCAATCAGCCAATCTGAGGGTGGGATTTAGCACAGCTGGGCATCTTTCAAACACAGTGATATCCCAAGGGGAATGAACAAGAGTCTTTTTATGCCCCATTGTTCTTTAATTATTATATCAATACAATGATTAGTATCCTTAAAAAGGGAGATTTTCATCCTGCCCAAACAGGACAGAAAACATGTACGTGTGCTGCTTTATGCAGACAATGCAGTTCTATTATCACAAATCTCAAACAGCCCTAAGAAGGGCCAAGTATCGAATCACAGGTATAGCCCAGGTACTTATGGCTTTTATGATGTTTCCTCCACTCAGTTTGGACTTTAATATCTTGAGTATTTGTCGAATGTACTTGGCTGAAGTTAATTCCTTGACTTTATTATGCATTAAGCAGTGACGTGCAGTGAGCTTCATAGCTGGTGAGGCAAGCGCGAAAGCCACACCGAAGCCCCGGCGCCGCATCTGCCATAGAGTGGGACCGGGTCCCGTTCTTTGGTGGACGCGGCACTGGGACTTTAAAGTCCTGCTGCCGGTGCCTGCCACCACTTTAAAGCCCTGCCACCACTTTAAAGCCCTGCGGTGAGAACGTCTGTGCCACTGCCACCTCGCCCCCCGAAAGAAACACACTCAGACACAAATTCCTTAAAAAATTTACAAATTAAATTATCATTTTGAATCCCCCCTCCCTCCGTCTGATCCACATACCTTTTCCAGCTGTGGATTTCAACTCTCCTCTTGTCTGCCCGTCATGATGATAATGTAAAAAATTAAATAAAAAAGCAACTTACTTAGGCAAGGCTGCCAAGGCATGATTTGCTGCTCCCAGATCAGGAGGCAGGAGAATCATGTGCCTCCTTTGCATAAGGAATTTTTCGCCTTTTAACCCTTGCTTAACTCTGAGCAAGCGTTAAAAGGCAAAAAATTCCTTATGCAAAGGAGGCCCATAGTTCTCTCGCCTCGCCCTACAGTTAGCACTAAGCAGATTCAGAGTCACTGTGACTCTGGAGTCTGGCAGCAACTACCTTAGCCTTTTTAATTATTTTTAAAATTCTTTTCTTTTCCTCATGACACTGGTGAGGCCCCGCCTCCCCTGCCTCCCCTGACTGCACGTCCCTGGCATTAAGTCAGAGGCCTCTAAAATCCCCAAGTACTTGTAGCCTTCTTCTGGTTTTACTGCCTTTATCATTTCTTCATTCTCAAGTTCTATTGCATCATCTTCTATGGCCTTGCCTGCTTTGGTTGCCAGTGTTGCACATTTGTCAATTCCAAACTGCATGCCAATGTCTTGGCTAAATTCTTTTGTGCTTTCAATTAATAACCTCAGTTTAGCTTTCGTTTTACCAAACAGCTGGTTGTTGTTGTTGTTGTTGTTGTTGTTGTTGTTGTTGTTATTATTATTATTATTATTATTATTATTATTATACAATTGTATCACAGCGGCCAGTTGTTTCGCCGGATTTGGCATTGGTTACTAGTCGGGCCCCACCCAGGGGCCTAGGACGTCGTAACGTATTTTCGTAATATGCGTGCAGATCCAAGCAGTGCGGCTTTTTGCATTTGACTGATGGTGATTTTGTCAATTTTTAACTGTTTTAAATTATTTAAATTATTATTATTATTATTATTATTATTATTATTATTATTATTATTATTATTATTATCGCAATAACAGAACTGTATCACAGCGTCCAATTGTTTCCCAGATTTGGCATTGATTACTAGTTGGGCCCCACCCAGGGGCCTAGGACGTCGTAATGTATTTTCGTAATATGCATGTAGATCCAAGCAGTGCAGCTTTTTGCATTTGACTGATGGTGATTTTGTCAATTTTTAACCGTTTTAAATGTAATTCCAGTGCTTTTGGAATAGCACCCAGTGTGCAGATTACCACTGGAATTACCACTGCTGGTTTGTGCCATAATCGTTGAATTTCAATTTTTAAGTCCTGGTATTTCACGATTTTTTCATATTCCTTCTCGTCAACCCTGCTATCACCTGGTATTGCGATGTCTATGATTGTAACTTTGTTTTTCTCAACCAGTGTGATGTCTGGTGTATTATGCGCCAGTATTTTGTCCATTTGTATGCGAAAATCCCACAAGATCTTGACCATCTGATTTTTGGTGACTTTTTCAGGCTTATGTTCCCACCAGTTTGTTGCTCTTTTAATATTATAATTTTTGCACAAATTTCAATGTGTCATTTGTGCTACTGAATTGTGCTGCAATAATCAGTCTGCGTGATTTTTTTTACAGCAGCTGAGTATGTGATCAACAGTTTCATCAGCTTCTTTGCAAAGTCTGCATTTGGCATCATCAGAGGATTTTTCGATTTTGGCCTTAATGGCATTTGTGTGGATAGCTTGTTCTTGTGCAGCCAGGATTAGTGACTCTATTTCTTTCTTTAATGTACCTGCTGTTAACCATAACCAAGTTTTTTCACTGTCCACTTTATCTTTTATTTTTTCCAGAAATTGGCCATGTAGTGCTTTGTTCTGCCAACTCTCCATTCTTGATTTTATCACATCTTTCCTGTATTCTTGTTTCGTCTGTTGGACCTTCATCAGTTGGTTCAATGATATCTGGTTCTGGTGGTAGTGTTGTTATTTCCTCCCTGGCATCTTCTTTTGGGAGTTCTACTACAATGTTTTTAGTTGTGTCTTGAGTATTGGTTGTTTCCGCTTGTGATGTTGTTTTTTATTTTTGCAAATTGCCTGAATTTCCTCAAGTTCAACTTCACTAAACACTTTATTCCGTATAATAAATCACCTTTGATCTACTAGTCGTTGTTCACTAACATTTGAATCTGGATATTGTTGTTTCCATAATTCATACGTTTGCTTTAAATAGCCTCTTTTTTCTGGCTCAGAGTTGTAATAACAGGCCATTATGGCACGATTTTCATCTGCACTATATTTTTGTCGTTTTGTTGGCTGGTCCACTTGTAGCCCACTTGTCGATGGATGCCCAGGGACCTCAACATCCACCGCAGCCCTTGTTAACCCACGCAACGACCAATGCGGTATAGAATTTTTATTTGTTTCTTTCACCATGTTATATAGGTTGGCGGGTTTTTTTACGGGGTCAGTTTGGCAACCTGTGGGAATAATTGCAGAGACCTGCTCCCACAGGATGTCTCATAGAGCACACGAAACAATGAAAGTGCATGGGATGTGGAAAACAGGATAAATGACTCATAAAAGTAACTGGACATAGGCAACTCTGGCCGCCTAAGTGATAACATTGTATGCTAATGAGTGTAATAATAAAAGGGGGTTTCGGACTTTGTTCTGAGCTCTCATCCCAAGACAACTTGCCTGCGTGTCTTATTCCTCATGAGAGACCACCACATGTGGTGACCCCGATGTGATCCTGTGTACGTCCCTGCTACCCTCTGCTTACTGCCTGGAATAGGCTTGGTGCACCCGACGACGTCGCTGGCGACTGACTGACTCTAATTTGTAAGTATGGGGGGGTGGAATGTCTGCAGCTCAGAAAGTTCATGTTGAAGAGCTTAGGCAATTAGGCAGGAAAAAATATTTAAGCACCCAAGACCAAAAAATTACCAAGCCTCTCTCTAAATCAGAGGCTATAAAATTGCTTGCCTATGTTTGGGCTAACTGTCCATCTTATCCGGAACATGGTTCCTTAAAAGCTGAGACATGGAGGAAAATTGGCGCAGTCCTCCACCAAGTTCCGAGGGCTCCCCCAGATGTTCTTTGTCTGTGGAAAATTGCCTATACATTGATTCAGACACATGCTGAATCCCCTCTTCAGCTGTTGTTGAATCCACCTCCTTATCAAACAACGTTTGTTATGTTAACAACTCCTGCTCCAGACTTACGGGTTTGCCAACCCACGGCTCCTGAGGGTTTTCCCCAACCCACATGCTGTCAGACTACTGCTGACAGCTCCTCTGGCCACGCCCAACAGCCAGGAATTATTACAGGAGCTTATCAAAAAGCAATAAAAGAAGGAGGTTTAGACACCTCCGATTTAAAGGATACTGAGTTGTTTCCAGTCACATACCAAAATACACAAGCAGGTATTGTTTTTGACTGGGAACCCGTGCCTCAGGTAATGATTAAAGAATTAAAAACTGTGGTACAGGATTATGGAATTACCAGTCACTACTCCAGAGGACTTCTTAATTCTCTAGTGGATGCCTATCAACTGCTACCGCAGGATTGGAAAGATTTGGCTCGGATGTTGCTTAATGGAACCCAGTATGTGGTGTTTGAGTCCGAGTACAAAAGGGAATGCTTAATAGCCCTACTATGTGTCAGGCTTTTGTGGATTTTGCATTACAACCTTTCCGTAAATCTCATCCTACTTTTTTGGTTTACCATTATATTGATGACATTTTGGTTGCGGCTCCTGGCCCAAAGGGTACAGTACAACTTGTGCTATCGGAGCTTGTTACATTATTGGCCACGTTTGGTCTTCAAGTAGCCCCAGACAAAATTCAGACCCATGAACTTTTTCCTACTTAGGCCATAAGGTTTTGGCCTCGTACTCATCTCCGGTAGAACCCTCCATCAAAATACCCTCGCCTTTGACTTTGGTTGCCTTGCAGCAAATTTTAGGCACCATAAATTTTGTAAGACCCTTTTTGGCTCTTACCACCATGCAATTAGCCCCATTATTTATGGCATTAAAGGGACCTTTAGGCCCCTCTTCTATTGTACTTCTTACTCCGGCCCAGGAGCAAGTGTTTAGTTTAATAAATGAGGCAATGACCACCCGTTGGGTGGATCGAGCTCTACCAGATCACATACTCTCATTGGCAACTTTTGCTACTCCTCCGTTATCCACTGGGGCACTTATACAATGCCATGACAAAAAAGTTTACGTTGTAGAATGGTTACACCTCCCTCATACCCCACGTAAGTCCATCAGTTCCCAGCCTCATTTAATGGCTCTTTTAATAAATAAGGCTCGCTTTCGAGCTTAATGCCTTATTGGTTTTGATCTTGCTGGTTTGTATGTCCCCATTTCTCTTACTGTTTGGGAACCCCTCTTGGCCACATCTGATGTCTTACAACTTTCCTTGGCCGATTGGTCGGGTTTTGTGTCTTGTCATTTACCTTCTGATCCCTGTTTTCAACTTTTCCTCAACGTTCCCCTTTCCCTGTCTACTTCCTTGGTAACCTCCCCTCTCTTGGATACGTTGACGCTTTTTGTGGATGGGGGAAAAACATATGGTTCTTGTGTGTGGCAACAGGATGGATCCTGGCACACAAAAATCACCCCGCCTCAATCCTCTGCTCAACGTGCTGAACTTGCCGCTACGATTTTGGCTTTTCAGACTTTTCCCCATTTACCCTTTAATTGGATTTTGGATAGCATTTATGTCAGCTTCTGCCTTGCTGTTGCTTCAGCTGCCATGAAACGGGAAGGGGGGGGCTGGTATTTGGGAGGGGTTAATTGATGTGCTGGAGGAATGTTCTAGGATGTACCAGACGTTGGGATTGCGCATGCGTGTGTGTTTCCCGCCTGCATCAACGGCCTCGACATTCTATCTTCGGCCTGTCTTTTTGAAGTTATCTCACACCTGACACTTGAAGGACTTATGATTGGACTGGAGCTATGATCCTAAGGGGGGGGGAATGGGCTATTCTATATATCAATTGCTTTCGCGCCTAATTAAGCAGACTTTGCTTTGCTACTGCTCGCTTACCATTTATAATTAGTAAAAGTACTTTTGATTTCCAATCCATGGAGTCTCTTAGTCTTCTTTCCTAATTATGTAATGGAGCGGTGCTGACACTTTATGTGTATCGTGTTCTTATTTCTTTGCCTAATCCCTATGTTTCTCCCTCTTTGGACGACTCTCTCCTAAGCCTTTTTCTTACTCTTCAACTCCTTTTGCAATGTCGTGTTTGTCCCTTCTTCCCCGCCCATATTCGTAGCCACTTGCCTTTTCCGGGCATGCTTCAAGAGGGCAATGCCCGGGCGGATGGAGCTGCTTCTGCAGCCTCCTCCATTCTAGTCCTTTCCCCGGTTATTCCATGGGATAGTCATGCATATTTTCATCAGAATAAAAAAGCTCTTATGAAACAATTTTCTCTTTCAGCTCAGGAGGCATCAGCCATTATTCAACAATGTCCTACCTGTAGCCTTCAAGCACATGCAGTTCCCCAAGGTGTCAACTCTCGGGGGACACAAAGTTGTCAATTGTGGCAAATGGACGTGACTCAATATTTGCCATTTGCCCCTTGGAAATATTTACATGTTTCCATTGACACCCATTCAGGCTTTATTATGGCCACCCCCCAATGGGGTGAGGCCACCAAACATGTTATTAATCATTGCATTCGGACTTTCTGTATTTTGGGTAACCCAACAGAGTTGAAAACTGATAATGGCCCAGCTTACACTAGTTCCGCCTTTGCGGCGTTTTGCCATCGCTGGTCCATTATCCATAAATTTGGTATTCCTTATAACTCTACTGGTCAAGCCATTGTGGAACGAGCTAATCAAACTTTGAAAACTGCTCTTGCTGCACACTCCAAAAATAAAGGGGAAAATAACCCCGGCTTACCTGGAATACAAAATGTTTTAAATCTTACTCTCTACACTCTCAACTTTCTTAATGTTACCGGCACCCCGGGTCTCACGGCCGCCAGCAGGCATTTTTCTGCTTCTCCTGCAGACACTCCACGTCCACAAGTGTACTACCTACGTCTGCCGGACCCGTCCCGGAAAGGTCCTGCCTCCCTCATTACTTGGGGCCGTGGTTATTCCGCAGTTGAAGACCATGGTGAAATTATCTGGACACCTGCTCACTGTGTTCAGCCTTACATGGTGCCTGCTGACATTCCCTTGGTGTAGTACACATGACTTGGGGGCCTGGGGTCCCAATTCTTATTTACAGGACTTAAAGAAGGTTTCACACCTTTTTAATTTAACTAATTGTTGCATTTGCTTACATATCCCGGCTGATAGCAAAGGTGGCATGGTGTTACACGCTATTCCCTTTAATGAAACAGGATGGAATCAAGCTACCTGGCCTAGAACGCAAAGTTTGCTCAACATCACATATGCTGTAGCCACCCGTGTGCAGGAACCTGCTCATTACTGTTTTTCCAGCACAGGCCGATGGACGAATGCAACATATCTTGGCACCTCCTTGGTTCACCGAGGAACTCCGGGAGAAGAAGCGCCGGAGGAGACGCCTAGAGCACCTGTGGAGGTCCGATAAGTCCGAGGCGAGCCGAGCACTTCTGACTACCTGCACCAAGGATTACATCCGGGCACTAAGAGCTGCCAAAAGAACACATATCTCTGCCTTGGTAGCGTCCGCCGAGTCACGCCCAGCCGCCCTGTTTAAGATCACCCGCTCCCTCCTCAATAGGAGGAATGTGGGAGACCCCTTGCAGGGTAGGGCTGAGGATTATGCCCAGTTCTTGGCGGACAAAGTTGCTCGGTTTCGGTCGGACTTGGACTCCACCGCGGTAGATCCAGCCAAGACACAGGGGGATTACTTGGCAAACCATCTCTGGGTTGAGTTCCAGGATGTTGCCTCTGGGGATGTGGACAAGGCCATTCGAGCTGTAAGTGCCTCCACCTGTATTCTGGACCCGTGTCCCTCCTGGCTGGTTGCCAACAGCAGTGAGGTGACACATGGCTGGATCCAGGCGGTCGTGACCGCCTCCCTTCGGGAGGGGCACTTCCCCGCCGCACTTAAAACGGCGGTGGTGAGACCCCTCCTGAAGAAACCATCCTTGGATCCAGCCATCTTAAACAACTATCATCCTGTCTCCAACCTCCCCTTTATCGGGAAGGTTGTTGAGAAGGTGGTGGCCTTCCAGCTTCAACGGGCCTTGGAGGAAGCTAGTTATCTTGACCCCTTCCAGTCCGGCTTCAGACCTGGTTACAGCACAGAAACCGCTTTGGTCGCATTGACCGATGATCTCTGGAGGGCCAGAGATGGAGGCCATGCGTCCATCCTGGTTCTCCTTGACCTCTCAGTGGCTTTCGATACCATCGACCATGGTATCCTTCTGCGACGACTGCGGGAGGTGGGGGTGGGAGGCACTGTTTTGCAGTGGTTCTCCTCCTACCTCTCGGACAGGTCACAGTCGGTGTTGGTCGGGGGGCAGAGATCGTCCCTGAGGCCCCTAACATATGGGGTGCCGCAGGGTTCGGTCTTATCCCCCCTACTATTTAACATATACATGAAACCGCTGGGCGAGATCATTCGGAGGCACGGGATAAAATACCATCAATACGCGGACGATACGCAACTGTATCTGTCCGCCCCGTGCCAACTCAATGAAGCGGTGGACGTGATGAACCAGGGTCTTGAGGCCGTTAAGAACTGGATGAGCGCTAACAAACTGGTACTCAACCCGGACAAGACCGAGTGGCTGTTGTGTTTCCCTCCCAACAATTTGGCTGATATTCCAACACTCAGGCTGGGGGGTCAAATTTTATACCCCTCAGATAGGGTCCGTAACTTAGGAGTCCTCCTGGATTCACAGCTGGCTTTTGACCATCAGTTGTCGGCTGTGACCAGGGGGGCATTTGCCCAGGTTCGCCTGGTCCGTCAGTTACGGCCCTACCTGAACCGGGAGGCTCTCGCAACAGTCACTCGAGCCCTTGTGATCTCTAGGCTGGAATACTGCAATGGGCTCTACATGGGGTTGCCCTTGAAGTGCATCCGGCGACTGCAGTTAGTCCAGAATGCAGCCGCGCGTGTGATAGTGGGCGCACCGCGGTTCGCCCACATTACACCTATCCTCCGCGAGCTGCACTGGCTACCTGTCGATCTCCGGGTGCGCTTCAGGGTACTGATGACCACCTTTAAAGCACTCCATGGTAGTGGATCTGGGTACTTGAGAGACTGCCTTCTGCCGATTACCTCCCTTCGACCGATTAGATCGCACAGACTGGGCCTCCTCCGAATCCCATCTGCCAGTCAATGTCGACTGGCGACTACACGGAGGAGAGCCTTTTCTGTTGCAGCTCCGACCCTGTGGAACGATCTCCCCGTCGAGATTCGTACCCTCACCACCATCCAGACCTTCCGCACAGCCCTTAAGATCTGGCTCTCCCAGCAGGCCTGGGGATAGGTTCCCAATTTACCCGCCCGAGTGTTGACTGTGGAATGCAAGTTGTGTTTTATTATTTTATTTTGTTCACTTATTGTTTGTTTTCTGGTATTGCACCCCCTTCCCTGTGATTGTAAGCCGCCCTGAGTCCCCTCAGGGAGAAGGGCGGCCTATAAATCTTAATAAAATGCCAAAATGCCAAAATGCACCTACACTAATTGTGAGACTCTGATTCCGTGGAATGGATTGGCTACTTGTTGTAATGCCATTAATACAACAGTGCCAGATGGAGTCAATAAATACTGGGCTTGCAGTCAAATGTAGGCCATGGTACAGTTTGCCAACTCCTCGAAAAAAGGAACTTATGACATACCTAATATGTGGCTCATATGTGGTAGAAGGGCTTACCGACAGACTCCACGAAATTGGCAAGGCGTATGTACATTGGGATTGTTGGTCCCGGGTATATATGCTATGAAAGAATTACCTAGTAGAAGAATTCGAAATAAATGAGACACCTTCTCCGAATCCCCCCTGACGTTGGGAGGATCATCCTGGACTCAATTTTCTAGAGGTGTTCTCCCTCCACTAGGTGTTGCTATGAATTATAGAGATTTGCATAAGTTAAATAATTGGACTGTTGTTATGTTTAATGAAACTATTACTGCTCTAAAATTAGTTAATCAGGAACTGGGGGAAATACATAGTGTAACATTGCAGAATCGTTTTGCTTTGGATATTATTTTGGCTGCAAAAGGTGGTGTTTGTGCTTTGATTCATTCACATTGTTGCATGTACATTCATGATAATCAACCTAATATTACTGCCACAGTGGAAAAAATGGAGTCCTTGGTACGTAACAACCCCCTGCATAGTGATGGCTCTGGTACCATCGACTTCTGGGGGGCTCTGTGGTCATGACTACCTGATGGCTCCTGGCTGAGATCACTGATTCCTGTGATAATAACCATTGTTGTATTGCTGGTGTTACTCTGTTGTTGTATTCAATGCCTCCCATCCCTGCTATAAACGTGCAAAACCCTTCTTCCCTCTAATAGGGTGGACACTCTGGCCATGGAAACCAAGGTCCATCTGAACTTAGAGGAGGTCTCCGTTGATAATATAAAAAAGGAGGAGATGTGGGAATAATTGCAGAGACCTGCTCCCACAGGATGTCCCATAGAGCACATGAAACAATGAAAGTGCATGGGATGTGGAAAACAGGATAAATGACTCATAAAAGTAACTGGACATAGGCAACTCTGGCCGCCTAAGTGATAACATTGTATGCTAATGAGTGTAATAATAAAAGGGGGTTTCGGACTCTGTTCTGAGCTCTCATCCCAAGACAACTTGCCTGCGTGTCTTATTCCTCATGCGAGACCACCACAGCAACCCTCCTCCTTACTCATCCAGGCTTAGGACTGGCAATGGCGGAGTTGTTGTTGTTGTTGTTGTTGTTGTTGTTGTTGTTATTATTATTATTATTGGATCAATTATGAAAAAAAACAGAGATTATGCCCCTAAGGTGCTTTTTCAAGAGGCAACTTGATTTCCTTGTTTTCCTTTTAAGACATCATCCCAGAAGCTTCTTCAGCTCTGACTGAATCTCTATAGTCACAAAGTTTGTGCATTTTGCACAGGCCATTTTTTTTAAAAAAAAAATTGCATCGGATTCTATGAGGACATGAAATAGAGCAGGCTGATTTCAAATATCCTGGAAGCATCACATGGACAGTGCTCAGGTTGCTTCAAACACCCACAAGAATTTCCCAGCAATCCATTTGTTCATGTTCTAGAGAGGTGTCCAGTGCATACCAGCTGCCTTCAAGTTTTTCAGAGCTAAGACATTATCCAAGTCACAGAGCACAATTAAATGCAGGAATGAATTGTCAGACGTTGAAACAAGATGGTCAAATGTCCTAAGAAAGCTATTCTAAGTGGCAAAACACATGCCTAATATTGCCCTGAAGAGTTAACAAAAGTTGAAACAACAACATGGCTAATGTGTATTTAAAGAGCAGCTAAAGGTTCACTTCCAATCTCAAGGTGTGACACAACTAGCTTTAATGGATAAAGCAAAACCCACCCAATGTGTATTTATTTATGAACACAATACATCTCAGTGAGTATTTTATTGCTACAGTTTAGTATTATTTCATCAGCAGAGCTGGGGCAGGATTCTGTGAAATTCCACATCCTGAAAGGCTTGGTTCTTGTAAAGATAGCGACATTGAAAAACAAATTCATATTCTGCTATTTAAATGCACGCAATGCTCCTAGTATCCCTTCAAAAATCCATTTCTGCAATCGACTGAAGAATTTTATGTTCCGTGTTTACCAACTGACTAGGACTTTTAAATACTCAAGCACTGAGAACAGGGTTCATATAATAGCTTTATTTAACTCAACGTTCACAGAACTAGAAAGAGAGAACAAAACAATGCCTGCTTGACAGCTATTTATACTTGACAGCTGTCAGGCGGGGAACCAATCAGGGAGGCACAATTCTCCCACCGGCCGGCAGCCATGCTAGAACCAATCAGCTCTTCTTCCGGCTCTGGTCGTGGCTGCTGTCTGTGTCGGGAGGACGCAACACTCCTTTTCCCCAGATTGCGCATGCGTAATCGTTTAGATACTACGGTCTTCAGCGCATGCGCTGGGAACGCCTTGGTAAGGGAGTGTCTGTCGTCGTCGGAGGTCTGTTGTGACACAGCGGAGTTGAAGGCCCGGCCCCCAGACGAGCGCGAATATTTGAAGGTAAGTGCCCGGCCAGGACGTCAGCGGGTAGCACACGGCGAGGAGGAACGGGGAAAACAGGTTGAAACTGGTGAGCCGCATTTTGCTGTGGCTGAGATTTCTGAGTGGCCGGCTGGCATGCAGCGCCTGGTTGTGGTTGTGGTGATGGTGAGGCCAGCTGGGGCGGCATCGGAGGTGTCTCGCAGCGGCGCAGTTGGTTTATATGGCACCGCGAAAGTCGTCCATCGTTGAGCTGGACCCTGTAAGAGCAGGGCCCAGTTAGTTCTGTTATGACCCCCGGCAGCCACCTAGGATCTCCGGTGAAGTTCTGCGCGAAGACCCCCTCCCCCACCAGAAAGGACCGAGGGGGCCGTGGATTGGGAAGGCAGTGGGGGCGAAGGAGGGGTGCAGGCGGTCAAGAGTGGTCCAGAGGTGGCTCCCCATGAGGACTTCGGCTGGACTTTTGCCGAAGGCCTGACAGGAGGTGGTATGCTGGGCCAGGAGATGGGCCGGCCAAGGAAGGTGGGAGACATGGGCAAAGGCCTCCTTGGCTGAGCAGCCACACCGCTCTGCTATGCCGTTCCCCGCAGGGTGGTACGGGGCCACCAGCACGTGGCGAATGCCCAGGTCTGCTAAGTAGGACTGGAAGGAAGCAGAGGTAAACGGAGGGCCATTGTCTGAGACAATGATGTCCAGAATGCTGTGGGTTGAGAAAAGGGAGTCTAGGAGTTGTATGGTGGTGCTGGACGTGGTGGACTGCATAGGAAAAATGTCAACCCATTTAGAAAGGGCGTCCACCATGAGGAGGAAGGTGCGGCCATCAATGGGGCCAAAAATTGAGTTGGCACCACAGGGCAGGGGGGGTATCCCATTCGTGGGCTGGGGTGGAGGGAGGAGCTGGATGGATGGCCTGGCAAGCTGGGCACCGCTGGACCCAGCCAGCAATGTCCGCGTCCATAGAGGGCCACCAGACATAGCTGCAACTGAGGGCCTTCATTCGCACTATGCCAGGATGGCCCTCATGGAGGCGGCGGAGAACTTGCTGGCGGAGGGCAGCAGGGACGATGACCCTGGAGCCCCAGAAGAGGCAGTCTTGTAGGATGGACAGTTCATCCCAGCGGCAGAAGAACGGCAGGAACTCGGCAGTGCGAGTGTCTGCCGCCCAGCCCCGGCATACAGCATCCAGGACCCTCAGGAGGAGGGGGTCGGATCAGGAAGTGCAGGCAATGTCGGCCGCGGAGAGAGGGAGGGCGAGCTCGTTAGTCACTGAGATGATGGAGGTCACGGGGGCAACATGAGAATGGGCAGCGGGCAGCGGCTGAGGGCGTCCGCATGACCCATGTGTTTGCCGGGTCGGTAGAGAAGGGTGTAGGTGTAGGAGGCCAAGAACTCCGACCACGTGGAGTGGTCAAGAGGATGGGGGGGTGAGCCTGTCCCCCGATAGAATGCGCAGAAGGGGCTTGTGGTCAGTTAAGAGGGTGAAGGGATGGCCATAGAGGATGCAACAAGGACCACTTTGAAGGTGAATTTCTTCCAGCTTGTAAAACTTGGATATTGCTGTTGGCAAAATAATGAAACATGATAGCAAAGATTTTGATCTTGCATGCCTTATTTGCATGTTCCTTTTTGTAGGTTTTATTTGGTTAAGTTCTGGTTAGTCCACATCGTTGGCCTGTAATAAAGTGTAGGAAGTTATCAACCAGCCCTGTCCCAGAAAAATGAAATATCCTAGGAAATATTGAAAAGGTAGAATATTTCTCTGCATGTGAAAAGAAAGAAACATGTTTTAAAAGACAGAATAGCTGCCTGCAGCTTCCTGCCCATCCCTCTTTGTCAATGAGCCATTAAAGCCTGAGCTAGTCCACTTTACATAATAAAGAGTTATCCCCTTCAGCTCCAGAGTAATGGGATTAAGGCATGATAATATTGGCCCTTTACCCAACTTGCTACATGGCATCTGAGAACTCTACCAAACCTGGATTCAAAACGCAGCCTAGAGAGTTGCCCCTGCATGGGCCCATGGGAGTCTGACAACCAATCAGAATACAAACTCAAGATCAAAGGCCAGAGAGGGCATAAAACCAGGGACTCAGCATCTCTTCCTTCCTTGCTTTCCCTTCCCTTCTCCACCAACATTGAAGCATGTGATCACCTTTTCTGTTCAGGACTCAAGCCATGTGGTCCTGTCCACCATTAAAACCATCTTTCCAAGCAGCCTCCATGTTTCCAGTGTCTTTTTCCCCACTTGGAGCTGAACCCAGAAGGACATTTCTTCCAACAAAAGAATTACAGTATTCGTATTAATAGTATATGAGGGCATTCTCGTAGTAATAGTACTTGATCAATTTGATATTAACTAAGCAAAAATGTAAATTAAAACAAGTCTAGTTTTTATCCTTGCCAGCCCCTTTTTTGCTATGGCCTCACTCCACTCTTCTGAATGCAACTTCGTAACCCCTCCCCCAAAGTGATATGCTCTTGTTCTAGCATGCAAATTATCCGATAATCTATGACCATGATGGCGAATCTATGGCACGCGTGCCATAGGTGGCATGTGGAGCCATTTGTCAGGGCATGCAAGACTTGCCCTGTCAGTTGGCCAGCGCACATGCTCGCGCTGGCCATCTGACTTTGGCCTCCTTTTGAGGCCATTTTTCACCCTCCGGAAGCTTCCCTGAAGCGTTGCTTTTTGCCCTCCGGAGCCTTCAGGGAAGCCTCCTGAAGCCCCCTGAAGGCTCCAGGGGGCTAAAACCGGCCCTATGAGCAAACGGGAAGTCCATTCCTTAACTTCCAGGTTCGCTGTAGGTCCATTTTTTGCCCTCCAGAGGCTTTAGGAAAACTCCTAAAGCCTCTGGATGGCCTCTTGGGGGGGAGGTGTCAGGGGAGGCTGTTTTTGCCTTCCCCAGGCTCCTATAAAGCCTCTGGAGCCTGGGGAGGGCGAAAAAAGCACACCAAAAATGGGAGGAGGGAGCGCTGGCATGCATGCATGCGCACTGTGGTCTTGCGCATAGCATTATGGGTGTGGCATGCTGGCACATGACCCCTCTGAGCTCTCCCCGCTTTTGGCATGTGAGCCAAAAATGGTTCGCCATCACTGATCTATGAGCCATTGGTTCAGCTTGCTATCTATAGGAGCTTAGCAATCAAAGGAGACCTCTAATTGTGGACACAGAGGAAGAACATGGAAAGCTTTGCTAAGCAGTTTCCAGAGCACAGAAACATGTTCTTCCTAAACTTCCACCAGTACTCACCCTCCTTTTTTCTATCCTGGGTCAAGGATGCCCTTATTTTTGTTCAACGTACTAGCAAATTGGCAAGCAAACAAGGAAAGCTGGAGACAAATGGGCAGTGCAATTAGCTGTAACACATGCCTTGGAATGGAGTTTGGATTATAATTGTAATTGCAATTGTTTGGAATCCTTGCTTATAAGCCTCAGGGAGTCTTAATCAAGCATTATAACAAAGCAAATGGTTGACACAAACGGCTGTGTGCTCTGAATTAATTTCCAAAGCAGAAGCTGGGAGTGGACTGAATAATATACTCGGTGTATATGACCTCCATGTAGAGCACAGATGTTCTGGTTTAGCCTTTAAAATGTGGAATATCTATTTTCCAGATACATAATATCAATGTGTGAACAAGAAAGTTTGGGAAGCCCCCCCCCCCCCCCCGCCCCGAAAGAATGAAATATTTTGGGGAATATTTAAAAAGGTAGAATATTTCCCTAAAGGAGAAATGTGTTTTTAGAGGCAGAAGACAGACTCAATCTTTCTTAATAGCCCCCATCTGATATTTTGTGCCCATTAAGAAAGATTGGGTCAGCCTATTCACAAAACAAAAGAACTTCAGCTCCAAGAATGGGATCAAAATTTGGGTGGAGTTCTCCTCCACCCAAATTCTAAGAACAGGACATAACCCTTTAGGAAATATCATAATAGGATTAACCCACTACCATTTAGCAGAAGACACAGAACTCACTACATTGCACAATCTCCAAGGGCTGTGATAGTTATCCTTTTTGTCCTTTGTTGCGTCCTCCTGACGCAGCTGGCAGCCAAATCACGCCCTGCCGCAACCTGATTGGTCCAGGCGCAGTTGGCTGCCGGCGGGAGAATTGCGCCTCTCCCATTGGCTGGCTGCCTGACAGCTATCCGTATAAATAGCTATCAGGCGGCGCTGTCAGGCGCGCAAGTCCTGAACTGTTAATGTTGAAGCCTGTTGAATAAAAGCTGTTAACTTTACCTCAACAAGGTGGAGCTCCAAGCCTTCTTGGGGCTCTTGAACTTCTACGCTGCCTTCATCCCCCATAAGGCTTCGGTGGCGGAGCCCCTGCACGCTCCTTACCGATCACAAGCCCCTCCTGGGCATCCTAGCAGGGGATCACGCCACGCCCCCTATCCTCTCCCCGCGCATGACTCGCTGGTCCGAGTTCCTTTCAGCATATGCTTACCGGCTGCACTACCAGCCTGGCAAGCACATGGGCCATGCGGATACCCTCAGCTGGTGCCAATTGCCCCTACCACTCTCCGACCCAGCCCCCTCCGTGGCCTCCGGCGTCTTCCTCATAGACGACCTGGAGCTGCCGCTCTCCACCTCGGATATCGCCACCTCCACAGCCACCGACCCACTCCTATCCTGCGTGTTAGATGCCGTTCGCCGGGGCTGGACGGCAGACTCTTGGACTCCCAAGTTCCAGCCGTTCCTCCGCCGCCGCACCGAACTTTCCGTCCTCCAAGGATGCCTCCTCTGGGGATCTCGAGTAATCATCCTGCCCTCCCACCACCAGCTGGTGCTCCGCCAGCTCCATGATGACTCCGATGACGACGCCTCGCCTCGCTGGGTGAGTTCAAATAAAGGCCCCATGTTGATCCCAATAGAATTAAGGGTACCACCCGATGGGGTGACAGAACAGCTTCCTGCCCTCCTTGACTCAGGCTGTTCAAGATGTATGATTAACCCTGCAATGGTGGAAAAACTAGGCCTGAAATTAAGAACTTTGAAAACCCCTATTGTGTTTTGCCAAATCAATGGATCCATTGCAGGGGGTGGCCCAGCCCATTTCTATACTGAACCTCTAGAGATGAAAATGGGCACTCACGTAGAATTGATCTCTTTTATTGTGGCTCCTGGAATGGACAGGCCCTTGATTTTGGGACTCCCCTGGTTTCGTAAATGGAACCCTCGCATTAATTGGAAGGAGGGGTGGCTGCGCATTTGCACCAGCACAGCTTCGAATGAGGAGGGCGATACCCCAGAGCCAGCTGGCTCCAGCCCCGCATTGGCCGCCAGGGGCCAGGAGAGAATTGAGGGGGAGGAAAAAATTCCGAAGGAGTATTGGGACATGAAAGGAGTTTTTAGTGAAAAATCTTCAGATAAGCTTCCACCCCACAGACCTACTGATTGCTCCATCGATATTTTGCCAGGAGTAAAGCTTCCAAAGCCCCAAATCTATTCAATGTCTCCTAGGGAGATGGAGGAAATGAGAAAATTCATTGATAAAAACTTGGAAAGGGGTTTCATCGAGCCAGCACGACCCAAGGTAGCTGCACCTGTATTGTTCAGAGAGAAGAAAGATGGCTCCCTGAGATTATGTGCTAATTTCAAAAACCTGAACTGTATCTCAGCTCAAAACCTATACCCGTTACCGTTGATGAAGGACATGCTGGCCCAATTGGGAAAGGGCCGCATTTTCACTAAATTGGACCTCAGGGAGGCGTACTATAGAGTATAAAGGAGGGGGATGAGTGGAAGACGGCTTTCAACTGCCCCCTCGGTTGTTTCCAGTTCCGGGTGATGCCCTTTGGCCTGCAGGGGGCGCCTGCAGTCTTCATGCAATTAATTAATGAGATTTTGCATGACCACCTTTACAAGGGCATTAGCGTATATTTGGACGATATCCTTATTTACACTCAAACTTATGATGAACACGTCACATTAGTCCGCACTGTCCTGAAGAAGCTCCGGGCTGCTGAACTCTATGCCAAGTTGTCCAAGTGTGAATTTCACCAGGAGAAGATTGACTACCTTGTATCTCCCCCGCTGGTATTCAGATGGACCCTGCTAAGGTGAAGGCGGTCACTAAGTGGGAGGTGCCCTGTACACGTAGACAATTGCAGAAATTTTTGGGTTTTGCCAATTTCTATCGTCAGTTCATCCCTTCTTTTGCCAAAATTGCGCTTCCCATCACTAATTTGTTGAAGTCCAAAGGTGGGCCTAAACCTAAGCCTAGCAAACCGCTGGATTGGACCATGGAGTGTCAGGCTGCTTTTGAGAAGTTGAAACGGCTCTTTGCGGCGGAACCGGTTCTGAAGCATCCGGACATGGACAAGCCTTTTGTTGTTCAAGCTGATGCCAGCGACGTGGCAGTTGGGGCCGTCTTGCTTCAGACCAACGACCAAGGTAATTTACAACCATGCGCATACACCTCCCGTAAGCTCACGGACACAGAAAGGCATTGGGCAATCTGGGAGAAAGAGGCATTTGTGGTGCGTTGGGCTTTGGCCATGTGGTGCCACTTTCTGGAGGGCACTAAGCACCCATTTGAGGTGTGGACTGACCATAAGAACTTAGAGGCTTTGAGGACTCTGAGGCGCCTCTCCCCTAAGCAGATGCACTGGGCTCAGCATTTCAATCGATTCAATTTCACACTCAAGTACATCCCAGGAGGGAAGAATTTCATGGCTGATGCTTTGTCCAGACTCCCACAGTACAACTGCTCTAAGCTGAGTATTGTTCAACCCGTGGTTCCCGCATCCAGCCTTGCTGCTCCGGTTGTCACTCGGCAGCAGGCGCGCTCGAAAGTAGAAGTGCCTCAAGATTTCCTTTCTGACCTCAAGCAGGCCCTTCCCCAGGATGACTGGTTCAAGCAGCATCAAGGTGAATGCATAATGAGGGACGATTTACCGTGGATTGGGGCGAAACTTTACGTCCCTGCCTGTCTTCGTCTCATTGTTCTCCAACGGGCTCACAATTCCAAGTTGGCGGGTCACTTTGGATTTGTGAAGATGCTGCACTTGGTGAAGAGGCAGTTTTGGTGGCCCTCTTTGAAAAAAGACATTGAACTTTATGTTGCCAGTTGTCCGGTCTGTGCAGCCGCTAAACGACCACCAGGGAAACCGCAAGGTCTACTCCAATCTGTAGCCCGCCCTGTCGCCCCTTGGAAGGAAATCTCTATGGACTTTATTGTTGAACTTCCCGAGAGCCAGGGGCACACCGTCATATGGGTGGTTACTGACTTATTTTCCCAAAAAGTTCATTTTATTCCATGCCACAAGATTCCTTCTGCGAAGGCACTTGCTAAGCTCTTCATTTCTCACGTTTACCGTTTACATGGGGTGCCTGATCACATCATTTCCGACAGAGGTGTCCAATTCACTTCTGTTTTCTGGAAGGAATTTCTTAAGCGCATTGGCTCCGCCCAGGGCCTAAGCTCCGCCCACCACCCTCAGACCAATGGGGCTTGTGAGAGTACTAATTCTGTTCTGGAACAATATTTACGTTGTTTCATCAATTATCAGCAAGATGATTGGGTGGACTTGTTGCCGCACGCTGAAGTGGCTTATAATAATTCTGTCCATAGCAGCACTGGAGTCACTCCTTTTCGTGTTGTGTTTGGTCAGGACTTTGTTCCTATTCCTGAAGTTTCCCTTGAGCAACCACAAGTTTCTTCCGTCTCTGAATGGAGTGAGCGATTGAGCCATATTTGGCCTTTGGCGCTTAGTACTTTGGATGCTGCGCATCGCGCTCATAAGAAACAAGCTGATAAGCAGCGTGCGCAACCTTACCAGTACAAAATGGGTGACCAAGTTTATTTATCCACGAAGGTCCTTCAAACTACACAAAAGTCTAAGAAATTGGGGCCTAAGTACATGGGCCCATTTCCCATCATCAAAGTCATCAATCCTGTTTCGGTTCGTTTGCAGCTACCCAAGCATCTCAGCCGTGTTTATCCCGTTTTCCACGTTAACCTCATTAAACCAGTTTGTTTCTCATCTTTACGTCCGCCTGTGGACCCACCACCTGCCCCCCTGTTGATTGATGGTGAACAACATTTTGAGGTTCGTGAGATATTAGACTCTCGATGGCGGTGGAATCGAATACAGTTCCTAGTGGCTTGGAAGCATTTTCCTCCATCTCATACTGAGTGGGTGGACAAGTCCCATGTCCGTGCTCCCCGACTGCTTCGACAGTTTCATTCTGCTTATCCTGACAAGCCTTGACTTTCTTTCACCCCCCCTCTTTTTCTCTTCTGTTTTTGTTGTTCGTCTGTTTGTTTGTGTTTTGTCGTTTTCCAGGCCTGAATGCCTTTTTCCGGAGGACGGCCGGATGTCAGCCTCTGCTTTGCTGTTGCTTCGGTTGCCATGAAACGGGGAGGGAGGGCATGGTATTTGGGAGGGGTTACTAATTGTGCTGGAGGAAGGTTCTGGAGCTCCGCTGCCTGTCGGACTACGCATGCGTAGGAGATTCCCGCCAGGACTAACGGCACCGACATTCCATCTTCGTGATGCCTTTTGAAGTTATCTCACACCTGACACTTGGGAGAATTATGATTGGACTGTAACTGTGATGCCAAGGGGTGGGGAATGGGCTATTCTATATATCAATCGTTTTCGCGCCTAAATAATCAGACTTCGCTTCGCTATGCCTTTAATCATTTATAATTAGTAAAAGTACACTTGATTTCTACTCATGGAGCCCCGTGGTCTTCTTTCCTAATTATCTAATGGAGAGGTTCTGACACTCTAACTTATTTCACTCTCAGCCTGGAGGTAAAGTTCTGAATCTAGACCTAGGAGATGCTGTTGCGTGGAAGACCAATCCATAATGGTTGCTTGCAGGTATCAACAACACTCTTCTGGATGAGTAGCCCAGACATGGGGTCTTCCGTAAATTTGTGGAGTCTGTCTTGTCATGTTTTGATGACCAGCCAAACTTATTGAAAGCTGTTTCCTGCCCACCATGCTCAGCAAGAGCATTTCAAAACAAGATGAACACAGTTCAAGAGCTTTAGCTAAAGAGAACATCTTCACACATCAGGATGCTGCTCAACTGCTTTTGTCAGAGACATAATTTATTTTTAAGGCTCATAAAAAGAAATACTTCTGAAGAGCAAAAGAATTTTAGGAATGGAGCCAGTTACACAAAAAGAAAGTGTCAGCGTCTGCTTTGCTGTTGCTTCGGCTGCCATGAAACGGGGAGGGAGGGCATGGTATTTGGGAGGGGTTACTCATTGTGCTGGAGTAAGGTTCTGGAGCTCAGCTGCCTGTTGGACTACGCATGTGTAGGAGATTCCCGCCAGGACTAACGGCACCGACATTCCATCTTCGTGATGCCTTTTGAAGTTATCTCACACCTGACACTTGGGAGAATTATGATTGGACTGTAACTGTGATGCCAAGGGGTGGGGAATGGGCTATTCTATATATCAATCGCTTTCGCACCTAAATAATCAGACTTCGCTTCGCTATGCCTTTAATCATTTATAATTAGTAAAAGTACACTTGATTTCTACTCATGGAGTCTCTTGGTCTTCTTTCCTAATTATCTAATGGAGAGGATCTGACAGTAAGTGAGGAATAAATTGCCGCAGAGAAAACAATTTCCTACTAGGAAGACTACAGTGTCTTCATTTATGGCAATTGGGACAAAATAACTCAATAATAACCTTGGCTCTGCTCTGCTCCTCTGTAAACATTTTTATGTATGCACCCTGCTAAAACACTTTAGAACATCTATTGACCCAACTGAAAGAAAATAAGGTACAAAATGTAATTTTGAAAGGAGCCAAATATATTCTTTGCAAAAACAGGAATGACCCTTTTTTCAACCAGCCTTCTGTGCTATTCTTTCTAGATTGTTCAATTGCCCTGCTTTAATCCAAAAATTCTCTGATAAATGTTTTCCCACTGACAATTTATGATTCTAAAATACAGTAACAAAAACAGGATAGTTACTGTATGCAGTTTAATCAAAAAGATCAACTAACTATGATCAGTTAAATAAAGCTTTAATCTGGGGTGGAAAACAGTATGAAATTAGTCTCAACTGCACTTCAATGGAGAGGAATTTCCTCCACAGACAATGTTCTCTCTCTCTCTTTCTCTCTTCTTAACTCATAATATTTCTGTTTGAATGACATACCAAATACAGAACTGGTCTGTCAGCCATATTTTGGCCTATGTGGTCATACAACCCCAGCCCATATGGTCCATAAGTGGTTCAATGTGGTGTGTAAATCCAGAAAACATTTACTATTCAGCAACAACTTTACCATAACTACTTACATCTTTGTTAGCTCTCACCTTTTCTCCAGGAACTTAGGATGGCTTATTTAGAACACCCCAGTGGTGGGATTCAAATTGGGTATGGCTTGATGGGCGTGGCATGGATTTGGTGGGCGTGGCAGGGGAAGGATACTGCAAAATCCCCGTTTCCTTCCAATCAGCTGGGACTCGGGAGGCAGAGAATAGATGAGGGTGGGGCCAGTACTATTGATACAGCATGGGTTGCACAGGTAAACCCACCAGTGGCTGGCCAGGTTAGGTGGTCTTAATAGAATGGACCTTATAGATTCATTTTAGTTTGGCTTTTACTCCAGTGCCCTGGAGTCCCAAAGTTGACTTTTAGCTGCAGTGAAACTTCTCCCCAACTTCCTCATAAGTATTACAAATAGGGCTGAACAGTGTGGCAAGACCCTGTAAAGTGGAGCCACAGGAAGCCAGACGTGGGTGAGAGATAGAACAGAGGTGAAAGCTGCTGACAGCTTAAGACGAAATAGGAACTTCTCTTTTTTATATTTCTCCTATGTACTTTGCTGTAACAGTCCAAGTGAACTTCCCCTTTTTGAAATGTCATGCTTGTCTCGTGTATGGAAACGCCTTGAGAATGTACTGTGTGGAACACGGCATAAAAGTAGGATCCTGGGCAGAGCTCAGTTCAGTTCAGATTTTGGTGTGTGAACACGCTGAACTCGATGCATCCAATAAACCTGTTTCTCTCACTTTCGTGGTCTCAAGTCCTGCTCTTTCGTAAGTAGATTACTAACCACAATCTGCTGCAACACTATTATGCAAACAAAACTTGGAACACACTGAATACACCTGCCATATTTATATGAACCCAGCCCATTTATGTACTTATTAATCAGGGTAAAATATAAATCAGGAAATAATCTAAACTAGATATGCTTTGTTAAAATGGCAAATCAAGAATTGTAAATATTGACTTTTTAAAAATACATTATTTTATAAACAGTTATTTATTTCCATAAAAGTAGAATGTGTTCCCTTGTTCTTTATGTTCATGTTTACTTTGAAAGTGTAAAGAATTGGGTGGGTCCTACTCCCTTCAAAAATGTGCATTGCATATACAATAAAAATGCTATGCATATTTGGTAAAATGTTAAGCTGTACTCTTTCTCCTCTTTCTCTTTCATATACTTCCTCAGAATGAATGAAAATGAAATTCAATGGTGAAAAAAGTAAGCTTCTATATTTAGGCAAGAAAAATAAAATGTACCTGTGCAATAGTTGAAATTGTGAGAGGGATCTTGGAGTCCTAGTGAACAATCATTCAAATATGAGCTAGCAGTGTGCCGCAGCTGCCAAAAAAGCCAACACAGTCCTAGGCCTGAGAAACAGAGGGATAGAGGAATAGACAGTGGTGGGATTCAAAAGTTTTTACTACAGATTCTGTGGACGTGGCTTGGTGGGCATGGCATGGCTTGGTGGGTGTGGTGTGGTGGCCATGGCAGGGGAAGGATACAGTAAAATCCCCATTCCTTCCCGATCAGCTGGGACTCGGGAGGCAGAGAATAGATGGAGGCAGGGCCAGTCAGAGGTGATATTTACCGGTCCTCTAAACTATTCAAAATTTCCGCCACCAGTTCTCCAGAACTGGTCAGAACCTGCTGAATACCACCTCTGAATCAAGTTCACATGAAGTGTTAATATCACTTTATAATGCCTTAGAAGGTCACACTTGGAATACTGCATCCAGTTTTGGTGGCCACGATGTAAAAAAGATGTAGAGACTCTAGAAAGAGTGCAGAGAAGAGCAACAAAGATGATTAGGGGACTGGAGACTAAAACATTTAAAGAACTGTTGCTGGAACTGGATATGTCTAGTCTGATGAAAAGAAGGACTAGGGGTGACATGATAGCAGCATTCAGATATCTCTTCTATTGCCACACAGAAGAGGGAGAGAAGCTATTCTCCAAAGCACCTGAAGGCAGGACAAGCCCCTTCCAATTCTATTATTCTAATTTTGAAGGAGTCAGTACTTGGGGCAAATAAGCAGAACAGCCAAATATTGCCCCCAAACTTTGCAAGAAGCAATAGGCAAAAATTACTCTTCTTTCTTCTGTGTTGTTGAAAGAAATGTCCTTCTGGGTTCAGCTCCAAGTGGGGAAGAAGACACTGGAGACATGGAGTTATGAGTTATAAAAGTTTATTTATATGCCGCCCTTTTCCCTGGGGGGACTCAGGGCAGCTTACAACTCAAGGGAAGGGGGAAACAAACATTTAACACATAAGAACAATACATAATTAAAAAGCGCAACATTCATACCATTCAGGTGGGTTACAATCTTTAGCCCCAGGCCTGACGGGATAGCCAGATTTTAAGGGCTGTGCGGAAGGTCTGGAGGGTGGTGAGGGTACGAATCTCCACGGGGAGATCGTTCCAAAGGGAGGCTGCTTGGAAAGATGGTTTATTGTTGGACAGGGCCACATGGCTTGAGCCCTGTACAGAAAAGGTGATCACATGTTTCAATGTTGATGGAGAAGAGAGAAGGACTGAGGAAGGGGCTTGCTAGGCTTTTATACCCTCTTTAGTCCCACCTCTCTGTTTCCTGTTCCTGTGTAAGAAATGTATTCTGACTGGTTGTCAGACTCCCATGGTGCCATGCAGGGGGCTACTCTCTAGGCTGTGATGAGTTCAGGTATAGATGAGTTCTCAGATGCCATGTGGAGAGTTGAGTAATATCCCTTCCCCCTACAGCTGCAGTGAGGAGAAGTCTTTATTATGTAAAGTGGGCTAGCCTGGCCATCTTAATGGCCCATTAGCTGGGGATGGGCAGAAAGCTATAGGCAACTATTCTGTCTTTTAAAACATGTTTCTTTTCACATCCAGAGAAATATTCTGCCTTTTCAATATTTCCTAGGATATTTCATTTTTCTGGGAGAGGGCTGGGTGATAACTTCCCACAGTGTCAATTAAGGAATTGTCTGTTGCCTCCATACCATTCTATGCAATGGAAGGGGGAATATGACATCAAGAAGCAGGTTGTCTGCACACTCATGTCTTGTAGTTTTAAGCATAATTGAGGGTTCCAGTAGCTTCCAGGCTTGTGGCAGTTGCCTTGGTGGGATCCTTAACCCAATTCCCCATATTTTATCTAACAATCAAAAAGGAGTCATTGCTTATAGCAGAAAAAAGGAGGGGATTTGGGCAGGTACATCTTATTTAAGCAGATTGGGGGGGGGAGGGAGAATTGCATCTCCTGCAACTTTGTAAAGGAGCCCGGTTCCTTTCATAACTCATTCATCTTAACTGAATTAATTTCCTGAATTCACACTTTTGTGAATTCAGGAAATACTTGCATCTACTTGTTTAACTTGTGTGAGTCTTTCCATTTGGGCAGCCTGCCCCCAAGAACAGTAATTCTAATAGGAGGAAATAGTCTTCTCTAACTTTCTGGCAAAGGAATGAAGACTAAACATTTTGCATGGAGCTCCTACCCTGCTCTGCCCTCCCTCCCTCCCTCTTTGGACAGGTGATAACAGAGGACAAAGGCTGCAGGATTAGCCAATCTGCACTATATCTGGGGCCAGGACAGGTAGGGATAGCCTGAACGTTCAGGATAACACCATGAGATTAAGGGGGAAGTTTCCTACATCATCCCATCTCTTTCTCCTAGGCTTTTTGTTCCTCATTCTGTCATTTGCTTAAGAAGGCATATAATGGGGATTATGGGGAACCCCCCCCCCCCAGCAACCCAGGCTAATTTAAAAATATTTTGTGAGTCAGAATGGCCCACTTTTGGTGTAGGATGGCCCCCCAGAGGGAACTCTGGATCCTAGGGTTATAAGCTTAGTCCATCAAGTTGTAACAAACTCGGGAACTGGCCACCATCATATGAACTGAAGAGAAGTTCTACCTGAGTTTTGTTTAGTTGTTGTTGTTGTTTTTTTACCCAAAGTGACTGAGGAGTCCACAGGGATAGTTAGAAAGCTGCCACAGCAGCAATAGTTGTCTTTAAAAAGGAAAGTGGAGCTCGAGCCCCACCCAGATGCAAGTGATGTGTTAATGAAAATTGTCTCTATAAATCTTGGATCTTTAAAAATATGCCAGCGTTCTGCTGGGAGGTCCAACCTAGAACCTGGCCAAACAATGTGTGGACAAACATCCCTATACATTGTCTCTATAAATCTTGACCTTTAAAAATATGCCAGCACTCTGCTGGGAGATCAAGATAGAAACTGAACATCCCAGGGCAGAGACAGGTATTAACAAAATAGTGCCTAAAGAGATAGAACAACGAGCGTAACTTCAAGCAAAAGTAAGAAATTTAGCAGGTAATAAGGTAAAGCCTGACTGAATGGGAAGACCTAGGTAATTGGACTTGATTAATTTGATGTAATGTCTGTTAAAAAAATTATTAGGCGTGCATCTATACTAATAACATATAGAATTGAATGGCATTGAATTGATTGTGATATGTTTAACCAAGCTAGCAGAATAAATAAGCTTATCAGCTTGGGCTTGAAGCTGTGGGAAACGGGAGCGTAGTTAGGATTTAAGCTGCTCTCTGAGTTTCCCCACTGCTTGGAGAATGAGCCACAAGTTCCCCAAGGAAAGAAATTTGAAGATTTAAAGGGACAGAATCTCCCCCAGACCTGAAAGTGTTGTTTCATGGTATGTGTGCATATATGTGTGTGTGTGTGTGTGTGTGTGTGTAATCATTTTCAGACCTGGAGGGAAGTTGAGATCCCTTAATAATAGAAATGGAGTTCATTGGCTTATGTACAGCTCCCTGAAATAATTGTAATAATTGCTTTGCATGAAGAATGAATGAAATGGGATTTTTGTGTGTGAAGTTAATTTACACAAGCAGTCTGATTGCAGTGCAAAAGTGAATTAGTGAGTTAGTGTGAATGTACTCATTCCCTTTTGCTTAAAGAAACAGAGAAAATTTGTTGAGAGAATGTAGAGTGGAAAAAAAGGAGTGACATTCCGGTGTGGGTTATTAATTTTTTCCCTTTGTCCTCTTTCTGTCTAGTGGGAGGGAAAATTTGTCTAAAATGTCTGTATTTTCTGTATTGTAGAAGCAGAGAGAGAGAGACCCCATTCAGAATTATGTTGCACTGGTGGTCTCATGAGTAACGGTCTCACTGTGTGTAATTTAAAATAAAAATACTGAAAAGCCTGGATTGCACATTAGCTAAACTCAATTTGGCCTCACAAAAATAAGAGCTAGGGCAGATTCAAGAACCATCCCTTTGAAATGGGCAGCCTGTAATTTAAAGGGAAAGCATGACTGTGCAGAATTTTGGAAGATTTTTGGGGTTTCTGCTTGCTGGAAGCTCACAGAAGAGATATCTGGTATTAATTGGCATGGAAAATTGGATACTGTAAATTTCTTTCCAGAAATTGTGCTCTGGTTGCTAGACCTTCATGGTTGAAAGCTCTCTGGGAGCCACTGAAGGGATCCTTCTGCTGTCTCAATGCCTTTCCATTAGGAGAATTAGGACTCCCTCATCTGACCAATATTACTCTTTTGTCAAGAACATGTGCGTTCCACTCACATGTTTTGGAAAAAAAAAAGGAGGGCTTGTACGAAGTTATCACCCAGCCCTCTCCCAGAAAATGTAATATCCTAGGAATGTTGAAAAGGCAGAGTATTTCTCTGGATGTGACAAGAAAGAAACATGTTTTAAAAGGCAGAATAGGTGTCTGCAGCTTCCTGCCATTCCCCCTCTTTGTCAATGAATCATTAAACCCTGAGCTAATCCATTTTAAGTTGGTTGTTAACTTAAGGATTTTTTTCCTTTAAAGAGCGAGTATCAGGAAAGGGGGGAAGTGCGGCTTGGCTTTTCTGCTTCCTTTAATTGCACATTTTATTTGGTCAGGGGAAAAAACCACGAATTAAATTAAAATTGTTACAGGATAGTAGAGAAAAAGGAGGATTTGGACTTCCCGATTGAGAGCTTTATTATCAAGCAGCAGCTCTCACCTGGATAAGGGACTGGATCAATCTAAAAAACAGAAGATTACGAACAATAGAAGGTTATAATTTGGAACTGGGTTGGCACACCTTTATCTGGGATCGGAAAGACAAAATCCATAGCTATTTCCAAAAACATTTAATTAGAAAAGCTCTACTTCAAATATGGTTAAAAATCAAAACAAAACACTACAACAAAATCCCAACCTGACTATCTACCATGGAAGCTCTGATATACCCGAACATTTTGGACATAAACAAGATAATAAGATATAAAGATATATTAGACAACCAAGAAAGACTAAAATCAAGGCAAGATTTGAAAAGAGGGAATAGATATAGGCTGGTGGCCCTATTTACAAATACAGGCAAGGTATAAAAAAGACAGGGAAAGGGATGAATTTATAAGAAGCCACAAGAGCTGGATAAAATTCTGCAGGGAACTAAGAAAAATTGATTAAAAAAATATCATTATCTATTAAAATTTAAAATGGAAGAAGAAACTGTGAAAGAAATGATGATAACATGGGTGATAAATTTTGGGTATAGTATAGAATTGTCGGAATGGGAAAAAAATTGGGAAATAAATTACGAATTAATGATGGCAACGGCATATAGAGAGAACATGTACAAGATGTTCTACAGATGGTATCTCCCACCAGCGAGAATTGCAAAAATGTTCCCAGAGTGCTCACCTATCTGTTGGAAATGCAACCAACAACATGGAACATACTACCATATGTGGTGGACGTGCACATCTGCGAAAAAGTATTGGAGAAAAATAAAAGATTGGCTATAGGAGATTACTACACACTAAATTGCACTAAAACCTGAATTATTTTTGTTAGGAATTATAAAAGTAAATTATGAAAAAAAAGATACTTAATTCTACACATAATCACGGCAGTGAGAATTACATTCGCACAAAACTAGAAAAATAATTATACACCAACAGAAGAAAATGTAATAAAAATATTGGAAAGTACAGAGATGGATAGGCTCACGAAAGAACTAAAAGAGAAAGAAGAATCTGAATATTACTCTGTATGGGATTTATTGTATAATTGGCTAGGAAGGTGGGGGAAGCAGGAAAGCAAAAAAGGGAAGAAAGATCAATAAATTAATAAACAACTACAAAACCGGAAAATGATTAAAAGATAGAAATATGAGATAGACTGTGGCAAATATTATACAAAATGACTCAAATGTAGTAAAGACTGTTATACATAGTATAGATAGAATATTATATATAGAATGAAAAAAATGTGAAATAATATAAATGCACACACACACGAACACATATATAGTTATAAAATATTTATTTGTATAGATAAAAGGATCACAACAGATATGTAAAAAAAATGTAATGTTGCAAAGATGTGAAGTTTGTACAAACAAAATAAAAAGGATTTTTTTTAAAAAAAGAGGGAGTCAAGCTATTCTCCAAAGCACCTGAGGGCAGGTGATGCAACTTAGAACTAAGGATAAATTTTCTGACAGTTAGAACATTTGATCAGTGGAATAACTTGCCTCCAGAAGTTGTAAATGCTCCAACACTGGAAGTTTTCAAGAAGATTTTGGATAACCATTTGTCTGAAGTGGTATAGGGTTTCCTACCTTAGAAGGGTGTTGGAGTAGAAGACCTCTGAGGTCCCTTCCAACTCTGTTATTCTAATTCTGAAGGAGTCAATATTTGGGGCAAATAAGCAGAACAGCCAAATATTGCCCCCAAACTTTGCAAGAAACAATAGGCAAAAATTACTCTTCTTTCTTCTGTGTCAACTAAGAAATTGTCAGAAAGGAGTCATTGCTTATATCAGAAAAAAGGAGGGGATTTGGGCAGGTGCATCTTATTTAAGCAGATTGGGGGAGGGAGAATTTCATCTCCTGCAACTTTGTAAAGGAGCCCGGTTCCTTTCATAACTCATTCATCTTTACTACACACTTTTGTGAATTCAGGAAATATTTGCATCTACTTGTTTAACTTGTGTGAGTCTTTCCATTTGGGCAGCCCTGCCCCCAAGAACAGTAATTCTAATAGGAGGAAATAGTCTTCTCTAACTTTCTGGCAAAGGAATGAAGACTAGACATTTTACATGAAGCTCCTACCCTGCCCTGCCCTGCCCTCCCTCCCTCCCTCTTTGGACAGGTGATATCAGAGGACAAAGGCTGCAGGATTAGCCAATCTGCACTATATCTGGGGCCAGGACAGGTAGGGATAGTCTGAACGTTCAGGATAACACCATGAGATTAAGGGGGAAGTTTCCTACATCATCCCATCTCTTTCTCCTAGGCTTTTTGTTCCTCATTCTGTCATTTGCTGCTTACATTGGCTTGATTGAAAAATACCCATACAGGTAAGAAGAAATTCAACTTCTCAAATGACAATTATATACTTCTTGCTCTAACATGATCAGCTGGTCTTTGATTGGGTACTGAGAAGTACTATGTGTTGTAGTTATCTATATCTTCTCTTTTGTGGATATGGTAATATGTTCTCCAGGCAAGTATTTGTGACTTGTCAAGTTATAAAATATCTTCCATTATTATCATTCCCATCCCGCTTTGGGATGGGGTCAGTTTTGTTTTTGTTTTTTGCAAGATACGTCTTTTGCGTTATCAGGATAGGTCCCAGCAATGTGACTAATGTTGTTCCCAAGGTTAAAAACCTTTCCTCAAATTTGTGCATAATATAGATAAAACATCAATAAAAATAATGCTGCTCCCAGAGGTATGCTTCAACCTCATCCTTGTCTCTTTCAGCCCATGGAAGTCCCTGAAAATCATGTTGTTTTGCCCATAGGCTGAGTGTGGGTATCTTCCAATCCTTAATATCATTGTGATCATTTTTAAGGGGGTTTGGAGAGATTCAATTCTTGCTTTGATCTTCTATGTCCTGCCTGAAATTTCTTTTATTGGGACATAAGTAAAAGCAAAGTGATTATGATTCTAGAGAAAGCAGAAATCTAAAAACTTATTAAATGTGTACATATCTATGGGTATACAAATACCTACCAATTTGTATATGAATGATTAGGTCTAGAAACATATCCATTTCTGTTGTGTGTGTGTGCATGTTTAATTGAAAAGTTTTCATTTTTTTGTAACATATTCCTTAAACAATGACAGGGTAGACTTTATGTAGCTTACCAGATTGCTGAGGTAAATAACTGATATAAAGTTTTGTTTCAAAAAAAGAATGGATAATGGAGTGCAACAAGTATAATTTATCACAAATATGTTCTGCAGCAACGAAGTGAAAGATCATTTAATTTTCCTAGACTGTTGGTAGTGAACTCTTGCTACTTTCCAATATTTTTTAAAAATAGTATCAGATCACAAAACAAAAGATGCCATTTCCTACCTATAAAATTATAGCACTTTCAGGTGTGACTATTTTCACTCAGAAATTAGTAAAGAGCATGAGTTTAACTCTTCTAAGTAATGACCTGGGGTTTGGTTGTTAGATAAAAAGGAGGAAAATCTTTTAATGTTTTTATTAGGTCAAGAATTATAAACCTGGAGCAATTTTAGTTCTGCTTTAGCCATGAAAGCTGTCTGCTCTAGTCATTCTCTCTCTAGTAACCTCTCTCACAGGTTGTTGTGGGGAAAATAGGAGGAGGAAGTAATGTTGGATATGTTCACTGCCTGGAATTTGTAGGAATAGGAATAATAAGAATAGGAATATAATTTTTTGGCAAGTGTGATTGGACAAGCTATTTGTGTTTGGTGCATAAGCTCTCGGTGTACATAACAACAAAGCAACAAACTCATAAATCATAAGATACAACAACAAAATGATAGCCATAAGATATCAATAGGAGTAGGTAATAGAAAAGATGAGAAAGATAATAGTAATATAGTCCTACTACATGGTTAGATATCCTTAAGCATAAGACAGTGCTGTGGGAATTAGCTGTTTAGCAGAGTGATGGCATGGCGGGGAGGGGGGAATGGGACTTTTTCCTCCTCCTCTTGGTTCTTCTTCCATTGTTGTAAGAAGACAACAACCAATTATTTAGCCTTCACAGGAGGAAGAAGTGTTATTCATGCCTCTTATTTCTTGCAAAGTTTGACTGCAATATTTTCTATTTCACCTGACTGGCACAGAGAATAAATTACATGTTCCTTGAATCTATTTGTGTTATTTATAGGGCGCTTCAATGTTTACTAAATGTTCCAGACGTGTTTAACAATTGAAGGCATGTAACTATGTGACTGGAAACTTTTATATATCCTGTTTTTAAAAGTTGGCATCTTTTTAAGTTTGAAGTTGGTTAATAATATGTCTAAGATTCTGTTCATTTAGAAAGACTTAGTATGTGATCTAAATGTGTGCTCTTAAGGCAAAAGAAGGGTAGAATAATGTTCAGAGAGTGAAGAAATAATATTTATTTATAAATCAAAGTCTTATGTCTACAGCTGGATTATTATTTACAGCAGTGTTTCCTAATTTGGTCAACTTTAAGACATGTGGATTTCAGTTCCCAGAATTCTCCAGTCAACATGGCTGGGGAATTCTGGAAGTTGAAGTTCACATGTCTTAAATTTGGCAAGGTTGGGAAACAGTTCTAGAAAAATCATATTGGCCAGCACACAATTGTGAGTCAGAGAGAGGCCAACAATTCTCACAGAAATCATTTTTTAAAAGGCTGGCACCTTAGCAGTGTATTTCCATTGCACTTCCGTGAATGATAAATGGGTATACCATCATTACCATACAATTTCTTCAAACCCATGGCAAGCTGAGGCATATAAACACTTCGTTGTAGACTGAATTTTCTTTGACTGCATATCTATATGTTAATCATTGCAGACTATGTTCCAGCAAGAACTGTTTCGTCCCTTTACTTACCTAATAAATATTTTCAAACATAATTTATGAGCTGCAATGTCAACCCTAGATGGAAGAAGGAAAGAAAGGAGGAAAAACTGCTTTTATAAATCACAACCATTCACTAGACAGTATCTGTACACTGGGGATTTTTTTTGCCTTTTGTTAATTTACTGCATTATATCTACATATATTTATATAAACGTATCTGGAGAGGTGGACTGATTATGTTTTCCTACCATCCAAGATACTGATATACCAAATTTCTAATTGCTATAAAGAAATAGGAGTTTTGCTTCTCTTTTCCACTTTTAAAATTAAATGAAAATACAATCTATAAATATGGTGGAGAACCCCAAAAGATAATTATTATAGCAATAGCACTTAGACTTATATACCGCTTCACAGGGATTTACAGCCCTTTCTTTCTCTAGCAGTTTACAGAGTCAGCATATTGCCCCCAACAATCTGTGTCCTCATTATCACACTTTTTGGTATACTCCTCACCTTTGCAACCTAAAGCCAAATATAAAATGTAGTATGGAGTGGTCTTGTGAACCCTTTGAGATTGGCCACATCAAGAAACCGTCACTGCAGGGGTTCCAAGAATGTTCATTGCTGTTTGTGATTAATTAGCAATAGCAATAGCAATAGCAGTTAGACTTATATACCGCTTCATAGGGCTTTCAGCCCTCTCTAAGCGGTTTACAGAGTCAGCATATTGCCCCCAAAACAATCCAGGTCCTCATTTTACCCACCTCGGAAGGATGGAAGGCTGAGTCAACCCTGAACCGGTGAGATTTGAATAGCCGAACTGTAGAACTACAGTCAGCTGAAGTAGCCTGCAGTGCTGCATTTAACCACTGCGCCACCTCGGCTCTGCTATCCTTATGATATGGACTTGGTGACCACATAGGTAATTTTTCTCTCTGATAATCTGCCCCTGACTTGGTCCTTCAAGTCTTCCAATGGTACATTCACCATCACTGTAACTGAATTTATCCACCTTATTGCTGGTAATCCTCCTATCTCCCCCAGCATTTAGAGCCTCCTCCAGAGAGCTAGGTCTTTGTGTAATGTGTTCAAAGTAGGATAATTGCTCCTTGTTGTAGGACAGTAGAATAATGGGGTATTGAAAGCCTCCCCATATTGCTTTCTCCCCATCCTATACTAAAATCAAGGTTAGGTTATTTTGTGGGGAGAGGTTCCCCTCACACTTCCCTCTTTCTGTGAAATCTGTTTTGAAAGTTCTCCTGCAACTGCTTGTTCGTACCTTCCATTCCATTCTTCCATTTTTCTTGAATTAACTAGATAATAAAAATATGCCTACAGCAATTTGTAATTAGGTGCAGCATTTAAAAAGATAAAAAGGGATGGTTTGAAAGGCAAACATTTCTGAACAGGAAGTCTGCAATCCAGATGGGTTCAGGAGATTTACTTAAGTTTTTGATTTTTATCATATGTAGGCATCTGCGTTCTAAATGCCATACATATGGATTACTTTAAATAAATACATTTTGAATCCAATTATCTTTTTAACTGCATTTCAGCCATTTGTTTAGTTTCCAATATGCCAAAAACGTGTCTCTGTTTGACATCCAAAACAATGTTCAAGAAGTGGTAGCTACCAATCCAAAGACATTAGAGCTTCCAGATACAAGAGTGGGACCAGGCAGCTCCTCACAACAGAAAGATCCTGTGAAGAAACCAGCAAACTACAATGCCCATGAGAGGCTTACGGAGTTCCAAGGTGCATCAGCATCACTTCAAAAGCAAAACAGGAGTAGGCTTGTCATAGTGGAAACTGGTCAAAAATCAGCCGAGAAGAAAGAAAGGCCTTCATTAAACAAAACTCATGCGAGTAAGGAGATACCAGGAGCAAGCCAAACCCTTGCCAAAACTTTGGTTGAAACACGATCATTTATAGATGAGAAGAATCATTCATCACCAGCCTCCAACAAAAAGGAAGAAACAAATAAAGATATGGCACCAGGAAATGAAGAAAAGGAGAAAGCAACGGCTAAACAAGTGACACCAGTACCCCCAAGACAGCAGACTGCAGGAAAAGCAGCCAAACAGCAGCAGTTCCTTGGTAAAAATGCCACACTGCCCTCTAGAGCAAATCAAATTCACCTGAGAAACCAGTCCAACAACACAAACCTAATTAAAGAACACTCTGCCAAGGCACCTGATGTTCAACATGTCACACATCCGGCTCCTTTACCAACAACCCCTAAAAGATTAAAAGCAGCTGACTTTAAATCTGAGCCCCGTTGGGAGTTTGATGACATTTACCTCTTGGATAATTCAACACCGCGGTCGGTAAGTACCAGTGGTGGGTTTCAAATTTTTTTAGAACCTCTTCTGTATGTGTGGCCTGCTTTGTGGGAGTGGCTTGCTGGCCATGTGACCGGGTGGGAATGGCTTGCCAGCCATGTGACCAAGTGGGGGTGGCTTGCCAGTCATGTGACTGGGTGGGCGTGGGCAACTTGTAAAATGTGGTGAAACTCACTTAACAACGCTCTTGCTAAGCAACCAAAATGTTGGCTCAGAAACTCTGGCATTTGAAGCACTCAAGTCTTACAGCTGTCAAGTTACAAGACCCTTGCACCCCTAACCCTTTAGAAAAAAAACCCCAGGGGTGTTCAAACTTGACAGCTTTAAGATTTGTGGACTTCAACTCCCAGAATTTCTCCTCTCGCTCTTCATCTTGATGATGTGCGGACGGGCGGGGGGAGGGAGCTGGAACCAGTTCTAAACGGCACTGTAGATTTGTGGAACCTCTTCTATAGAAGAAGTTAGAACTGGCAGGAACCCACCTCTGGTAAGTACCATAGCGCGATCTTACCATAAATTTCCTAGAGACGTGTGCTTGCTGCAACACGCACACACACATTAATAATTATATGATGTGATATAAGCAAACAAGGGGTAGGTTTTATTGCAATGTATGATACTTCCTGTTCTCTTAATGGCACTTAATTGTTCTGGGAAATCATATATTATGAAGGCCCATCCTGGGCTGTAACATCTGCTTAGCTTCACTTCTAGCAGAACTCAGAGTAAACGTCATGTCATGCTTGCCTGCATGGTTCTTCCAACTTTCAGACAGTTTTGGAATTGAACTCTCCAACCACATAATCCAAATGTATTTTATTTACTTATCAAATTAGGCAATGCCCATCTAGGTATCTAAGTGGGTAGGATTGCATAGGACCTTATAAAATGAGAAAAGAGCAAAATTTCCTAAAGATACATTGCAACAATCTCCACGGAAGATGAATCTGAAGACTAGTTCATGTTGTGATTGTGTTGTTGTACCCTGGGAAGAAATAGAAATTCAATGATTTTTCATATACATACATGAATATTAAGTATTGGGCAAAATACTGTTTTTTCAAACAGTTGTCCTGTAACTTTTCTTCCCTTCTTTCTCCACTTCTTAGACCTGTCCAGATTCTCTGAGGAACAAGGCTGCCAAATCTGATTGGTTACATGACATTTTCCTACCCAACATCACAATCTTCATGGACAGGAGTCACTTCAGTGACAGTGAATGGAAGCGTATGGACCATTTTGCTCCACCGTTTGGCTTCATGGAGCTAAACTACTCATGTGAGCATTACTATTATTGGGTTGCATAGTGTGGGTTAAAAACAAGACTGCTTCTTCTGGTAGAAGGTATTAGAAGTCATATACTGAGTCAGTTATCAATCCATCCACCCAAAACCTGCTCCATGTTTCCCCATTTTGTGATAAGGGAAAAGTCCATATTCTCAGCGTGATCCTAAGAAAAGAAGAAACAAAAGTCACTAGATTGACATGTGATTGCATTAATATCTACTACAAAATTTATTGTCAGTAATAGGGTTGGTTTACTATGCACCATAGGATGAAGCCAACAATTATAGAGGACGATGCCAACAATTATAGCCTTTTTCTATGCCTTAAACTGTCTTGTGTCCCAATGGCACTCTGATTCTAAACTCGAGTGCAATATTACTGGTTCTCTGCTAAATACAATGCCATTAAACACATGAGTGGAAAAGGATCCTTCATACAGAAAAATAGGTGATGAAAGACAATGAGAGATAATAGTACTCTCTCCTCTGATGACTAAAGCAAGGCACAGGGTCATATGATCATGGTACAGAACCAAGTTATTTGTGGGGGCCCTTATCTGCAATTATTTCTGCCCATCCCACCCGATGTGACATAGCAGGCATGCTTCAACTCTCTTCTATGAAACAGAGTAATGAGGTCCCCAAAGTATGCCTTCTCTGTCATGGTCCCTACTTTAAACTCCCCATCTCCACCCCCAAAGACCCTCTTGGTCTTCTATAAGGCCTTTAAGATTTCTCCAAACCTTAAGTGATTATGATTCATATGATTTCAGTGTTGGGAGGTTTTTTTTTTCAGTTAAACCCCAATGAATTGTGCTGTATTGATGGATATATTATCTGTATCATTTTATTTATTATCATTATTGTTGCTGCTTTAAATTGTTATTAGTTGCCCAGAGTCATATCCTGAGAAAGGTGGACATAAATACAATTATGTTGAAAGATTTGCCCTAGCTACAAGTTATCTACTAGGTATAATTTAATTTTTAAAATTCTAAATGTCTTAGGACACAATTATCTGCAGGAGCACTTTTCCTGCTATGAACCCATCAGGTTACATAGATTAGCTGGGGGAAAAAAAACTTATCTGAAGATGTTCCTGTTGCTAGAAAGTAAACTTGTGGAACTATGGAAAAGGATGTTCTCTTACATAGTTACCAGACTAAGGAACATGCTCCATAGGAAGCACGTTAATGAAGGTGTTCGGCTTTCATTCAGAGTAGAGCAATACCTCCATGCAATAGACTTGGCATTTTGTTGTTGTTAGTTGTGAAGTCGTGTCTGACCCATCGCGACCCCGTGGACTATGTTCCTCCAGGCTTTCCTGTCCTCTACCATCCTCTGGAGTCCATTTAAGCTCGCACCTACTGCTTCGGTGACTCCATCCAGCCACTTCATTCTCTTGGCATGCAAGGGACCAAATTCCATTATGCACATTATAATATCAGGCAAATGATTCGCTTTTTGCTATTGCATCTGTGGGCAGATACTACAGAAGGCAGGCGGAGGGATTGCTACAAGGGCATGCATGGTAGGAAATACAAGTCTCCTGGAATCTCATATACCATAGCCAGGCTCCTCGAGAGAAAAAAGCAGTGGGAGTGGAGTGATTTGCCAGCTTCCCCATTGACTTTTCTTGTGGGAAGCTGGCAGGGAAGGCCACAAATGACAATCATATGACCATGGGACATTGCATCCATCTTAAGTGTGAGCTGGTTGATAGGTGCTCAGATCACAATCACATGACCGGAGGGGTTTGGTCAGAATTTCAAGGACCACTTGTAAGTACCCCTCATGCAGCACCACTGTAACTTTGAATGCCTGCCGAACAATTGTAAACTGAAGACTGCCTGTATAATAATAGAATTTTGCAAGTACTTTTTTCTCCTTCCTATATTCTAGTGATTTGGGGAAAACATGCTAGCTTTTTATTTTTTGGCCAGGGTTATGAGATGGCACTGACAATTCCAGATTCAATTTGTATCAGGGAAGATCACAAGCTCTATGTACAACTGAACTTTCAATGCAAAGACAAGGTAGTCGATGTAATATATTCTAATTTAGTTTTTCAGCTATGCCCGAAATGTTGGATGTGTCCTACACAGTTTGGACCTGTCTGATTTTATGTAACCTGCTAGCCTCTTCCTATGAATAATAGTGTCTCATTTCTTTCCAGTGGTAAAAGAAGTGATATCCATGCTTCCTTCTAAACCCTACCATCACATTCTCTTTCCACACAACAACAGTCAGACCTCCAAGTGCATCACTTGTGCAGTAGTAGGAAATGGAGGGATACTGAATAATTCCAGAATGGGCAAGGAAATCGACTCTCATGATTATGTGTTCCGGTAAGAGTAACTGTAGTTCTGCAGAAGGCCCTAAGTTGTATGCAGATTTACCTATTAAGATGCCACCTGCACAGTCACAATTCTTCTGCTGTCATCCCTGAAGGATAGCTACTTCTTCCCCTCCAGCTTAACTGCTGCATCATCTATGTTACAGCAGGAACTCTTTAGCCAGGTAGTCAGTCACCTTTCAGAAGACTGCTGGGTGCAGAAATAAAAAGCATCCCCCCCAAAGTGTACTGGAATAGGCAGCTGTATTGTGCCTCTTTGTATTCTGTGCTGCAACGAAGTTTGAAGGTGCTAGCTATTTCCACCCCAATTTTCTTACCGCTACCTGGAGAAAGAGAATTGGAAAATGGCTTTTCAGCTGCCACTCCATGGAGAGAAGTAAGCTTTTTGAGGACTAGGAGAACTGGTACCAAATATACTTACCTCCCTCCCTCCCTCCCTTCCTTCCTTCCTCCTCCTCCTCCTCCTCTATATAAAAACGGCTGTGTGTATGTACTGTATGTTTCAGCCAAACTTGGTAAATAGATGACTTACTCTCTGGAAACAAATACTGTGGTGGTAAGATGCCCTTAAACCCCTCGGGGTGTGTGTTCTGTTAAGATACAGCCTGTTGTGCCCTAAAATGGTTTCTACTGTACTGCCATAAAATGGATTCTACTGTACAGAACAGTGGAATTGCCGTGGTAATGACTTCACAATACTCTACAAGGGGGTTCCTTCTGGTAAGGGGGAAAATCCAACATTAGAAATTATGTTTGGTCCGGACATTTTCCTGCTATAAATAAATACCTTGGCAATGCTGGGTTATCGGCTAGTGATTATTAAAAGAGATGGAAGATATTGTTTTTTTTTTAATTAATAGCAATAGCAGTTAGACTTATATACCGCTTCATAGGGCTTTCAGCCCTCTCTAAGCGGTTTACAGAGTCAGCATATTGCCCCCAACAACAATCCGGGTCCTCATTTTACCCGCCTCGGAAGGATGGAAGGCTGAGTCAACTCTGAGCCGGTGAGATTTGAACAGCTGAACTGCAGAACTGCAGTCAGCTGAAGTAGCCTGCAGTGCTGCATTTAACCACTGCGCCACCTCGGCGCAGAAGAGAAGTGTTTTGTTTAGCACAGAGTGAAAGCTGTGATTTGCCCAGTGCCAGAAAGCAAATGGAGCTGAAAATCAGAGACCAAATATCAGAAAAAGGTCTGTGGCAGTTTCAGTTAGCCAATAGACCTTGCTTCTAATCTTACCTTTGTCTGATGCTCAGTCTTTCAGTCCGGGTCCATGACTACTGCTGGAAGAAGCTGGAAAATATAACCCTGAAGCAATTGAAGAAGAGACAGACAATGGCTGCCTTTGCAATGGGCCAGAATAGATAGAGGACAATATTGTATGTTCACATTCTCCACAAACAGTCAGATATCTTCATGGCCATGACAAGCAGGATGTCTGGATGATTCCTTAGTTTACCCAAACAGGAACCAGGAATAGTCAGTTTTAGTTCCATTCTATCAGTACCAATATAATACTGCTAATAATATACCATGTTTCCCCAAAAATAAGACAGGGTCTTATTTTCTTTTGACCCCCATAATAAGGGCTTGGTCTTATTATCGAGGAGGGGGACGTGGGCTTATTATTTTCTGGCAGGTGGGGTGAGCAAGAAGCGAGACACACGTCTTACCTTTCCAACTCCGTTGCGTTCCTCGCCGTTGTGTCCAGGGAAACACATAAAAAAATCCCTTCTCACGAGTTCAAACTTCTTGAACTCACGATAAAGTTTTTTTACAATGTGTTTCCCTGGACATAATGGCGAGGAACGCAACAAAGCTGTCAGTGTCCAGTAAGACGCGTGTCTCACGCTTGGTGCAATTTTGGAGGGTGGCAGATGGGGCGGGGGATGTGGCAGGGCGGGCTGCGAGACATGCATCTTACTGGACACTGACAGCTCCATCACATCTCTCGGCCAGTCTGTGCAGGGAAACACCTTGCACAGTAAAGAAAAACTTCTCGCAAGTGTGAGCAATTAACAACTTCTTGAACTCGTGAGAAGTTTTTTCTTTACTGTGCAAGGTGTTTCCCTGCACAGACCAGCCGAAAGATGTGATGGCCAGTGTCTGGTAAAATGCGTGTCTCGCACTGGGGTGCAATTTGGGGATGGCAAGTGGGGTGCGAGGCTCAGCAGGTGTTCTTTTTGCGGCAAGCGCTCTTTTTACTGGGGCAGCTAATTTGGGGAGGGGGGTTATTTTAGCCCATGCCCTGAAAAGCCTGATTGGGTTTAGTATCAGGACATGTCCTATTTTTTGGGGAAACAAGGTACTTTCTTAAGGTTTTCTTGGAAAAACAAAGTGATTGTTACTCCAATTGTCATATTTGATCAGCTGAGAGGTTTCTTTCATATCTATGCCTGTGGGCAAGGACCTTGGGAAACTGAGCTGATTAACTATCAGCTCAGTTCTTCTTCTAGAGGCAGTTTTGCAAGTTTCCTTCTAGTGCAGCAAGGAAGATGTATTCCCTTTGAAGGAAACTTTCATCTTGTTCCACTTCCTGGTCCCTGCAAGTTCTTCCTGCATCTAAGATTTTCTGACATATCTTCTTCCCAGACAATGTCTCCACAGTGACTGGCTGGCTTTGATTTTTTTCCCCTTCTTCTTCACATGAAAGAACAGCTGTCTAGCTGCTTTTTGTGTACTTTCCCTTTGGCCAGCTGGGGGCACTGGCGGATGACTTACTGGAAGTCAGTAATCAGCGCTGTGGAAATTAGACAGCACGAAAAACTCTTGCTAGTGACTGGACACACAAAAAAGGCCACAGAAGTGCTCTGTGAAAGCTTAAAGCTAAGACATTTCCTAAATCCAGTTGGAATTAATGAGAGCAATTCTCACTCATTGACCAATGTGTATGCATGTATGGAATGTATCTTAATATTTCTGGAATCTTGCAAATTATGCATATGTATCTGAAGTAGCTCCACTTAGCTAACTTGGTGATTTTATATGATCTCTTTTACCAGAGTGAGCGGAGCTGTGATCAAGGGTTATGAAAAAGATGTGGGAACAAGAACTTCTTTCTATGGATTCACATCCTACTCCTTAATGACTTCAATTATGATTCTGGGGAATCGTGGGTTCAAGAAGATCCCTGCAGGAAAAGTAAGGCAGATATCCTTATATCTCTCCTCCGCCTAGTTGAACAGTAGTTGTGAGAGCAACTTAGATTAAAAATCTGTAACTTTCCTCCACAAGCCAACTCTGCTTTATCCGTCTTTCACCCAAGGCCAGCAGAGAGTGCCCAGCCCTATCTCTTATGCCACTGTGGCACACCATCTGCTGCGCCCCTTCCCAGTGTATGTGTGGCATGTTTCCTAGGAGATCAAGTATCTACACTTCCTGGAAGGAGCAAGAGATTATGAATGGCTGAAAGCTCTTCTTCAGAACATCAATGTCAGGAAGGGATTTTTGGACTATTATGGGTGAGTAGTGCTGTGCTTTCTTGATGAGGACTGCCACAATGGAAGGCAAGAGGGGTCGAATGACAAGACATGTAGTGACAAGGTCATCTTGCAAATGTTGTGATTTGCATAATCTCATAACGTCAGGTGTTGGGTTGCAAGTACATAATGGTATTGGATATGCCTGATGACATTGCCGTGTCGTTGTGTAGTTTGCTACGGATGCTGCTGAGAAGAAAAATGCAGAAATTAATATGTATCAATAGAATATGGGCATAAAAATTCCCATTTGAAATGCATAAAACTAATGTAGCATAATAGACATATTCAATTGAAAACAGGTCCAGATGCAAAGTTGTATTTGTACTGCCTTATACGCACCAAGGTTTTGAAGAGGCAAATTTTTTTAAAAAGGTTTTTGCACTCTGCAAACCTCCCAGAAATGGCCCATTGTTCACAAAAACGGGTGCATTTTTTGTCAAAAAAAGGGCATGGATAGCCTTTAGGAGGCTTATAGAGTGCTCCTGGGGGCTGTGGGGCAAAATTGAGCAAAATAAACGGGCCATTTTTTGCTCATTTATGCCCTCCCCAGCCCCTAGGAGCACTCTGAAAGCCTCCTAAAGGCTATGCATGACCATTTTGGTGAAGGGGGTGGAGTTTAAGGAGGCAAAAAATGCTGCATTCAGTGTATAAGATGCACTCAGATTTTTTGAGGGAAAAAGGTGTGTCTTATATTCCGAAATATGGCATGTATGTATGTATGTACGTACGTACATACGGGGAGAGAGAGAGAGAGGGAGAGGGAGGGAGAGGGAGGGAGAGGGAGGGAGAGGGAGGGAGAGGGAGAGAGATTTTCTCGACCTTGCATTGCTGACTCCTTGTAAACATTTTGAAGATCTTTCTTCAGTGTGTAAAACGTTAATGAATAAGGATGGCTGCATTTTCATAATTTATTAACATTTTGGCACACTGTGCCCACATCTCATTTGACATAACAGAAAAATAACATTCTCAAATAAGAACTCTAAAAACATTCTCCCACCCTCAATATTTTAGTGAATAATCAGGAGATGAACCAGATAAAATTTAGATTAATTTTGTGAATTCTGTTTTCAAGAATCTCTGGTGATCCATCAGTTTCCTGTTAATGAAAATAAATGGCAAAGAGATGAAAAAAATAGTTTTGAGTATAACAATTTCTATCTTTCATAGAGCTTATCCCTTCAGTCTTGTTGTGATGTGCTTTCTCCTGTTCTTACAATGGGAGTGAAGTATGTTGTTTTGAAATCCACTCAGTGGTGGGATTCAGCCAGTTCACACCACTTCAGGAGAACAGATTTTTAACTTTCTGAGCAGTTTGGTGTACTGGCTTTTGGAAGAAATCATTAGGGCAGAGAACCGGTTGTTAAATTATGTGAATCCCACCACTGAAGCCACTGTCCAATTTCTTGCCCTCTGGTGCCCTATTCCTCCCTCACTGGGAACTTACATGGCACTTTGACCAACAATTTTAAGAACATTCGGAAGTTGGTGACCCAGCTGACTTTCACCATTGCAGTGGCCCTCCCCATTTCTTGCTAAATGCCTGTAAATGAATATTTTCAGAGTTAAGGAGGAAAAAAGACTGGGATCCCTCCTCTTATTCAATTGTCCATTTCTATTTTGCTGAACGACCCAGTTTCTTTGCCTACAATTTTCAGTTCCCCCACAATTCTGTCAAAAATCAAGTAACATCAAATAACATTCACCATAACAGTAACATTTAAATAATACTGAAAAGGAGGGGAGAAAGCACACAAACACAGGTTGTTGAACAGGTTGGCATATTTCCTGTGCACTGCTGCAATATTCTTTCCATGATTGACTAAGATAATGGACCAAAGAGGAGAAGGACGAGTAAAGTAAGTGTTTGTAGCATTGCCCATTTCACAAAGGCCTTCATGGTAGAAGATGCTACAGCAACAGAAAGTCTGGCCTCAGAGAAGGAATTTCACAAGGTCAATATTCCCTGAGTTGAAAAAAAGAGAAAATTTTAGTGAAGTTTTGTTCTCTCTGGCAACTATAGAAGGAATAACTTTTGTCAATGATAGAGCAAGGTCTTATCATTTGGAGCCCTGAAAGCTTCCAATGTTTACTAGGAGTACAGATTGTTTACATGGATGGTTTTGTTCAGTTTTCTGATGGAAAATGTTACTTTCCTTGACCTGATCTCAGCCTCCCTCAGGAATGGGATGACAGTATAGAGGAAACACTGTGGGAATGAAAAGTCCTCACAAAGAATAGATGAACATCTCAGAGCTGTGTAGCTGAACCCACAGTTGGGCTGGGTAGAGTCCTAAGCAAATCAGAGGGAAGCCAAAACGTGCATAAAGGTATCGTTCAAATACTGCCATTAAGTACATATCTTCTGACATATGTTTTGTATCACCCACGTTTTGCCATAGGTCTCTGGTCCCTTTTTAAACAATCATATTCCTTAAAATTTTTGCCACCTTCTTTCTTTTCAAAAAAGACTCAGTTGATCCACTATTTTTCTCACTTTTAATAATAGCTGTTATTTTATGTCAACGTGACTTTAACCAAAGAATACAGTACAAAAATACAACTTTGAAGCCTCAGTTTTCCCCATTCTGATCTTAGATACAGTGTGCGAAAAGATAAGACCTTGCATCATTCACTCTAACGTATAGAAAACCTGGCCAAACCAGCTATAATTTGAACTGTACATAGTTTCCTTAAGATATATCTTGTTTTTATAGACGAAGGCCCCGGGATAAATTTGACAATTTCAATTTGGATCAATACTTTGTGATTCATCCAGACTTCCTCAGATACACTAAAAACAGGTAAGACATAAGTGAAGTGAATTTCAAACCTCAGGAACAGTTTCAAGATTTTAAATAAGCAATGTTGGCAGTATGAATAGATGTACAAAACATTTGTTTCAAATTTGCAACGAAGTACAAAACATTCCATAAAAAGTATTACAAATTGGCTGTATGCTATTGGAATGAAACATAAAACAGTTGAGTATTCAATATCTGCTCAAAACAAAACCCAAAATATTTTGTGCTCTGACTGTATAGGAAACAATGAGAAATTGGAGCCAGCTGCTACTGCCTTATTTTCATTTATTTTAGGATTATAAGAATTAGATGGTAGTGGTGGCATTTCATTGATTTATTTAAACTATAAGTAGTCCTCAACTCATGACCAGAATTGAGCCCCAAATTTTTGTTGCTAATTGAAAGATTTGTTAAGTGAATTTTGTCCCATTTTATGACTTTTTGGTGTGTATAGTTGTTAAATGAATCACTGCAGTTGTTAAATTAGTAACATGTTTATGAAATTAATCTGGTTTTCCCATTGACTTTGTTTGTCCGAAGGTCACAAATGGTAATCATATGACTGCAATAGTCATAAATGTGAGTCAGTTGCAAAGTGTCTGAATTTTGATCATGTGACCATGTGGACGCTACAATGGTCATAAGTGAAAAACGGTTACAAATCATTTTTTCAGTGCCACTGTAACTTCAAATGGTCACTAAGTTAACTGTTGCAAATCAGGACTGCCTGTATTTATATGGTTCCTTCTTGCTAAATGAGTCTGGGTGGCTAACAAGGATTAAAAATATGTAGGACAAGGACAATGAAAAAATATAATGTGAAACACCCTATACCAGCAACCAGATACGTAATACATGTTGCACAGCAGGCTCCTCTAACTTCCTGGTCCAGTGCCTGTGGGGGAAGAACTGCTCTGTCATCAGGGCGACAAACCAAATTGGGGAAGGCTGCTCCATAGGGCAGAGGCTGCAACAGAGAATGCCACAATGCTCAAATGGAAGAACATTTGACAACTTGTGACTTTAAAAACATCAACCTCTTACAAAAGATCTCTGCTGAAAATAGTAGAAACAAGTTTCAAAAACATCTGAAAGTTATATTTAGATTAGCATCTGTTATCAGCTCTTTTTCCATTCCCCTACTCTTTCTCAACAGAAAGAAGAGATGATGTTTCTTCTTTAAGTAAACCTTCAGGGTCACTTACATTAGGATACAACCCCCCCCCTAAATTATCTAGCATTTCTTTCAGTCTTTGGTGATTGATTTGTTATCTTAAAATTAGTTTAAGTTTTTGTTTTCATTTCCTTAGCTAAGTTTCAGAAGGCACAGATTTTTATTTTATTTTTCAGCCTGCTTGCCAGGTGCAATCCTAACAAAAGCAACAGAATCATTCTGGGATGAACCAGCAGATTGATGATGCTTCCTAACCGAAATAATAATTCTGTAATGTTATGATCAGATTTGATAGCATGCACAGCAGTAGTGGGTTTCAATTTTTTCCCGAACCTACTCTGTGGGTGTGGCCTCCTTTGTGGGAGTGGCTTGCCGGCCATGTGTTCTCTCTCTCTCTCTCGCTTTCCTTCCTTTTGTCTCTCTGTCCTTTTTTTCTTTTTTTCTTTCATCTCTCTCTCACTTTTTCTTTTTTTCTTTCTTTCTTCCTTCCTTTTTCTTTCTCTCTCTGTGTGAGTCTGTGTGTGTGTGTGTGTGTGTGTGTGTGTGTGTGTGTGGCTCTTTGCCTCTCTCCCTCCCTCTGTGTCTCTCTATGTGATTCTCTCTCTGCATCTGTCTGTCTCTCTCTCTCTCTGTGTATCTCTCTCCTCCCTCCCTCTGTGTCTGTGTCTCTCTCATTCTCTCTATATCTCTGTGCCTCTGTCTGTCTGTCTGTCTCTATCACACACACACACACACATAGACACAGAAACAGACACACACACACATACTGTGGTCACTTTGTTGAGTGTTCCAATCACATTTGAAACACTAAACAACTGGCTTGTATTCATGGTTTTTTGCAGCATTCTGCAGACATGGGGGCAAAATATATGGTTAAAAGTACCTGGCAGAGGCGTTCTTCCCTGGGGGGCTCCGCAGAACATCCCAAGACCAATGGCTCCGGGATGAGGGACGGAATCTTTGCCACGGGCCAGTAAAGCTTCGTCCACCAGAGGCAGCAGGACCAAAGCCCCTCTCCCAACTGGCCCTTCCTCCCTCTGAGCGCGAAGGACCCGGCTGCCCCACTGCCTCTGGCTTCCTTCCGAGAATCTCCACTCTCCAGGGCTGTAATTGTGCAGGCTGTGTTTGCGTGCTTATGTTTTCCACGGGGGTAACAGATGGGCTCTGGAATCGCTCCATGCCATGGAAAACATAGGCTCATGCAGGCAGCAGGGCAGCCGGGACAAGGGAGTGCAACCCACACAGCTTGTTCAAATAGCAAAAGAAGGGACAGGAAAAGAGGCTGTTTGAAAAGCCCCGTTTGGAACTCCTCTCCTTTTCCTTCTTTTGCTGTCTGTACATACAGTGCGGGTCGCACTTCCTTGTCTTTCATAGCAAGCTTGTTTCCAATTGGGGTGGGGATCCATGAGAGGGACGGAAAAAATCGATTTATTTCCCCCTCCCCCAATTGAAAACGAGCTGGCTGTGAAAGAAAAGGGAGCGCATCCCACACTGCATGTAGAAACAGCAAAAGAAGGGACAGGAGAGGAGTTCCAAACAGGGCTTTTCAAGTAGCCAAACTCCTCTCCTGTCCCTTTCTTTTACTCTTTGAACAAGCCGTGTGGGTTGCGCTCCCTTTTCTTTCATAGCCAGCTCGTTTCCAATTGGGAAAGGGGGAAGAAATTGATTTTTTCCATCCCTTTCCATGGATTCACACCCCAATTGAAAATGAGCTGGCTATGAAAGACAAGGGTGTGCAACCTGCACGGCTTGTTCAAAGAGCAAAAGAAAGGGACAGGAGAGGAGTTCGGCTGTTTGAAAAGCCCTGCTTGGAACTCCTCTCCTGTTCCTTCTTTTGCTGTTTCTACATGCCGAGCGGGTCACGCTGCCTTGTCGGCAAGGGTGCTTTGCAGCGACAGGGGCAAGGAGCGGTACCGGCGTTCCCGGAAGTTATTTACTTCCGGGTTCACCGACCCATCGGTGCGCGCGAACTGGGGCGATCCGGGAGGAACCCACCCCTGATGCACAGGATATACACATACACAAAGCTCAGCATGCCAATCCTGTATTATTAATCTTTGTATTTGAATCTCAGGAACAGTATAGTAAGAACTCTTGTGGAGAGGACACAAACTTCTGGATCTTCCCCTTTGCATTATTTCCTGGGAGAGGGGGAGGGGAGAGAATCTTTGTTCTCATAGGAAGCATCCATCCACCCACATGAACTCCAGCTTCCCCAGAAAAAAGTTTCTTTAAAAACCAACTAACCAGGAAGGCAGCCATCTTCTTCTGCCATGTATTTACCTACATTTTTCCCTTCCCTCTTGATGTTCTACCCTCACATTGCTCCATCCACTCCCAGACAACAATAGCAGGAACAGGAGTAGTTCGAGCTTCTGAACTAGTCAGTATTGAAACTTTGAAGGAAGAAGCACAAACACGAACCACAAAACAGCTAACTCCATCCCAGGATTTGGAGCAGTCAAAACCCTCAAAGCTAGGCCTCTTGAAATGGCTGAAATTTTCTTTCTCGCTTGGAATAAAATAGTACGAATTTTATTTCATGCGCAGAATAAAATTTCTCAAAGCACCTGCACTCAGAACATTGAAATGGCTCTTTTGTGCTTGGCATGTTCCAAGGATGGAACCTTTTGCCATCCCCACCTGCCAGATTCGCTTCAGGATGGGATTCCTGGAGTTTGAGTAATCAGGATGGCATTAAGCAAGATTTGTCTGGAATGTAGCTGTGAAAAACTAGTGTGTCTCTTGAAACTATTCCTCCTTCACAACCTTATCACCGTGATGGAGAACCTATGGCATGCATACCAGAGCAGGCTCATAGAGCCCTCTCTGTGGGCACTGCGCCATCGCCAGCTGCTCTTCTGAGTTCCGTTGCACACATGCGCACGAGCCAGCTGCTCTCTTCTGGGTTCCGGTGCTCCGGCGCGGATGCACATATGTGCATGCGCTCCAGTTTCAGCACTCAGTGTTGAAAAGGTTAGCCATCACTGCCTTATCAGATTGAACCCAAGGCAACTTTGAAAACAAACACAATTCATTGTGAGCATATGTCTATGGTCAGTTTTAAAGAATGCCTTATAAATGTATTTCAACCTGTTTGTTGAGTGCTGAACAGCAGCTCATTCTCTGAGAAGGCCTCAAGGAGAGGACCTGCTCAGCTTTCATTGTCTCCCAGTGCCACCTTTTGAAATCTCATTTTATAACCCACCCCAGGTTTTTGAAGTCCAAAAGTCTAGAAAAGTCCTACTGGCGCATTTATAGACCTACAACAGGCGCCTTCCTTCTTTTGACTGCACTCCATCTCTGTGATCAGGTAAGGTTCAAAGATGCTGCAGAGAATTTAAAGGCGGGCCACAAAGTTAACAGAGACATTTGTCTCTTGCACCATCCTTTAGGAAAAACGTATTTAGCAATCAGTGGATCTGCTGCTATTTCAACATTTGGTTTTTCCCCTCTCTACTTCACTAGAGAAATGCCCCAGGGCAGGGATATGTGCTTTTAGCCCTTGTCCCCCTGCATGACCACTTCTGTGCTGCTGTTCCTTTAATCATATTCTTTCAACTCTTCCTTTCTTGACTTAAAACAACAGAAACCTCAAATTAAAACCCTTTCTGCCTGAGTGAGTTATCCTGGCACTGATTTACTTCATGAATGCCACATCTGCATGCCAGCCACATAATGCAGTTCTAATGCTTAACTTGTGGTTAAACCTTTTCTGTTTCATGTCTTTCTCATATTTTAGTGAAGTTAATTTCAGTAAAAAAAATGTTTGAAGGAACTCTGAAAGTCCCAACATCCCCAAGGCTTCTTAAAGAGCAGATTTTAATGAGATAAGCTCATTTCTTTCCTCAACTTCCTCTTATAGCCTTGCCTTTCTTTGACATCTCCACAGAGTTAATTCACCATATCCATAGAGGGGCAAAGCCATCTCCCATTCTTCCAAAAAGGTTTAAATTAGCTTGCCTTCTTCCTCTTCCCTTTTCTTTTTTAACTTTCAACTGTTAAGCACCCTTCTCAAGGTTACGTGCTATGCTTCCCCCTCATCTTCCAACAATCCTCAGTTGCAGAATAATGGTTGCTATAATAGCACATATTTTTCTCCCCACTTACTTCACATAGCTGGTTTGAAGTTGCCTGTTTTCACATTACTCATGGAAATGCTCTCCAGAGGAAGGACAAAGTGTGGATTAGTTAATCGTTGAGCAACTAAGAACTAAGCACTAAGCTTTACAGACATTTACTCATGTCCTGGACAAAATATAAGAATACGTAACTCACAATCTCGATCTAAGAAAGATGCTAAAATGTATGGTTTTAATAAAGAATTAGCAGAATTGAACCAGATATTAACTGGAACAGATGAAGAATTAATAAACAAAATATATAGCTATTTACCAAGCATCAAATTGGAAAGTGAGCAAGTAAAGGAGATAATGATAGCTTGGTCTAAAAACTTTGCATATGCAATAGAACTGGATTAATGGCAGAAATTGTGGCATAGAAATGTTAAATTAACTATGCCAACTGCATATAAGGAAAATCTGTATAAAATGTTTTATAGATGGCATTTCTCACCAATAAGATTGGCAAAAATGTTTAAAGACAGGTCTGCTAAATGTTGGAAATGTAACCAGACGCCTGGTTCGTATTATCATATGTGGTGGACATGCCCCAAACCCAAAAAATATTGGACGAAAATACATACTTGGTTGGAAAAAATGATAAAGCAGCATATAGATTTGAAACCAGAAATATTTTTGTTGGGAATCTGTTCTGACCCCCTCTTGCACGGCTCGTTAACAAACGCAGGCAAAACTTAAAAGGAAGGCTTTCTTTTATCAGTTTTCAGTTCAAACTGGCTTCGAGCCCAGAAAATAACATAAACATAAATCTCTGATAAGAATTCCAAAACAAACGCTTACAAGCAATATGCACTTCTTCCAAAGTCTTCACGGAACAGTTTTACATGAAAACATCAAAGCATTTCTCCAAATGTAACAGGCATAATCACGAGTAATAAGCAAGCAATATTGTATCAGACACGGAACACACGAAGGAACGTATGTTGACTCCAGCAACTGGGGCATGGCAGCATCTGTCCTTTTATCTCCAAACTTGCCTCAAACCCGCCCCCAGCTGCATAATGAATCTTGATCCTGAAAAAGCTCTCAGCAGAACTGCTGAATCCCCACACTGAATTTTGTATCCTGAAAAAGCTCTCAGCATAACTGCTGAGTCACAACAGGAATCCTACTGGAAAAGTATGACAAAAGGAATATATATTTAATTTTATATGTGCTAACTGCAGCCAGAATTGTATTTGCACAATAAGGGAAAAGTGAAGCGATCCCGACAGATGAGAGAGTAATTTAAAGAAATATTACAATGTGCAGAAATTGACAGATTAATGCTTACTATTAAGGAAAAAGAAGGAACTGAATACTTTTTGACATGGGACACAACTATCATTGTGATGAATACTATTGTAAATACTTTGATTATGATTCCTAAAAATAATTATACCCAGACAACACAGTTTGATTGAAATTGAATTTTTACATATTACATAAACAAAACAAATAATTTTTTGAAAAAAAAATAGAATATGTAACTCAACATCTTAACAGTCACAGTTTCTTGGTTACAGCTCCTAATTTTTGTTTAAGGAATGCATGCTTTATCTAGATAACAAACATGCATACTTATATGTATGTCTTCATCCATTTGCACTGCCTTTAAACAGCAAGTAGCTTTGCATTTTCTCAAATCAAAGCTCTATACTCTGTGGATATTGTGTGGCATACTTGGTTAGGTCTATTGTCCCATCTCTTGCAATTTATTCATTGCATTATAAGGGTTGTCTTTAAGATTGGGGAGTTGGTGGTCTGAAGAAGATTGATTCCCCCACCCTCCCAATCTCATAGGAATAGCATTTAATGTAGTTTTGCCTTTTCTCCTCCATCATCATTAACCCTGGGGGAAAGAGCAAATTGCTACTATCCCAGCCTTCAAACAAGCTTCCCATGGAGCTATTGGTAGATAATGATAATGAAGAAGCTATCTCAGTAAATCCAATGAGCTTGTGGATTTATTAAGTATTTCTAATGTATTTTACTAGGCTTTTTTTCAAACTAACCACATTTATTTCCCTCCCCAATGATAATCCGTTGCTTTCCTAGGTAAGCGCTTATGGGTACATCACCGAAGGCTACCAAAAGTATTCAGATCACTATTATGATACAAAAAAGAACCGTTTAATCTTTTATACCAACCATGACTTCGATCTGGAACGAAGGGTATGGAAACAACTTCATGACACAAATATTATGAAGCTCTATCAACGAACCTGATGGAAGGAGATTATGAACTCCTGACTGGAGTGGGTTATATTGCTATAGGGCAGAAACTCTGAAAACAAAGGTGTTATTTGGACATGCTGTTAACTAAAATGCACTAGTAATTCTTTTTCTGAATGTTTCCATAACATTTAAGATATTTCCAAAAATATACAGACCATGAACCATTATTATCCATCTAGTACAAAAAGATTACATAATTTAAGAGCATAATTTAATGTAGGAATAATTCAGGGGTGGATTGCTGCTGGTTTTACTATCAGTTCGGAACCTCCGTGCATGCCAGATGCGTGCTGTGTACATGCTGTTCAATGTACAGTGAACTATGCACATGCAGCCACTAAAAACCAAAATGGCGACAGCCCGGCAGCGGTGAGGAAACCAGTTCTAGGGCATGGCAGGCCTGGGTCACTGCCAGTTTTGCAACCCAGTCTGAGCAAGGCTGAACCGGGAGCGTGACCTGACAAATGCGCGCACGACAAAAGCGCGCCGACGAAACCACAGCGATAAAACCGCAATGTCATAAACGCACCCACAACAACGCGCCGACAAAACCACAAAAGCACGATTTCAGTTAAGGTAAGGGAAGCGCAATTTAAGTTAAGGTAAGGGTTAGGTTTTGGGTTAGGTTTAGGTTTAGGGTTAGGGTTAGGATTAGGGTTAGGGTTATTAGGTTGTTATTAGTTCTTTGTTGAAGGCGCGCTTTTGTCGGCGCGCTGTTGTTGGCGCGCTTCTGCGCTCATTCATCGGTGCAATTTCAACCTCGCGGTTTTCTCGCCGCTGTTTTGTTGGCACGCTTTTGTCGAGTGTGCATTTTTTGGTGAACCAACCGGGAGCAACCCACCTCTGGAATAATTACATTCTAGAATTTGATTACACTTAAGAGAGAGGTAGTGTCACAAGCAATTTATGGCGTCTGACCACTTTTTTTCCAAATGTTCAGATAAAGAGATTTTTGATACTTGAGGTTAAAACTAATAAATCTGAATCCAAATACCGGTAACCACTAAATAGGACCAAAAGGGATACAGATAACTCTTAGGTGCTACCTAGTTGCCTTCCTGATCATTGGACCCTGATATACTTGCCCTACCTGAAATACTAGCCTTGAACCCTATCTGCATAAATGTGAACTCTCCTCCCCCCTTCATCGGTAGACAAACAAGAACCATGATTGCTTAGTTTTAATGTGAAGCCATTACCTTTCAATATCAAAATGGACTTGGTTTAACAGTAAAGAAAAATTTTCATATGTAGATTGTGAGGACTGTTCTTTCTTTCTTTGCTCTAGAATTAAGTTAGAAAAAATGGTGAAGCAGATATTTTATTTATTTATTCATATAAACCAAACTTATCAATCACCCCTCTCCCTCACAGAGGGGCTCTCATATTTTGCACCTAAAAGGGTCTCATTGGAGTTTTAAGAGACCACGAAAAATTCCCTTATGACTCCCTGCAAAGTTACTGGCTAACAGAGTAGGCACAACTGAGCAAGATGACCTAAATTAAGGGACCCTCCTATGTTGGAAAGAAGAGAGGAGTAAAATTTATTTCTCTCTTCTTGCTACTGGGAAATTAATGTAACTTTCTAGATTTGCTTAACTTTTTGATTTCCGCTGGAGAACTGCAAACCACAACAGTGATGCCTTTCTTCCTGATATTTGGGGGTGTGAAGTGGGAATTTGCAAAACCATTTGTTATATTTGCCATCTCTCTAATAAAGACTGTTCTCTATAGAGATGTTTCCTCATCCTTCGCACTTAGTTGCTTGCTCTCAAGAGTAGAGCCTCCAGCTTTTGAGTTCTCAGTAGGGAAGCAAGGAGTTATTGTTCGCCTTCCCACTCTGGAATCCAAATCATGCCACATTGCTCCAGGTTGCTAAGTGACAACTCTGTCCTGGTATTCTTCAAGCCTGAATAGGACCTTTACAATTGAATGTTTTTCAAATGTTTTTTCTCTGTAGAGGCCCCCTTTCTCCCTTGTGTTTTTCTATTGCAGAGAGGGCATTAATCTTAGTCTCCTTCACAACATGGAAGATGGTGGAAAAGTCCTTTAGAAAGTAATGGAATAAATAAGGAAATGGAAACACGAACAAAGATTATTTGAATAGCCCAGACCATCTCTATATTGTTCCATAAAGATCACATAAATGGTTTGAGATCAATAATATTGTAATGGAATAGAAATCATGATTTCATAGGTTAAAATATCACATCAATTTCATATTTATGGTACAATTGGAAATTGGATCAACTCTGAAAATTTTATATCAGAAACAGTGTGATGATATTAGGGCATTTTATAATTAGAGAGGTACTGAATTTACCAATAACCCAAACATGTAATTGCACACCATGGTTACAAATGAGTACAGCTGGTGCAGAGATTTTCAATCAGGATTTTTTCACTTCCTATTAGTTGTTCATCTGCTGTAGTCCCTATTTCAGGTATCTGGGATGTATTGCATATGCTTTTACTGGCCTGCAATAATTCAGAGATAGAAATATGTGCAGCACAAATCACTTGCTATTGAAGATACATTATTCAATTTCAAGCCCAAGAAACAAGCAGTGGAGATTCTAAAAATGCTGTTTTGTTGTTGTAAGGTATAATGACAATCTTGAAGACTGACAGAGTTTCTCTCTGTCCCATGAAACAGAATCAAAGTGTGGTTAGTTTGAGTTTCTATCTCATTTTCTTGAGATTAAACTGCTGTTTCTTCTCCATTTATGTTTCACTGCTCTCTTCCCCCTTTCCAAGGCCAGATCTCCAGATTTTTTAGAATCAGCAAAAATATATGTTCTTATTTATATTCTAGGCTAATCTATACAGGTATAACCCAGTTATAGGTAGTCTAGCACATGGCAAAGAACATTTGTCCATCTGGGGCTTGACTCAGAGCAGAGAGCATGGAAGTTAAGGAGAACTGCTCTCCAGTCTGAAAAGTTTCCTTATATTTGTCATGTTTTCTTCTTAAGGATTCTATGTCCTAAACTTCACTTTTTGTCAGCATGTTTCAGGAAGCATATACCCATTAAAATTCAAACATGGACAATAGAACAAACCCTACTGAAATCCAACATGCCTTAGCATGATGCAGGAATCTAGCCACTGCCCAGGGAGATGATGAATTCTCAGCAATTCTCATTTTCAAGCAAAGGCTGACCCACTAAGATTCTATAGCAACAGACTGCTTGCCCTACTGAAGATCTAGATAAACTTCAATGACCTTTCTGATTTGGGTATTTTACTAGTGCTTATTATGAAAATGCAGGAAAAACGGGTTTTATAAATAGCAAAGAATACATGACTAAATTGGATAGAGTAGCAGGGAAGAAAGACAAAGAGAATATAGTATATCTGATTCTAAAGATGGACATTTTCACTAGACAGCAGAGTCAAGCACAACAGAGAAACCAATAAGGTTGCTATAATTTGCTTGTATTGTTTAAAGTCAAAGCTCTTAATGCTGCTAATAATTATAGATGTAATGGCAGTAAAAACTATGGCAATATGGCGAGCGGAAGAAAATAATGAAAAAATATAACTGTCCAGATGTTACTTGAAAAGTTGTTTTTAATTGGGATGGTTAAAGATAATAGGTACCATTGTCATGCACCAGCACCTGAGCCATTACAAATTCCCCACCCTCAAAAGGTGGAGAAATCTGTAAAATAGGGCATGGTTTTCTGAAATACTCATATAGGTATTTTTGAATTTGAACATTGAAGGTACAAATAAACATTACTCAATGGCAGTTCCCCATCTGAACCTCACATGTCTATTATTCTGTTCTTTCCAAAAGTCCACATTTCCATGAGTCTCTTATTAATAGTTTTGTAGGAAGTTATCACCCAGCCCTCTCCCAGAAAAATGAAATATCCTAGGTGTTAGATATTCACCCTATCTACAGTGGTTTCCACCAAGGTCCTCTGTTCCGGTGGGAACAGAGCTTTAATCCTATTGGTCAAAGGGTCTGACAGCTCCCTATAAAAGGGCTGCTGTCAGACTCAACCTTTGCTGGATTGTTCTCACTTGTTGCATTCAATAAAGAGCTGTTGTTACCATTAAGCCTGTGTGTGCCTATCCATTACCCAATCTAACACTGGCGACCAGGATGGGATTGGAAGGCAACTAGGTGAACCAAAAAGAGCATAGCAATCCAGAAAGTACATCCAGCCTGGAGCTCAGCGCGGCATCAAGCAGCCATTTTTGAGCGGCAAACTCAAATCGCCCTCTGTACGCAAAAATGGCTATGCATGCCCCACCGACTCCATATGACCCAGTCACCAAGCACTGGGAATCGTACATGCTACGATTTGACTGTTTCCTCGAGGCAAACGACCTCATGGGCATTCCCAAAGGCTGCAAGAAGAATATGTTCCTCGGATTCTGTGGCCGGGAAGTGTTTGAGATGGCAAAAAACTTTTCTGAGCTGACACTGCTTCAAACAGTTCCCTGGTACGTGCTGCAGCAGATGCTAAAGATCCACCTGGCAGCCTAAAAGTGCACCAAGCCGCCAACAGAGGCCCAACCCAGGGGCCTGGCAGAAGCCACCACGGCGCTCAGAGGGCGACAATGGAGTCACCTACCATACGTCAATAGGCCAAGTCCGCTCCAGGTGGCCCAAAAAGCTGAAGGTCACAGTCCTCACTGAGGACTCTCCATGTGAGATGGTGATCGACACTGGGTCATCACTGATCATCATACCATGGTCGACCCTAAAGTAGGCTATCCCTAGCCTACAGAAGCAGCACCTACGCATCCCTGACATCCGCCTGATTACCAGGGAAACCGGGTTCCCATAGTGGGCCAAGGCACCTTCCAGATGAACTTCAAGTAATTCAACAGGAAACTCCCAGTGACACTGGTCAGCAGCAACCTGCAGAGCCCCCTAGGGCTAGATTGGTTCCAAGCCCTGGGCCTAGAAGTGACAGGTATCAACGCCTTGAAAGACGATGGCGCTGAGGCCATCTTTAAGGAATTCGGGGACGTCTTTGGCACTGGTCTGGGTAAGTATGTGGGGACTCCAATTTCCTTTAGTTTGGACCCCAGCATAGCCCCAATTAGGCTAAAACCCAGGAGAGTACCTTTTGCTCTTCGCCCCAAAATTGACAGGGAATTTGACAAGCTCGTAAGCCAGGGAATCCTAAAACCGGTTGATCACGCACGCTGGGCGACCCCTATAGTGACACCTGTAAAATCTGACGGGTCTGTCCGCATCTGCATAGACTACAAATGCACAATAAATAAAGCCCTACAACAAAGCGCCTACTCTGTACCCATTGTACAGCACTTACTCCATTCACTAGGCCCAGGAAAAATCTTCGCAAAATTGGACATGGCGCAGGCATACCAACAACTGCCTGTAGATGGCGCTACGGTGGAGGCCCAAACCATTGTGATGCACGGGTACATTCAAACATTACCACTTGCAATTCGGCATTAATATCGCCCCTGGACTGTTCCAAAGTATCATGGAACGGCTTTTGCAGGGGATTCCAGGAGTCGTCCCCTATTTCGACGACATCTTGGTATCAGCTGCAAACAAGGTGCAACTTTTTAAACACGTACAAACAGTTTTGGCTCGAATTAGAGACAAAGGCCTCCGTCTCAAAAAAGAGAAATGCCAAATTAATGTGTCAAGTGTTGAATTCTTAGGGTACCTGATCGATGGTTCTGGGATTCACCCAACTACAAAAAAATTAAAGCTATTCAGGATGCCCCCAAACCTTGCAATCAAACCAAACTGCAGGCATTCCTTGGGCTCCTTAATTTCTACAGCCTCTTTCTCCAACAGAAAGCCACCGTTGCTGCGCCCTTACACTGTCTCCTGGCTAAGAACGTGAAATGATCCTGGGGCAGAGCCAAGGCTGCCACATTTGACATGGTAAAACGACTCCTGTCGGCAGACTCCTTTCTAGTCCAATACAGCCAGACCCTACCATTGGTACTGACCTGCGACACTTCCCCTTTTGGCATCGGTGCTGTCCTCAGCCACCACATGCCCAACGGAACCGAAGCCCCTATTGCATTTTACTCCAGGACCTTGTCCGACGCTGAGCGGAACTACAGCCAGTTGGACTGTGAGGCTTTGGCTGCAGTAGCTGGAGTAAAGAGGTTCCACAAGAACCTTTATGGCAGGGACTTTGAACTGGTTACTGACCACAAGCCGTTGTTGGGTTTACTGGCTGGGGACCGACCTACTCCAGTGTCGTTATTACCTCACATGACCAGGTGGACCATCTTCCTAGCTGCCTACTCCTACCACCGTATCCACTGACCTGGATCCACTTTGGGGAACGCTGACGCTTTGAGCCTCTGCCCATTGCTAGAACTTCTCGCTGACCCGACCCCCGAGACACTAGTCCTTCTCATTGAATGCCTTGAGATTGGGCCTGTCTTGTCCAGTGACGTTGCCCATCACTCTGCAAAGGACTCCACCATGAAGCAAATTTTCAACTGGGTGTGGAGAGGGTGGCTCAAGGGGCCTGTTGGGACTGATTTCAAAATGTATTTTGCCAAATGTGATGATTTATTGGTTGTTAATGGCTGTTTTCTGTGGGGGGGGGGTGGATCGTTGTTCCATCCACACTGCGCATTGCAGTATTAGAGGCTTTACACGTAGGGCATCCTGGAATTGTCAGGATGAAGTCTTTGGCTAGGAGTTACGTGTGGTGGCCTAACATGGACAGGGAGATTGAAGACTGGGTGGCTATCTGCACACCGTGCCAGGAGTCCAGACCAGCTCCTCCAGAGGCGCCCGCTAAGGAGTGGGAGCAACCTCAAGTACCATGGTCTAGGGTGCACATTGACTTTGCTGGCCCAGTTCATGGCCAGACATTTCTCGTAGTTGTGGATGCCTACTCGAAATGGTTAGAGGTAGTCCTGATGACCTCCACTTTGGCAGAAGTGGTCATCAAGGTTCTATGGAGACTTTTCTCCACGCACGGCGTGTCCGACATCTTGGTCTCAGAACGGGCTCCAATTCATGGCCATACAATTCGAGACCTTCCTAGCAGCTCAGGGAATCAGGCATGCCCTAGTCGCGCCATTCCATCCGGCCTCCAATGGTCAGGCAGAGAGAATGGTGAGATCTGCAAAAGAGGCCCTCCCTAGGATGGGCCCGGGAGATTGGCAAACACAGATTGATTACTATTTGCTAATTCAGCACATCACACCAAGTGCAGTACAGGGAGAAGCCCCTCAGAGCTTCTCATGGGTCGCCGGCTAAGGTCCCACTTAGACCGGCTACACCCCAATTATTCTGCCTCATCGCCCCCCAATTTATCTGGTTTTGTTGCAGGCCCGCAGCGAACTCCAAGCAAACCGGCTCTAGAAGCTCCAGCTGCGGCCTGTAAAAGGTTCCAGGAGCTTCCACCAAACAGAGCCACAGAGCAAACAGGTCCATCCAACCAGTCCAAGGAAACCCCTCCTACTGAACTGCACAGGTCAAGCAGAGCTATCCAAAAGCCCGCCTACCTGCGTGGCTATGTTACTAGTAGGATTGTTCTATCTAAGAGGGGAGGGGTGTTAGATATTCACCCTATCTACTGTGGTTTCCACCAAGGTCCTCTGTTCCGGTGGGAACAGAGCTTTAATCCTATTGATCGAAGGGTCTGACAGCTCCCTATAAAAGGGCTGCTGTCAGACTCAACCTTTGCTGGATTGTTCTCACTTGTTGTATTCAATAAAGAGCTGTTGTTACCGTTAAGCCTGTGTGTGCCTATCCATTACCCAATCTAACACTAGGAAATATTGAAATGGCAGAATATTATATTTCCTTGGATATGAAAAGGAAGAAACATGTTTTAAAAAGACAGAGTAGCTCCCTGCAGCTTCCTGCCCATTCCCCTTTGTCAATGGGCCATTAAAATGTCCAAGCCAGTCCCTTCACATAATAAAGAGTTCTCCCCTTCAGCTCCAGGGGGATGGGATTAAGGCATGATAATATTGGCCCTTTACCCAACTCACCACATGGCATCTGAGAACTCAACCAAACCTGGATTCAAAACACAGCCTACCTAGAGAGTTGCCCCTGCATGGCCCCATGGGAGTCTGACAACCAATCAGAGTACAAGCTCATGATCAAAGGCCAGAGAGGGCATAAAACCAGGGACTCAGCATCTCAGGCTCCCTTCTCTTCTTCTCCACCCAACATTGAAGCATGTGATCACCTTTTCTGTTCAGGACTCAAGCCATGTGGTCCTGTCCACCATTAAACCATTTTTCCAAGAAGCCTCCATGTCTCCAGTGTCTTTCCCCCCACTTGGAGCCGAACCCAGAAGGACTTTTCTTTCATCAGTTTAAAACTACTGAACGTAGTTTAGATTTCCTTTGGAATTCATAAAATGGATCAAGATATTATATCAGTCTCCTACATCTAAAATGAAGGTTAATGGTATGTTTTCTCCTACTTTTTCACTATTTAGAGGAACTAGTCAAGGTTGTCCACTTTTATCAATTCCAAAGGAAATCCAAACTTGTCTAGTTCGGTAAACATGTATTGTTTATGTATTTTGTTAAAGGCTTTTTCAGCACCTAATGATAAAATTACAAGTTGTTCTTTACCTTTATTCAAATCTCTTATGTTTATAATTGTCTGCTTCTTGCTGAGTTTTTTTTATAAACCCTGCTTGATCATTCTTAACAACAAACAATATTACTTGTTATAATATATTTGCTAACACTGCTGTTAATATTTTTGTATCAACATTAATCAATGAGATTGGATGATAATTAGCACTTGGAGTGTGATCTTTGGTATAACTGTAATATAAGCTTGGTTAAATGCTGCTGATAAAATTTCCTTATCAAATATCTCATCATACAATTAACTAAGTTTTGGCACCAAAAGATCTATAAATGTTTTATACCACTGAATTGGGAATGCATCCAATCCTGGTGTTTTACCACTTCCCATGATTAAAATTATTTGTTTACTCTCTACCTCAGACAGAGGAGCAAATAAAAATTGTTTTTGTGCATCAGTTAAATGAGGTAAATTAAAGTTATTTTAAAAAGTTAGTATTTTCAATATATTCTCTGGTTTGCTACATAATTCTAAATGGAATTTTAAACATTGTCAATTTATACCCACTGAAGTTTTATAAATTTAATCTCTAATAAGTGAAATCAGTGCCCTATTTTTTATTTATTTATTTTATTTTTGCTTTAAGTAATTAGCCATAATTTTACCAGGTCTTTCACTCTTCTCCCAATATCATTGTCATAAACATATTATCATAAATTCTGTCTGTGTGATATTATAGTATGGTTTGCAATGTTCTATACTTACTAGGATTTGGGAGAAAAAAGTGGATTATATAAATATGATGGCATAATAAGAGCTAAAACTTTCAGAGGATAACCTTATCCTGAAATTACATACCTAGTACTTGCTTTGACAACCAGACAATATAAATGGATTCTACATGCCCTTACTATGGCCAAGACTGATACTGCAGTTTCAGAAAGATAAATGTATTGCTCCATTCACTCAATGCACTGAAGACCTGATTGCATTTGCCTCCTATGAGCAGATCGTGTGGAACAATAAAATGAAATATGGGACTTATTTATTCAAAATACAGAGGTTAAAAAGAGTTGTACAGATGTACTATAAATATATACATACATAAATAATATTTGCATTGGATAAGTATATATATATAGTGTAACGGTTTACTGTTAGTGTTATAACATACTATTTTTTTCTTTATTGTAATTTTTCACTTTTTTGTTAAAGCACCTTCTATGTATTTTTTTCTTTAACTGTATCACAGTTATTGTCATGTTCCTTTTTTTCTTTTGCTACTACTTTAAAAGCAATAAATAAACAAAATATATCTGAAACACATGTTTTATATTTACCTTTATTAAACTCATTGAGTTTGCCATTTAATCACACCAAGTCTGAATATATTATTCCATTTTATTATTTGGAAGATTCATATTGCCACTCAATTCAGTCAACAGAATTTTGAATTCTTTATGAAATTCTTTCCATTAATTTCTTCTAAATAATTTGATATTGTCAGTATTCCTGGCTATCTGTCATCCCTAACAAAATTATTTCCAATGCTGATTTCATGCCACTGTTCGCATTTCTTTGTGAGGGGCCATCTTCTGTTTCCAGTTTATGAACAAGTCACTAGTTCATATGAGGGCTTCTCCATTCTTCCCAAGGCTTTTTTCGGGTGACTTTAGTGCAGAATTTCAACAAAAGGTTATTAAAAATAGAAGTAATCATCTGCAAGTACAGTTGTGCACACATGTTGATTCACTCTCACACAAGAACCTTAAATGTGACTGCCTGGTGGGAAAACCAGGGACCAATCTCGACTGGCAAATCGACAAAATTAATCGCGTTAACTCTTGGGTGGCAAAGCAGAAGCAGCTTCCTCGAGACATTGTTATATACTTCACTACAAGAGAGCTTAGAAATATGGTACTACAAGAGTCTTATAACACTAAGCTTCAAATTGGCGGTCAAGACCTGATTGTTTTGAAAGAGATACCACCTCAAATGTTAAGAGCCAGGAGAGACTACGCTTTTTTGGTCGAAGAACTCAGAAATCGTCAAATACAGTATAGATGGGACGCACCATTTGGCATTATATTTACATTTGATAGGCAAAGATATCGCCTCAACTCTGTATGGAAAGCCCGAGATTTTTATTATAATATTTTGAAGGCTGGATATCCTGCATCATCTGGACCTGGAGAAAGACCACAAGAAGGACAGGATAGACAGCAAACTACACAACCACCAGATAAGATGGAGCATCTCTCTCTTCTAGAAGCGCAAGGTGTTATGGAACAAAGACCTAGCCGCATGATTACTAGACGAATGGAGAAACAAGCTAAAAAACAACAACATCAACAATCACCGGCCATCGATCAAGGAGCTACAATAACAAGTCTGGAAGCAGTGGGAGGAACTAGGCCTAAGGTTAAACAGGCCATGCAGGAAGTTCTAAAAATGCTTCAGCCAACCAAAGATGACAACTAAGATTTTAACATGAAATGTCAATGGACTGAATTCTCCACAGAAGAGAAAGAAAATATTTCACTATCTCAAACAGTTTAAGAATGACGTAATTTGTTTGCAAGAAACTCATATCAAATCAACTGATCAAAAATATTTGATTAACTCAAAACTTGGTCAACATTTTGTAGCTTCTGCTATGGAAAAGAAGAATGGTATAGTTGTATACTTAAGAAAAGACATGAAAGCTGAATTAATTGAAGCAGATCCCTTCGGAAGATATATTGCTTTAGACCTAATCCTAGAAGGGAAAAAGACATTACTTTTGGGAATTTATGCCCCCAATCAACAGCAATATGGATTCTATAGAAATCTTCATGCTAAATTAGTACAGTGGGATTATAGTTCCTGTATACTATTGGGTGATTGGAATGGAGTGATAGACACTAAGAGAGATAAGAAGACTTCTCGCCCAAATACTAAGATGTGAGCAAAGTTACCCAAACCTTTCTTTGACATCATGGATGACTTTGAATCGAGAGATATTTGGTGAGAAAGAAATGCAGAGGAACATGATTTCACTTTCTTCTCTGATAGGCATCAATCCCTTTCAAGGATTGATTTTATACTAACCACTAATGATTTGCTTTCTAGGGTCAAGAAGACAAAGATTGTGGCTAGGGTCCTTTCGGACCATAACCCAGTTTGGATGGAGTTGGGATGGGTAGTGCAGGCAAGAAGGTCTTGGAGATTGAATGAAAACTTATTTAGATATGAAAAGTATATTAATGATTGTAAAAAATTGTTATCTGAATATTTTGTTTTGAATATGAATAAGGGTACATCTATGGAATTCGTATGGGATGCAAGCAAAGCGTATATGAGAGGAGTGGTGATGAATATAAATAAAACACATAGAAATAAACAAGGGTTAAAACGAACAGAACTGGAAGAGGAAATTAAGAGAAAAGAGTTGGAGTTAACAATGAACCCAGGCGATACAAAGGTTAAGGAAGCTATTACCATATTAAAATCTCAATTTGACATGTTGATCTCTGATCAGGTAGCCACTAATTTATTATATGCAAAACACAATACTTTTTGTAATGCAAACAAACCTGGCAGATGGTTAGCTTATCAGATTAGGAAGAAAAGGAAAACTCGAAATATATCTAAACTGATTTACAGAGAGAAGGAGGTGTTTCAACAGGAAGAGATTCAAAAGGCATTTCGGGAATTTTTTATAGAACTGTATAAAGGGGATAAAATTAATGGTCTAGATATAGACAAATATTTAGATAAAGAGAAAATACCTTCAGTTAGAGAAGAGCACAGGCAAAAATTGAATCAACCAATAACCTCGGGGGAAATCTTGCAGGTAATTAAGCAATTAAAGTTAGGGAAAGCACCAGGTACAGACGGTTTGACAGCGGTTTACTATAAAAATTTACAGTTAGAAATGGTAGAACCTCTTAGAGAATTATTTAATATGATTCAAACGGAAGGTAAAGTGCCTCCATCTTGGAAGACAGCGTTTATATCTTTGATACCCAAAGAAGATCAAGATACTACCCAACCAAAAATTATAGACCTATTTCATTACTTAATGTAGATTATAAAATCTTTACTAAAATACTAGCAAATAGGTTAATGCTGGTCATTCAACAATTGATACACACAGACCAAACAGGTTTTATACAGGGGAGACAGATGAAAAGTAATGTCAGATTAATTATTAATGCATTAGAATATTTGGGAAAGAACAACCAGATCCCTGCTGCGTTTATATTCTTGGATGCTGAGAAGGCCTTTGATCGAGTTAACTGGCAATTTCTGTTGAAGATATTGCAAAAAATGCAGATAGGAGATAATTTTTTACAGTCAATTAAAGCAATATACCAACAGCAAACAGCACAAATCATAGTCAATGGAAGTTTAACAGATTCTTTTCAAATTGGAAAAGGTACAAGACAGGGCTGTCCTTTGTCCCCATTATTGTTTATTATAACTTTGGAAGTATTGTTGAATAAAATACGGGGCTTGGATGGTCTAAAAGGGATCAAGATTAGGCAGCAAGAATACAGAGTGCACGCTTTTGCGGATGATTTGGTCATAATATTGGAACAACCGCAGGAATCCAGTATGGTCTTAATGAATACGATTAATCAATATGGTCAAGTGTCTGGTTTTAAAATAAATTTAGGAAAAACAAAAATATTAGCTATAAATATGAATACTAAACAAAAGGAAGAATTAGGAGTGATGCTAAGATGTGAGGTAGTTAAAAAAGTCAAATATCTTGGAGTTAATACCTAGTAAGAATAGCTGAGGAGTAAACTTTATCCTTCTTTTAAAGATATTTTGCATAATCCACCATATTTTTATCCAAAATGCCTTAACCTTTTGGCAGGTCTACCATATATGAAAATATGTAGCATCGAGAGAGCCACATCTCCAACATTTAGGCTGTAAGTTCGGATACATAGAAGCCAGCTTTTTAGGATCTAAATGCCATCTATAGAACATCTTATAAAAATTTTCTCTCGGGTTTTGAGCTTGTGTAAATTTCACATTTCTTACCCAGATTCTTTCCCATGTATCCAGCATTATTGGTTCTTCAATGTTTTGAGCCCACTTTATCATACAGTCTTTAACTAATTCTGTTTCCGAATCCATCTGTATTAATACATTATATATCCTCTTTATATGCATTAAGCTTTGATCTCTTATTTGTTTAAACAGATTACTGTATATACTCAAGTATAAGCCTAGTTTTTCAGCCCACTTTTTGGGCTGAAAAAAGCCGCCTCAGCTTATAACTGAAAGGCTGGCTGGACTGAGGGTGGAAGAGCCTACTGTTCGTCCCCGATGGACTTTGGGTGTGGGACAAAGAGAGGAGTCGGAGGAATTGGATGCGGGAGTCACGAGGAGACAAAAAAAAATCAGTGGAATGGGGTGACGCTGGGGAAGAGGATTACAAATTGTCCCGCGCTATGAGACTCCTCGAGGAAGCTTGGTCCGAACGCAAAAGCCATGGAAGAGCAGTGGAAAGGGAGCAAGCTGAAGAATTTGAGCAAAGGTAATCCATGCACAGGTTAAGGGAGGGTGAAGAGGCCAAGGGGGGTTGGGAGCAAGGAAACCCAGAACCAGCCTCCCCCCCCAGCTAGGGCCGTTCCAAGAGTGGGGGGGGGGGCAGGCGATGCCGGATGGCAAAAGTCCCTCCCTTAACAGTAAAATATGATGGTGATTCCAGGAGTTTAGGGTTGTTTATCATACAGGTCTGGAACTAGGTCTGGTCCGGATTTAGAAACTGGTGATATGAAAGTGAGAATGGTCTTACTGGCATTGGAGAAAAAAGTGGCTGAATGGATGGTGGGCTTACACCAATGCAATTCCCCTCTCCTGAGGAATTTTAATGACTTTATGGCTGCAATGAAGAGGAGGTTTGATGACCCGCTGATTGAGAAACGCGGGAGGGTGAAATTTATGGCCCTGAAGCAGGGAAATAGACCGGTGGCTGATTATATTCAGGAGTTTCAACAGTTGTCGGCCTATATGAGGGGATGGTCAGAAGACGCTTTGTTGGATCAGTTCGCTGGGGGATTGAATGAAAAAATTTACCAGCAATGCGTTAACAGACACTCCCTCGCCGAGTGACTGTTTGGTATGAACACGCAGCAGACGTTGAGCTAGATTTGACCAGACTTCAATGCATGAAAGAGGGAGAAGAGAAGTCGCCCCCCCGATCGGATCAAAGCGCCAGAAGTGAAGGGAAGCTTCGCTGACAAAGCCAAGCCTTTCACGTGCTTCTGCTGCGGGAAGGAAGGCCATCGCGCCGTAAATTGCCATGTTAAAATGGCTCAGACTGCTCCACCCCCTCCCAGAAGAGAGGGGAGGGCAAGTAAGGCCCTGAGCAAGAAGAGAGAGGCTGCATGCGCCGCTGAAAATATCCCCCAGCATTTCCAGCCAGAGGAGGAGGGAGACATCAGCTCCAGTTCGTCTGACGAATCTGATGACGACCGCTTGCATCGTTTCGTGAGTTCGAACAAAGGCCCCATGCTTATCCCTATTGAACTAAGGGTGCCACCTGCTCGCGAGACTGAAAAGCTTTTAGCTCTCCTGGATTCCGGCTGTTCTCGCTGAATGGAGTAAAGCTTCCCGGGAGCCCCAAATATATTTGATGTCCCCTAGGGAGATGGAGGAAATGAGAAGATTCATTGATAAGAATTTGAAAAGGGGTTTTATCGAACCGGCTAGACCCAAGGTGGCGGCCTCTGTACTTTTCAGGGAGAAGAAAGATGGCTGTCTTCATCTTTGTGTTAATTTTAAGAACCTTAACGGAATCTCCACCCAAAACCTCTACCCGCTACCCCTGATGAAGGACATGCTGGCCCAATTGGGGAAGGGCCGCATTTTCACTAAGCTGGATCTGCGGGAGGCATATTACAGAGTCCATATTAAAGAGGGAGACGAGTGGAAAATGGCTTTCAACTGCTCCCTTGGCTGTTTCCAGTTTCGTGTGATGCCATTTGGCCTGCAGGGGGCGCCTGTGGTTTTTATGCAATTAATTAATGAGGTGTTACATGACCATCTTTACAAAGGCGTTATTGTATATTTGGACAATATCCTTATTTACACGCAAACACATGAAGAACACGTGAAGCTGGAACTAGGTTTGAACAACTGCACCAAATAAATGCAACATTCTTTTCAAATTTCAATGTAATGCAAGGCCAACCATGGCTTGTTCAATAAACATAACTCAACAATATCTGAACTTACTGAGAAAGAATCAGGAATGGAACAGAACTCAAATCAAATGGAGCTAAATCTAGCCTGGTAGCAGGCTTTTTGCTAATGTTGACTTTTTGATCAATTAGGCAAGAGATGGTTAACTGTTTTTGGATCATGTGCCAAAAGCGGGGAAAGCACAGGGAGGTCGTGCGTGGGTATGCCCATACTGAGGTGGCGCAGTGGTTAGAGTGCTGTACTGCAGCCACTTCAGCTGACTGTTATCTGCAGTTCGGCGGTTCAAATCTCACCAAAAGCGGGGGGAGCACAGGGAGGTCGTGCGTGGGTATGCCCATACTGAGGTGGCGCAGTGGTTAGAGTGCTGTACTGCAGCCACTTCAGCTGACTGTTATCTGCAGTTCGGCGGTTCAAATCTCACCGGCTCAGAGTTGACTCAGCCTTCCATCCTTCCGAGGTGGGTAAAATGAGGACCCAGACTGTGGGGGCAATATGCTGACCCTGTAAACCGATTAGAGAGGGCTGAAAGCCCTATGAAGCGGTATATAAGTCGAACTGCTATTGCTATTGCTACCCCTATTGCTATGCACACGTGAGCAGCACTCCACTCTGCTTTTGGTGCACTTTTTTCGCCCTCCCCAGGCTCCAGAGGCTTTCTAGGAGCCCGGGGAGGGCGAAAACAGCCTCCCCACCCCGAGGCCCTCCGGAGGATTCAAGAGCTTCCCTGAAGCCTCCGGAGGGTGAAAAAGAGCCCTACGGCCAAACTGGAAGTTCAGGAATGGTGACTTCTGGTTTGTCCATAGGGCCGTTTTTCGCCCTTTGGAACCTCCAGAGCCTTCAGGAGGCTTCCCTGAAGGCTCAGGAGGGCAAAAAACAGCCCTATGGCCAAAGCAGAAGTCCGTTCCTTTTAAGGCAAAAAACGGCCTTAAAAGAAGGCCAAAGTCAGGTAGAGCTGACAGAGCAACGCCTTGCGTGCCTTAACAAATGTCTCCACGTGCCATCTGTGGCACGCATGCCATAGGTTCACCATCACATAATTAGGCTGTGTAAACTTTGCAAAGAGAGTTCTAACAGGCTTATAGATATGGTTTAGCTGGGCCCAAAATCTTAAAAAAAGAGATAACATCATCTGCTTAAAAAGGTTTTGAATTTGAATTCTCTCAGCCTAGTCTACTTCGTAGGGTTGTTGTAAGGATAACCATTAAGGGAAAACCACATGAGAACTACTGTCAGATGCAAACAACCAGAAGAGTTTCAGAAATGGATCAGGTAGGTTTCTTTATTGTTAATTGCCAGATTATAAAAAATTTGCCAGATGGTCTGTCTTCCCTTGGGGAAGCCTGATATGGACATCAATTTCCTCCCCTCCGTGCCTCTAAGCTGGAGTATTTTTTAACCCTAGATATCTTTTAAAATCTTTTAACATTGGGGCTTCATCTCCTTCAACCAATGGTTCCATCAAAACTACCTTGAAGTTCATGAAATAGAGCAGAATATAATATGCCCAGTAAAAGCATGATTTTTTTTTTTTAAAAAGCCAAATGTTATCCAGGCAGCTTTATTTGCTATACCCAGTTCTGGAAAGTACGGGATATTCCAGAAAATATCATAACAGCTGACTGCAGAGTTATCAAAGCTAAACATGGGGGCACCAGAGGTGGTATTCAGCAGCTTCTAACCACTTCTAGAGAACCAGTAGCAGAAATTTTGAGTAGTTTGGAGAACCGCTAAATACCACCTCTGGCTGGCCACGATTCCATCGATTCTCTGCCTTCCAAGTCCCAGTTGATCAGGAGGAAATGGGGATTTTGCAGTAACCTTCCCCTGGAGTGGGGAGGAAATAGAGATTTTATAGTATATTAGCCCCTGCCATGCCCACCAAGTTACACCAAACCCATCAAACCACACCCACAGAATCAGTAGTAAAAAAAAATGAATCCCACCACTGGGGGGGCACCCTATTTCCAGACCTATACTGCCTGCCCCATATTGAAGAAAGTTAGCACCCACCTTCTCCTTAGAAGAATGAAATATTTTGAGAAATATTAAAAAAGGCAGAATATTATATTTCCCTACAGGAGAAATTGAGAAACATGTTTTTTAGAGGGAGAAAGCAGCCCACAGCAGATGTCAGCACTTAAGAGATAAAGAGACAGGTAGCTCTATTCATCGGCAAAGCAAATACTGTAGGCAGAAATCTATTCAAGACAGGATATTTTGAAATTCCCTGCAGCAAAAAATAAAATAGGATTAGCCCTCAGCCACAGTAGGAATTGCCCTTCATTGCATCAGTAGTCCAAACGTCAACCAAACGTAGCTCAGGCAAACACCTAGAGTTTGCCTATAGAGCCAGATATGACCCCTACATGGCCCCATGCGAGTCTGACAACAGGCAATAGAACACATGTTCTTGCACAGGAACAGGAAGCTCAAGTGCAAAGCCCAAGAGAAGGTATAACCCCCACCCAACTCCATGTGGTCAGCTGCCCAGAGCCCATGTGGTTCTCCATCATTAAACCCTCTTTTCAATCAGCCTCCATTTTGTCTCCAGTGCCGTTCTCCCAGCTTGGAACTGAACCAGATAGATACATTTTTCAACAATATGAAAATACCCCCCTTTTACTCTTTCATAATCCTTTTAATCAATATTTAAGTCTGTCTGTTCTAGTTATAACTAGCTCTAGAGTTGCTTATTTCCCTCAAATCGAGGAAGACTATTTTGCCATTAACTTTTTGACAAATATATTGAGACTGCATTTTATATTCTGATTCCATGCTTTACTGTAGTTGAGAACATCAGCAATTCTTACCATCAAATAGAGGGTGAAACACTCAGTTTTCTTCAGGATGAATTGAGGAGTGGATCTGATCCTTAGAGCACTGGAAGCTTCCCTCCCCATAATATATAATAGGAATATTCTACCTGTATTCATCTGCTTGATCTATCCAATAGGACTGTGGAGGGAAAAAGCTGGAAGAGAGGATCTTATGTATACTATTACACACACACAATCTTCCCCTAATTTTTGAAAGGGGCTTTATTTGACTTTAAATATGTGCAAACATATTTAGAAGGAAACAAAACAACCTGATAATGATATTGATTCTGTTATTAGAATCATCCAGAGTTGTTGGGAGTCAGGCGACAGACAAGTTTAATAAATTATGATTATTATGTTACTGTAATAGTTCTAAATGCAAGACTGGTAGAATTAAAATAAAAAATGATCATCTGGGAGGCTGTGTCATCAGCAATCTGACTTCTGATTGAGGATAGGACATAGCCCCTCAGCTCCAATTTAAGATCCCACCCCTTAGGCAATATTAAGAACACCTTCATACCACATCCTTGGCACAGGTTCAGAACCAACTCTATCCTTGTGCAATACACAGCAATTTTAGTAAAAGTTGGGTGAATCTACTGAAGTTTATTTGAAACAGTCCATTGGTATTTTCTTTGTAATGTGCTGGCTCTATTGATCTTCTGTAATGTACAGTATTATCATCTAATGATCTGCCAAACACATGCAGACTCTCACATCTCCAGGAAAGTGTTTTGCACATCTCTCCTGTTTTCCTAATTGGTGGGAACTGTTGGCTTCATTCTGCCTCTTGATTCTTGGATTTTAATCATTTATTATTTATTGATTATATTTATACCTGTGATGGAATGTAGTGAAGAGATGGATCCCCAGGAAAGAAGAGGTGCATTCCAGAGAAGTAAGAAATACTGTAACTCACTCTGTACATCATGCAGGAGAGTAAGAAGGTAACAGCAGCCCAATAGTTCACAGAGTATATTGTAGATTCAGTCTTTAATCTGGGACAATTTTGTCTATAGGTGTCAACAATAAAGCATTGAGCTTGGAAGAATTTGCCACATTTCATTCTTGCTTTTCTGTCTGACAACACCTCCTTCCACTGAGATTCACCTCCTTGGCCTGCTATTTATAAGATATTCTTCCTCTCTACCAGATCAGAACAGCAATATTAGCATGCACCCATTTGCAAAATGGTTACCATGCCTTCATTTCCTTACCGCCATGAAGAGTTTATAAATGCACAAAGAAATAAAGCTTTGCACCCAATTTCCACTCAAATCAACTTGGGGTGGCAATTTTGTTTTTGCAACCAACGAAATACACCCATAAAATAAAAACAAGGTTGGAAACGAGGACATGAGCAGGATATTTTGTTTTTCTTTTTTCTTTCTTGGAACCCGGATTTTTCTTACTCCAAAACAGGTGACAAGTCCAACTGGGGCAACTTGAGTGATGTTCTTTGCATTCTCCTATTGGTCAGTTGTATTAGGGTACTGATTGGTTCATAGGGTGTTTAAGTTAGAGGCTGGCAGAAAATCCCTCAACTTCCCCTTTTCGGCGTTAGGCCTATACGACCGCCGTTCGTTGTTGGGTTTCTAATGACTGCTCTTTTGGGCAAGGCAAGCCGGCATTATAGTATCGGATCATTCACTAAATGACTGCCACTAAGTTTCTCTCCACTGTCTTCTCCCCACCCCCACCCCAACTTTTATGCACTGTAGTAGAGAAGTTGGGTGAATTCACGGCGCAGCTTTCCCTGTCTGGGTGTACCCTAGTCTTGTTTTGTATCGATCCGTGCAAAGTGTGGGTTAAACGGGTGACTCTAGAAAAAACCGCCCGGTTTCTCTCCCAGTGAAATATCTTATTGTACTACTTCTTTTTCAAGGTCGACGTGAAAGACTTCGAAGGGAACGTTTTAAGCCAGCTCCCAGGAGCGTCGCCCCTCTCCACCATTGCAAACGAGTCCGAACCAGTTACTCAGGCGCGGCGTTTCTCCCCGCTCCAGCCCCCCATTTTTTTCGCTCTCTTAGCTAACCGGCAGAAGGTGCATCAAGCAGCGAGCAACAGATGGAAAGGGCAGGGAGAAACCAGGCGAGTCCAAAGTCTTCACTGCGGCGCGGCAAGGAAGACCTTTATCGGCTGAGCTCTGTAACTTTTCCAAAGAGCTGGGAGGAGGAGGGAGGAGGAGGAGGAGGAGGAGGAAATAAAGCCTCCGCTGTTTAAAGCTGGGGGGGGGGGCGTCGCTGGAGAGTGGAGGTGACTTGATTTCTTCCCTAGTCAGGGTTAGGGTGCTCCAGCCTAGCTAGCGAGACGAGTCCCCGCGGCGCAGGAGGCGCGTTTTCCCTCAGCGCGTCCTCCTTTTCCTGAATGGGGTCTCCCCGGAGGAAGAGGCTCTGCCTTTTGTTCCTAGTAGGATTAGGGCTCTCTGTCATTCTCCTCGGACTTCACTACACGGCGGATTCGCCCCTCTGCGCCGGGACTGCGGCCAGGTAAGAAGATTTGGGAGAGACTCAAAAGGGAATCTTTCAAAATCAAAGGCTGGTGGGGGAAAAAAAACCCTTAACGTTGTTGGTGGCTGAGAATGGGAGACTTGTTCGGAAGCCAGGGCAGCCATCCTGGTATTCTGATTAAGATGAGTGAGGGTGGGGAAACAAGGTGTAATTCATTTTTATTTTTTATTTTTTATTGGTGAAAACAAACACATGCACAATCGTGCCATTGAAGTAGCACTTAGCATCTCTGTGGAAGAACAAAGCGCCCAAGGCAGCCAGGAAGGCGGTGGAGCTACTACTTAATGTTCTTCCTCAGCCTCCCAAGGAAGATGTTAAAAGTTTCAAAGTAGGCAGACCCGTAATTCAGAGGGCCCGTTTCGTATTTTTCTTTTCAGCTGAAGGGTTTTGAATATATTGTAAGAGTAATCGGCTTTCCCCCTAACTCTGCGTCCTGCAGATGTGTGTGGACTACAGCTCCCAGAATGCCCAGCCACCATGGCTAAGAGCCCATAAACAGCAGGTAAAGAAAAGATGTGGTAAGGGTTAGAATTGTATTACCTCATATTTGTGGTCTAGCCCTGAGCGAGTAATATATTCCATGGTTTCTTTGCTTGTAATCAAGAATCCATGTAGGTTGAGAAGTTACAAATGGATTTAACACTAAAAAAAACCTTCACCTCGGTGTTGGGAAAAAGATGCAGAAATGTAATAGGATGTGGCTCATGATGTTTCAAAAGATATGGTCAAGGAGAAATCACACATGTATTATCGATTACTTTAGACATATACTTTTTGGGGAAGGATGCCTATTTTATAAACCACGGAGAGTTTAAAGTTTAGACATTTAGTTCAGTACTTCCCAAACCTGGGTAAATTACCCCAAATTGGGTAAAAGAGGTACCCTATGTTCTTTTGGGTAATGACACACAAACCCATTAACCAATCACAACATGGATATTTAAATGGCCTTAAAGTGTTTTGCCTACATTGGGTAAAAAGGAATTTCTGATAATGGGTAATGAAAGAAAATATTTGGGAAGGTCTCCTTTCCTCTAAGATTATTGCATTGTGTATCCTCTTATACATGCCTTCCTAGATTTTGAGCTTCTGGAGTTTTAAAATGAGTGAAATAGTTGATCCAGCATATTTGGAGATCACTAAGACAGGAAAAAAGCCTGAATGGTCTGTGGAGGTTCCTTGTGGACAAGTTAGTCATGTCAGTTGGGTTTTTTAAACTTTGTAAATGACAGTGGCCATAATTAAAATGTTACCATATCCACATAAAGATGTATGAATGAATACTTCCATCTTTCCTGCCAAGATAGCATATGGGAGCAGTGTCCACTCTTGATTCTTAACACATTTTAAAGCAGGATATTCTGAAGAGTGTTATTTTACAAAATGAAAAGTTTGTGCTTGCTCTGATAGACACTATATACATAAATGAATAAAACCACAAGTAGACCTTCATTGAGCCTTTTATTTCCTAGATTTCAGAAAATCTTTCTGTACCTGTTTGCTGGCTCCTGAAAATACATTCAGAGAGGAAAGAATGTCCTCATTCTTACAAAATATGCTTATAGCAAAACCTATCTCAGATCCATCCTGGCTGTACTCTAGTTGTGCCAATTGCTTATAAACTTGGTTTCAACCTATCTAATGGAAGGAAATAACTACAAAAAAACACAACAGCACAAAACAATCTGATCCTAGAAAAACTTGTGAAACAGTATCTCTGAGTGGATTCCAAACTAAAAATGCTTGAGCTTTATGGGAGAAAATCAGTTAATGTAGTTTTGTAATAGCTGGGAAGCACCTACCTTTGAGAGCAATTGAACTTTCAGACTTTGTCATGCTTATCATGTACAGTCTCCGATTGACTCAGACATTTGTCATAGAATACAGAGTGAGTGTTGGAAGGGACCTTGCAGGCCTTCTAGTCCAAGCCCCTGTCAAGCAGGAGATCCTGTACTGTTCCAGAGAAATGGCTGCCCAATTACTTTTTATTGATGGAGCACCTACAAGTTTTGGAGACAAGCCCTTCCACTGGTTAATTGTTCTCTCAGGAAATTTCTCCTTAGTTCTAGGTTGCATCTTTCCTTGATAATTTTCCATCATAAAGTCTTTTGTCTTAAGGAACACTGTTGTCCCCCTTTGAATGGACTTATCCTTGTGGTTCAGAAGAACTTGAAATCATGTTGTATTGTAACTTTTATAGGTATTTTAGGAACCCATTCATGCACAGTGGCACTGGACTAAGGGGATGGCTCATATGTACACAAAGAGGGTGCTGCGTACTACCTGTGGAATGGTTGCCATAGGTTCTCCATCACGGATTAGGTCATCATAGTTTGATAGAATCGAAAGGAATTCATGATTCTTTTTTCAATGTAAAATGAAACTTCTATTTTAAAAGGTCATACAAGCTCATAATATATTTGAAGCTTTGGTTCACTCTTCTACCATTCCATTTTTTAAAACTTCTTAACTTTTAGTAGTAAACAAAACTATTGAGGAGATATGGGATTTCAAGGATGTATTGCATAATCTTCTTATCAAAAAGTTACAGCAAAGCCTCATCCCACAGTTGTCTCAGAACAACGGTAAAATCAGACACAGTATTTATGAATAACCTTGCTTTTATTAAGCTTAAAGTATGCTTCTTTAAATGTGGGAAAATGAGAGAAAATGAGAGTTTGCAGATCTCTGTTAGGATCTTCTGCGAGACTCATGCTTGTTTATTTTCTCCAGGAAAATGAAAAACTTGAAGCTAAGAGCAAGGCTGGGCAACTAATCCAGCATCCAAAGTGGGAACATTACATATGAAATACAAATTGCGCAGGCAGGTTCTTTTATAGGGCTGAAATGCTGCTAAATATTCCATGTTCAAGCCCTACTTAAATAGTCTTCTCATTTTGTTAGTGGTCATAGTAATTGTCATTTTTGGATTACAATCTTAATTGCACTAAAAAAACCTTGCAAAATAAATCAGGCTGAAAGATAGTGACTGGCTCAAACTCATCACTGACTTTCCCTAGTTAAGTATGGATTTGGACCCGCATCACTTTATTCCCAATCTTACATTGCAGAGGACCTGGATATATTTACAGGACCATCTATCTCCAATTATCTCTGACCACCCCACAAGATCTAGCAGGGTTGATGTGTTTGAAGTCCATCGATTTAACAGTGTCACCTAATGGGACTTATTTTAAATAAGGAGGTTAATAGATAAGCAGATAAATAAGCAGGGATTAATATCAGACAAACAGTCAAGCAGAAAACAATACCCTAATTTAGGAACTACCAAGGAGAAGACTACCCCCTTACTAATGCTGGCAAGGCAGGCCACTGTAAATAAACAGGGAGCAAATCCCATACTTATGTTGCTTAGTTGGGTATTCAAATGTCGGCAAGGAAACAACCAAACACAGAGAGCACCAAGGGCTCGCCTTTTTAAAAACTTTCTTGTAACTTCCTAGAGTTATTTGGTGAGTGACAACCATGTCATTTTAATTCATAATTAGAATACATAAAATAAATTACTCTTATCACCTCTCTACCTTTCAGTGTAATATTAAAAAAAATCTATTGCTGAAAAGGTTACAGTAAAATATATTTGACTTCAGTTGTGTTATGTTGAAGTTTAAGGGTTTATAGTGAAGTTAAGAATTGGGAGTAAAACAAAGAAAGTCAACTTTTTTTTGTCTCTTTTATGTCAAAACTTTTAAACTGAAGAAGGCATACAGATTTTGCTAAAGCCTTTCCTAAAGCCTTCTGATTTTTTTTTCTTTCCATAAACTATTCATGATGGATGAAGTAAATTTGGCTCAGAAATTCAGAATTGCCTGAGGTCTGCTAAGAAGTGATTTATTGGTAATTCTTCACTTTGCTGACAAAAGTTCTGTTTTTCCATCTTAGTTCCAAAAAAAGTGTTTTTCATTGTACAATGCATACTTGAAATGTAGAAATCATTGCTATCAGATGTGGGGTAGTGACCAGTCAAAATAGTTTTAAAAATAGGACAAGTCAAGGAAGAATGATCCGCTACTTCTCTTGTAGAACAAACTCTTCAGTAGCAGTTCCTGTTTGTGAGCTTCTTAAAAGTATCTGGTTGGCAATTGTATGATGGGCTGTTGCTGTATTGCAGTTGGATTATTGGAGGAATTATTGAGAAAAAGATCAATTCTTTCCTTAGCGTCCCCTCCCCATGGAGTTCTGTAGGTAAAAGTACAAAGAATCTTACAAAAGCTAAAAGGCAGCCACAGGAAGAGGGGGTTTGAAGTAGAAAAATACTCCTACAGAAGCCCTTTTCATGGAAAGATAAATGATTGAAGTTAATAAGCAATTTCCCCCAACTCTCTAGTGCATTGCTAAAGATATTGGCTAAGGCTGCATCTCACTGCTTTATATACATGATCCTTTCTCTCGCTCATGCATACCTACTTAGCAGTGACGTGCGGTGAGGTTTATGGCTGGTGAGGCAGAAATTTTTTTAGACTTGTGGACTTCAACTCCCAGAATTCCACAGCCAGGCATGCTCAGTTCCGATTTAAAGCGACAGCATTTGTTTTTCTCCTTTGCTAAATAAGTTTTCTTCTTCTTTTTCTTTTTCTTCTCCCTTCTCCTCCTTCCTCCCTCCCTCCCTCCCCCTCTCTCTCTCTCACACACACACACACAAAGTTGCACCAGGGGGATGAAGTTTGAATTCCTCCCCCTCCCTCCGACCCACATGTATCTTTTCCAGCTGTTTCAGAGAGGATTTCAACTCTGCTCTTGCCTGCCATGAAAAGAAAAAAAATGTAAAAGGAAAAAGGAAAGAGCTGAGGTCAGGCTGGGCTAGTTGCTGCCAGAGTCACCGTGGATGACTCTGCTTAACTGTTTAAAAAAGCCTCTTAAAAAGTACCCTCTACAGGAAGAGGCAGGAGAACGACATGCCTCATCTACATCAGGAATTTTTCAGCTTTTAACCCTTGCTTAACTCTGCTCGAGTGATCATAAAAAGTCAGACTAAGCAGTGAAAGTCCATGGTGACTCTGGCTGCAACTAGCTCGCCTGACCTCAGCACTTGTCTTTTTCCTTTTACAATTTTTTTTCTTTTCATTCAGCTTACAATATCCAGCCATCCCATTCTTTGATTCCACCCCCCCATCTTTCACTTTTAAACTTTCCTAAAACCTCTGTTGGTAGAAATGTCCTTCTGGGTTCAGCTCCAAGTGGGGAAAAAGACACTGGAGACAGGGAGGCTGCTTGGAAAGATGGTTTAATGGTGGACAGGACCACATGACTTGAGTTCCTGAACAGAAAAGGAGGATCACATGTTTCAATGTTGGGTGAAGAAGAAAGAAGAGACAGAAGCCCTAGAAGTTCCTGGCTTTAAACACTCTGTTTGGCCCCACCTCTGTTTCCTGTTCCTGTGTAAGAAATGTATTCTGATTGGTTGTCAGGCTCCCATGGGTCCAATTTTTCGTTTCCAGATGCCATATGGTGAGTTTCTCTGGAAGGCTAATCCTTCCTTTATTATGTAAAGTACACTAGCTCAGGCTTTAATGGCTCCTTGACAAGGGGGGAGGGGCAGGGAGCTACTTTGCTTTAAAAGCATATTTCTCCCTTTTCACATCCAGGGAAATATAATATTCTGCCTCTTCAATATTTCCTAGGATATTTAATTTTTCTAAGAAAGTGGGGTTGCTAACTTCCTACACCTTCATATGCCCAGAAACAAGCACATGGCCTTTTGCCAGGCGTGCCATTCCTTATCTATTGCTTTTGCAGACGCCCTGAGCTATTGCAGCCCTATCTTGGTCTCCCAGCTTACTTTTTCCATTCCCTCAAGTCATCCCAGCCTGTTTGCCTCACTGCCATTCTCAAAACCTTTCCTTATTAGGTAGTGGTAATGAGACCTGCCTGTCCTTTTTTTTGTATGTCTGAAAATGCTTCAGAACAAAGCCTCACCTCCAGATGCCTATCACCTTTGCTTCTAAAATGGCCTTCTGGTTCCATTTGGGGAATAAAATAACTGGTGGTTAGATGCCAACCTTTCACTTTGGTGGCATCCCTGCCACCATTCTTTAAAAGAAAGTGTGTATAATGCTTAATGGATTCACAACTAATGGTTAATGGAAAAAATGAAGGAGATGTATAGTTTTGTTTCCTTTGGGTCAACTGTTGATAAATACTGATAGAGTGCTAGAGAAGTGAGGGAGATGAGATTGAAAAATATAATATTTCTGTTAAGGATAATACTTTTATGACAGCAAGAATAGTAAATGTAATGCTTTTTCCAGTGAAAATGTAGGGCTATGAATGGTGGTCATTGAGAGAGAAGGAGGGAAAGGAGATGAAAAGCTTTCAAGTTTTGGATTTAAAGATGATGAGTTCATAGTTCATTGTGTTAAAATATTCATGACTGGGAGAGACAGGAAAGCAAAGTTAGCCAATGAATAGGCATAGCAGCTAAGTCAGCCAATGGGAGCTGAAACAGATCTGAGTCTGTGCAAAGAATTGAAATGGAAACTTAAGCTGTCTGCTGCTCTGAGAAGAAAACTAGCAGTCTGTCTGGGCTTGTCTGCTGAAACTAACTGTGTTTGCCTGTAACTCTCCTGCCTTCTGTTTACTTGGAAGAACCACCTGTTGGTATTGTACATTTATTCATCTATTCATATGTATATAAAGAAGTTAATGAATCCAGCTGAATCAGTTATCTGCTTTCTGGATTTGAATTTATGCAACAAACTGACACATTGGCTATAGGAGGACTGTAGACTGCAAGATGTAACATCCAGACCCTCCTAGATGAAATATGAATAAATACTGGTTTTCTGATTGTGCTGAAGATATATGGCAGGAACTAGCTAACGTACAAAATTATGTAACATTATTCTTATCTGAACTAATTCACCATATTTAAGGTGACCAGATTTTCAGATTGGTAAAGAGGGACACCATTGACCGGGGTGTGTGTGTTTGATTAAAAATTTTATATTTTGTCAAAAGCTCATAAAAGGCGATTAATGACCCCAGGACACTGAAACCATCATAAATACGAATCTGTTGCCAAACAAAATTTTGGTCATGTGACCATAAGGATGCTGCAACGGTCGCTAAGTGTGAAAAATGGTCGCAACGGTCGCTAAGTGTGAAAAATGGTAATTAGTCACTTTTTTCAATGCCATTGTAACTTTGGTCACTAAAGGTTTTCCCCCTCCTCGAGACACCTCACTTCCTTCCTTCATTCCTCTTGCTTATCTACCTTAGCCATCTTCTGCTCTTTCCCTCTCTTCCTTCCTTTCTCCTTCTATTCTCTCTTTCCTCACTCACTCCCTTCCTCCTTTTCTCTTCCTTCCTCCTTCCATTCTTTCAGCTTCCTTTCTTTTGCCTATCTACCTTCTCTGTCTTTCTGCTCTTTCCATCTCTCTCTTCCCCTTCGCTTCTGTTCCTTCCATCCTTTCACCTTCCCTCCTTCCTATTTCTTCCTTCTTCCTTCCTTCTGCCTATCTACCTTCACCTTCTCTGTCTTTCTGCTCTTTCCCTGTCTTCCCCTTTCCTCCCTCCCTTCTTTCCTTTCTAATTCCATCTTTTCTTCTTTCCTCTCTCTCCCTTTTTCTTTCTTCTTTCCTTCCTCCTTCCTCTTGCCTATCCAACTTCATTCTCTTTCTTTCTGCTCTTTCCCTCTCTTCCCCTTTTCTTCCTACCTCCTTCCCTCTTTTCTCCCTCCCTCCCTTCTTTTTCTTCCTTTCTTCTTCCATCTTCCTCCTCCTCCTTCCTCCTTCTTCCTTTTATTCTTTCTCCTTCCTGCCATCTTTTCTCCTTCCATCTTCTCCCCCATCCCTTCTTCTTTTCCTTCCCCCCTCCCTCCTTCCTTTCTTCCTCTCCTTCCCACTCTCTCCTTGGGAGGGGACAAAACCCAAAGGCTAAGGGGGCGGGAGTGGGGGGCAGCAGAGACCAAATAAAGTCAGAAGATCTTATTAAAACTTTCCTATTTGTTGGATCGCATTGCTGCGAATTTATAAACCAAATCAGGGGAACATTTTGCAACTGAGGGTGCTGCAAGGAAAGGGGGGAGGGAGGCAGCCCTGCCATTTCACCAGTTTTGCAAGGAATGAGAAATGGTGTCAGCTCTTCTTCATTCAAAAATCAGGAAAGAAAACCACAGGACTCCATTGGTAGAAATCAAGTGTACTTTTACTAATTATAAATGAATAGAAGCGAAGCTAAGCTAAGTCTGAATATTTAGGCGCGAAAGCGAAGAATATATTATATAATTCATTCCCCTCCCCTTGGCATCCCATGCACAGTCCAATCATAATTCTCCCAAATGTCAGGTGTGAGATAACTTTGAAAGGCATCACCAGGATGGAATGCTGGTCCGTTGGCCTTGGCAGGAAACACGCCTCCTCCTCCACATGCGCAGTAAGGTGGACAGTTCAAAATCTAGAATCTTCCTCCAGCACAACAATGAGCCCCCTCCCAAATACCATGCCCCCCTCCCCGTTTCAATGGCAGCCGAAGCAGCAGCAAAGCGGAGGCTGACAAACGCTTTAATCCGAAGCAACTGCAATCGGAACCGCAGACAGGGAAAGAAAGAAAGATCCTTGTAGCACAAAACCCATCTTTGCATGGTTGTGAGAACATGGGTAAAACAAAACAAAAAAGCACAGCGTCCCTCCGCCCTCTGAATGGGACTCAGCGTGACTCCGATTTGAATAGAAGGACATGGAGCCAGGCGGGGAGATAAGCACCTTCATTTGCATTCTCTGCGACCATGATGCTTTGCGAGGAACAATTCCAGGGCCTCCCCATGACTTTTTGCAGATTTTTACTTTTGTGCTTAAAAAAAAATGGGACTTTTTAAAAACGCCATAGAATGAGCTGTCAGCCTGACAAAATGCAACCCCTTCCTTCGTCCTCCTCCTCTTCCGTCACTAACAGCTGGGGGCTCAGAAATCGGAGCAAAAAGCCAGTCCTCCATCTCTTCCTGGATTCACTCCGAAGTTTCTTAAATCCCCCTTCTATGCATAAACGCTCCTTCAGCCTCTCTCTCTCTCTCTCTGTATCTGTTTGTCTCTCACTCTCTGTATGGCTCTTTGCCTCTGTCTCCCTCCCTCTGTCTCTCTCTCTCTGTCGTTCTCTCTGTGTGTCTGTCTCTCTGTGTCTCTCTCTCTCTGTCTCTCATCCCTCCCGTGTGTGTGTGTGTGTGTGTGTGTGTGTGTGTGTGTGTGTGTTTCTCACTCTGTGTGTGTGTCTCTCTGTCTCTGTCTGTAAGCTGCTGTCGCACCTATCATCCTGGATCAGGCTGAGCTGCCTGTCTTTCTTCAGCACCTCCTGGGAGTGCACATCCATCGTAAAATCCATCGGGTCGTCCAAAGTAGCGGGGCTCAGCAGGACCTTGGCTTAATGCGTGCAAATGCTCAAGTCCGCTGCTCACCGCTCCTCAGCTAGTTGTAAAGTTCTCTCCAGAGATTCTGGCAGGCGGAGGCAGCGCTTGCCTCTCGAGTTTCAGCGAAGGAGATTTTTTTCTGCAGGACGGAGCCTGGGGAATTTCCCCGCCGAAGTAGAAGGTGAGGCTTTCAAACTAGTCTGATCCTGCTTGAAAAGGTTGCTGTGGCAGAGCAAAGGGTGCCCTGGCTGAGGATTCCCTCTTTCAGTCGGTCTCTGGAATTCCCCCCCCTTTTTTTTTCTACAGAAGGAAAGGGTTTTTTGACTGGGCAGCTCGACATGATTAAGGCCGTTCTGCTCCTCCTTTGCGCTGCCCTTCTCTCTCTGATAGCCGCCTGGTTAAAAAGGAGGAGGAGCCCATCGAGGAAGACAAGGAATGCGAGGGGGATCCCTGCCCCCGCGGATGGGCTCTGGACTAGCGGAGCCTCCTCTTCTTCCTTTTTAACCAGGCGGCTATCAGAGAGAAGAGGGTAGGGCGTGCCCATGGCCTTGTGCAGTACCTGAATTCTCGCCTCCTGTTCTTCAGCTGTTGCACAATCCCAAGGGCACGTGCTGCCTGGTTTGCTGAATCCGGCGCGGCTTCAGAGAAAAAAGGCATGCAAGAAATCCCCCCATCCCCGCTGTCTGAACATTTGAATGAAGGAGGCTGCAGGCTCCTTTGTCCTTGGCTATGTGATTTTCTTTCGTTTTTTGCTGCCCAAACGAGTGAATGAGGCAGAGGGAGAATGAAAGGAGATTGCGTCCCTTCTGTCTCGTTGCTCAGAAAATTAACTCTGGGAAGGTCCTTTGGTGGCGGCAGGCGTCCTAGAACCTGCCTGCTAGCAAAGGACCTTCCCGAAGTTGCTTTTCTGAGCAACTGGGAGACAGAAGGGACAAAATACCGGCCGGCTGGGATGGGTATACAGGGCTGGGGGCGGGGCAGGCTTACGTCCGGGTCCGGTCACAAAAATCGGGACTTTTTAAGAATGCCCTGGGATGCGGGACAAATTGTGCAAAATCGTGACTGTCCCGCCAAAATCGGGACGTCTGGTCACCTTAACCATATTGCATCTGTTCAGGAATAAGTTGTACTTCAAGTAACAAAGCAAGATCTGTCTGCGTTTCTTTACTTAGTCATATTTGGAAATGTGCCCTCAAGGATACTTTGAGGCCCTTTAAATATGAATCAGGGATTTTTCTCAGCTACTATATTTTGTAGAGAATAATAGGCAATATCTCTAGCATATCGTCTTGTTTACAAATTTATTTCACGGCCTTCATTTTATCATCTGGCATCACCAAAATTCATAATTTCTACCTACTTGCAGTGATATAATCAGTTCTCAAGAAAAACAATAGTTAAGTATTTAGACCGAACTTTAAAGATGCAAAGTGTGTGTGTGTGTGTGTGTGTACATATGCAAAGTGTATGAATGAGGTAGCTTTTGTTTCTTGGTCTCATGGTTTCTTATGAAGAGAGTTTCCCGCAACCATTTTTAAAATAATATTTGAAGTGCACACTTTAGGGCAATCTTTTGATCTGAGGTACATAAGGTGCCGGAAGGGAATTCAAACTAAAATAGGGTAGTATTAAAACATCCACAAATGTGCTTCTGGTGTCTTGAGAGTAGAATGGAGACTAGAATGTTTCTTAAAAGTTTTAAATGCCTTTGATGTGGTTTTGGTGTTTCTTATCTTCTTATGAGTCATTTAAATGTGTCTCTGAAACATTGACAGCCAAAATGAAGTGTGTTAAGAACTATAGAATCCCCTTTGGCCATGGTATCCGAGTATCTTTAGTCTCTTGCAGCATAATAATAAAAGTCTTGTAGTACTTAGAGAGTTTAAAAAGTCTTTTTTTTTCTTGGTGCTGTAACTTATACTAGCATTCTTCAAGCTAATGTCTTCAGATGATTTGGACTACTACTTGCCCTTTACTGTTTTTCGCCTTCCAACACCTTTTCCCTAGTCTAGATTACCCAACATGTAGAGTGGCCATTTTTGAAAAAGTCTTTCTCTAATCCAATCATTAGAATATATAGACCCAAGTTTCACAGTCTAATTTAAATAGATCTCTTACTCTGTCAATATAAAAGTTCCATTTAAATTGGGAATGGAACTTTTATCTACACTTCTTAATCTGGGAATCACATGTTTATACTTTTTAATTCAATTACTGCAAGTCAAACTGTTAGTTTTCAAATCGCTCTTTCTTCCTGTCAGCTAGAAACCAGATTTTATGCATTTTGGTTATTATCAAGTTCTCTCTCTTTGTGTTGTGCTCTGTTTATACATATATTTCACCAGCAATTACTGAAGTTTCCACATTGGTTCTACTTGGGTCTCATACATACCTATTGGACAGCTTCAACACATTATAGAAGATTTGATTACATGCTGCATGGCACACATAAAGAGTTTTATTTTATTTTTTTATTCATAAACATTTTGAATACAGTGTATTGTCAGGGTCTATCATTTACAAAAGAAAATTGGAAAAAAAACCCAATAAAAATATTAACAAATACGGTATCTGGTAACAATAGTAATAATATAACAGAATGGTTTTGCCTAGATTTCTTTTTATATTACTTATTTATAATTCTGTTGAATATATTGGCATATTTATAATTATAGACCACCTTTATATTTAGTTCATACATAGCAATAATCTTTCTTCATCTAATTTCTATCTCTTATCTCTAATGACTCATAAAATCTATTCCATGTCAAGTAATATTCTGTGTCATCTTGTATGGCACACATAAAGAGTTTTAATGTGCCCTGAAGTGTATCATTTAGTGGCCCAGGGGTCAGGTCCATAGTTCATAGTAGGTGAGGCTCAATCACCTTCATTCACTTACCCACCATTCAGGTTTAGCTTGCTATACATGTAGGCATTGGACTCTTCTTGGAAGAATACAGAAAGAATCCAATCTGGGTCGGTCACCAGGACCAGAGGTTTTGTCTTCCAAGCGTTTGGACTTGTGCTGGAGCCCATCCTCAGGGAAACTAGAGAGAGGATGGGCTCCAGCATGAGTCCAAAAGCTTGAGAGGCAAAATCTCTGGTGCTGGGGACTGACCCAGATTGGATCCTGCAACATTATCCTGGGACACATATATTCGCCTTCATTCATACAGAAAGAAATCCAGGAAGAGGAAGTCATGGAGGAAGAGATATGATACCTTTCTCCCCTGCTTCCATTATAGATAGTCCTTGATTTATGACCACAGTTGGGATCAGAATATCTCTTACTAAGCAAGGTGGTGGTTAAATGAGTCGTACCCAATTTTACAACTTTTTTGTCACAGATTTGTTAAGCAAATCCAACTTCCTTCCATTGATTGTGCTTTTCAGAAGCTCTGCTTTTGAGAAGATTGCAAATGGTGATCAGATGACCCAGGGATATAACAACCATTGTAAATTAATGCTGGTTGCCAAGTGCCCAACTGGGCAAAGCACCACTCACCAACCTAGTAGTATCCCAAAGGCGGCAAACAATGTGAGGGCCTTTGCCCTCCCTCCCTCCCAGCTCCCGGCGCCTTCGGGATATCGCTAGGTTGATGACTGGCGCTCTGCCTGGCTGGAGGGGTGGGTTGTCCAGGGGGCTTATTATCGGGGGAGGGCATATATTTTTGCCCACAGGAAAAATATGGCATGGCCTTATTATCAGGACATATCGTAGTTTCGGGGAAACACAATAGCTGTGTTCCTCGGACATACGGATAATCGAGTGAGAGAGGAAACCAAATCTTTCCATAGATTCCACTCTCTCAGGTTTTGGGAGAAGTAGATTAAGATTTCTACCAAGGCTTCAGTGAAGCAGATGGGGGAATAACAGAATAATAGATTGGATAGACAAATGTTGTCCAATATCTTCTTTAAAATCTCTAGTGTTGGAGCACCCCATAACTTCTCAAAGAAAGTTGTTCCAATTGTTCTAACTGTCAGGAATTTTCTTCTTAGTTCTAGGTTGGTTCTCTCCTTCATTAGTTTCCATCCATTGTTTCTTGTCCTGGCTTCAGGTGCTTTGGAAAATAGTTTGACCCCATTTTCTTTATCTTCAGGGGCTGGAAATTATCCGTTCCTCAGTAATTCTTGCCTGAGTGTTTTAGGTTTCATTTTATTGTCTAATTAAACTGATATGATTTACAACACAAACACTGCAAGAAGAAAAAACTTCCATATACTAACTGAAGATGCAGATTACTTGGAGAGTACCATGCTGTGAAATGATGCCCCACTATAATTAACTAATTAGATTACCATTCTTGCCCATCCTCATTTTAGGATCTGCTAAGTTTGTTTCTGACTACAAAAAATATGAAAAAGTTGATAGATTTCAGATACACTGTTTATCACTAATCATTTTATCTCTGGCCTGTATTTGTTGTGTAATTCTAAGAATGATTCTGATGGAGCAAAACTAATTAGGAATACCAACCTTCCATCTGCCCAGACTCTGATCTCTCTTTACAGTAAACGTTAATCTAAGCGTTTATATCAAAGTTTAGTAGTTCATTCATAGAGTGATTTTTGCAAATGTGTTCATTAAAACCAGTCAGCAACTTAAGGTAGAATATGTGTCTCATTAAATATTAATTCAAAGCATATATTTTTGGGAAGGCTAAGAACAACATGGAGTCAAGAAATATGTCTAAACCAAGTTTTAACAGTATATCGGTGGACATTTTTTCTTAATGGAGATTCTGCTAAAAATCTTATATTTTAGTTCTCGTTAACTTTAAGTTCCCTCTAAAAACATGGAAATGATATGGAAGATACTTGAGAAAGTCAAATTACATTAAACTCTGTTTGCTATCCTAAATAAATTTCTCAAACATTCCCTTTAAGCAGTAATTCTTCCTTCACTTTTGTTTCCTCCAGGAAAAAGAACTTGATCAACTCTGAGAATCATTGGCAACACATAATATCCAGAGGTTGTACTCCAATTTGTATATTTCAACTAGTTGTAATTAACATTTTTCTTTATACATTTGCATAAAGGTGAAGCATACCATCGGAGCAGATGAAAATACTGCAGTGTTTCAACAAGTGTGTGTGTGTGTGTGTGTGTGTGCGCGCGCACACACACACTTGCTTTTATCTGGTGTTTGGGACTGGAAGTCCCCAGAGTTCAAGCCACTATGTTATTGGCCATACCAAAAGCTACCTGGAAAATATTTGATTGGGAAATAACTACTTTAGTGTACCTTGTAATAACTACTGCAGACTACTTTAAACTTTCCATGACAATGAGTGGGAATACTGTGAACTTCCTTGTGTTGAATCAGTAACAAGGCAAATGTACATCAAGGAACAACATCATTGTTTAATTTAGCTGGCTTTCTCTCTGTACCATTTAACCCTTCATGAAATAACCATATCACATATGGAAGAAGCTGGAAGGTCATCATCTTTGAATAACTCAGCATGAAACATGTGTTTGGAGTAGTTAGTTCTCAAAAATCAGATAATTTAGAAATAAGAGGAAATCCTTTAATGGATTTTGGAGCCAACCAGAGTTGATTATAAGATAGCAACTATATAAATATTTTAAATAAGCAAGCAAACAAGCAAGTAACAAAAGGGCTAAGCAATATCTGACCTCCCAGATGATGAATTCCAAATTTCCAACAGCCTCAAGCCTTATGGGCACATATTACTGGCCAATAGAATTTGGAAATCTACTGGTTACTTTCCTAAAATCTAGAGAGTACTTTTGTGTTAATACTTTATACGTTATACATTATAATACAAGTTATAATTATACCACAGCACCATTAGTTAAAACTAAAACTTATTGGTGGGGATGGGTACTTGTTTCACTTTTAGCATATTTTGATAATAATGCCAAGACCTCTGGGAAATGGCCACCCTCTTTTTATAAAAGGGACAGTATTGAGCACTAGCTATAGATCTTTTAATCTCATGGACTAAATTAATTAATTAATTAGCTCTATGCTAGGCAATTAAGTTGAAAATTCCAAGATTGAATCAGGAAAATAGAAGAGAAGCAAGATGGATTTAGAATTGATCAATCCACCACTATTGACTGGGGAATTGGATCTGGGTAAAAACATTCCATCAAGCCTAGAACTTTGTTGATTTCAGTGATAACTTTAGATTTGATCTGAAGAGAAATCCTATAAGAAAAATGAACTGTACTATTTGTATATGAAATATAAAACAATTCTGATGTGACCCACAAAGCCGGCTACATGATCAATTTTCAACACAGAAGAAAGCTAAATATGTTAGTGTGTTAACACTCCTACTTTTTCAGATGCTTCATTTATTAGGCATCTTAAAGATGCCACTACTAACCTTTGAATTAGTTATCAAAAGGTAAAAATTAATGGTCTTTGTTAAAAGACCAAGGATATGTAAACCCAGTATCGACGGTAAGGTTATTGATCTGGTTAGATGTTTAAACCCCCCCAGGTGCAATATTTCATACTGCAGGAAGGAAGGAAGCTCAAGTCAATTAAGTGACCTTGTTGACCAAAGAGAAGTCAGCAGCTGTTCTGCACTTTTTCCACTTGAAAGGAGTTGATTTTCTACCAGCAGCTATAAAGTTGTTTGTGACTAAATCACTAGCTCGGTTTCTTTGGGGAGTCCAGATAGAGCAGTGTTTCACTTTTGCCAACATTAAGAGAGGTCAATTTAAATTTGAAGGCTATCCTTCAAACCAGGGGTGAAATTCCACAGGTTCTGGAGAACCAGTAGCAGAAATTTTGAGTAGTTCAGAGAACTGGCTTGCCCCAGAGTGGGGTGGGAATGGAGATTTTGTAATATCCTTCCCCCAGAGTGGCAAGGGAATGGAGATTTTGCAGTATCCTTCCCCTGCCACACCCACCAAGCCACGCCCACAGAACCGGTAGTAAAAAAAAATGAATTTCACCACTGCTTCAAACCCCAGACTTCTAGTATCTGATACAATATTTAATTGGAAGCTGAAGTGCTGAATTTGCCTGTCCTAAGTTTGTCTGGCTGGTTAAATTTATGTCAAATGCTGTCTGCTTTTGAATATCTTGGGTTTTTTTAAAAAATAAAATAATTGAACTGTTTCCATAGCAGTAGTTGTTCAAACTTTGAGGGGAGGGGGTATTACGGCTTTCTAATTGCTCCTTTTCCTCATCTGTCGACAGGTTTGACAGCCTAGATTTATGTTATTCATTTCCTGACTCCCAACAGTCGACTTCAACCCATTCCCTTCAAATCTATGATCATTCTAATTTTTATACCACACTACTCATCCTATGTTTATATGGACAAATTTGAGAATTGTATTATTGGCGCTATATTATCATTAGCCTATGTTCTTGAAAATTATGATTTGTTGGAAAAATATTGCAGTTTAAAAAAGGGTATTTTGTGGGTATTAAGAAATTTAAACTGTGTGTCCACCTTCTCCCTGTTTGTCCTCCTTTCCAATTGCTCATATCCTCCTTTGCCTGTTCAGATATATAGGTTGGTCTGTCTTTTTTAACATTTACTGGTGGTAGTCAATTCGAATGAAACTTTGTATGTATGCTTGTTCTCCAGAGCTCCTACTACCTATGAGTCATGACTGGCCTACATGCTTGAGTTTTGGATTGAGAAATCATGATTTATGCAGAGCTCCCCCCTCCTCCAAATCCAGAAGTTGGAAGTCCAATCCCAGCCGAGAACCAGCCTCTTGTCTGTTTTGATTGAGCCTAGATACTAGAAAGGGGCCCAGTGTAGTCTAATAGTTAGGGTCTGTCTCTTAGTCCTAGGTAGCAGGCAAGGGCAAACCATTTCCTAAATCTTGCCAAGAAAATTACAGGGAAGACAACACTGACTTGAAAGCACATATACAGATACTAGAAAACCATTGCAGGAGCATGTTTTCATATACTGCCATTTACTTTATTTCTTTATTTCATTGCAAATTGCTCAACAACAATATTCAATAATAGATTTAATTATTCCCTTTTTCATGAACCCATTTCCCCTTGTGATTCTGGAATCCTGGAAATGGTTGACTCTATTGTCTTAAGCTGTGATTTTTTTAAAAAAAAGTGCAGATAGAAACAATGGCTTGATGTTGCCTTTTTAATGGTCTCTTTCTGGATATTCATATGAGTTATTTGCATTGTTTATTTTCTCTCAGTTAAGCAGCCTGTTATATACAAGGTAGCTGGATTCACTAGTAAACAAGCCAACTAAAAATTATTGCAGGTTCACCCATTATCTGTTAATAGGTTGTGTGTCTGCTTTGTGTTTTATCTCTGGGATAAATTTTGCTGCTGTTCTGAGGTTGTAATTACCATCTAAGTGATAATAGAGTGAATTTGTGTTCCAGAGTGAAAACATTTAAATATTCTCTCTAGCTGAGATTAACTTCTAGTGAGCAACACATGAATGTGATTTGGCACTCTGTTCCGGTGTGATATTTTTAACTTCACAGCCTTATAGTCCTGATTCTTCCATTTTTCATCCACTTGGGTTTACCTTGCTTAGATCTAGGAAACTCTATCAAATTTTAATGTATCTTAACTTGAAATAATTCTCAATTTTTATATATTTATAGTCTCCAGGCCTGTGGAGATGGGTTTCTTGAAGTCCATTCTAACTGTTACAGCTTAGGTACTTGACCTTTTGTCAATGTTTGTGTAGGTAGAGCTAGACCAAGTTGTCCAGAAAACCTTTGTGATGGCCAGATGGAAATGTGCACATTATTGTACAAAAATAAATATATTTACATGGGCTTCTGCACTGAAGGCTTAAAACGCTAGCTTAACCGTATCTGAAGCTTTATATGAAGAATCCATGCAGTTACCCAGCTAGGCATGACTTGTCTTGTAAAGCATAGTATCCTTGGTGGAAGTTTTTTGTGTGAAAGGCAAGCTGCCAGATCACTGAGGTCAAACACCAAAGCAGTTAACCAGGACATTCAGGTTTATAAACTAGCTCAGTTGTGTTAGGATGTAGAAATATTTCCCTTAGAGCCATTTACTGCTGGCTCCTACTTATGCACAAATATTCCCTAGCAACATTTTAAAAACGTTGACACCATAATATTGCTCCAGGTATAAACAGCACAACCTTAGTGTAGTGTAGCTTAACTCAGCTTTGCTCAGTATATTTAAAACTTGGCAATTTTGCAACGTGTGGACTTCAACTCCCAGAATTCCCTAGCCAGCATGCCATGTTTGAGAAACCCTGACTTAGCTGTGCCATTGATAAAATGGTATTTTTCCTCCTTAAACCAATAGCATCCAGTGAGAACTATAATATGTGGAAAATATATTCAATTTCACTGTTCTTTATGTTGAAGATCAAGACAGAAGATTGCTGGTGAATGGGGTCATAGCAGTATTTATTGACTACTACCTGATAACCCGCCCTTGTCCTGGTATTTATTTATAGGGGGAAAATGTCTGGACCAAACATAATTTCTAATGTTGGATTTTCCCCCTTGTGGAGTACTGTGAAGCTGCTACCAGGGCAACTCCACTGCACTGTACAGTAGAAGCCATTTTATGGCAGTATAGTAGAAGCCATTTGAAGGCACAACAGGCTATCGTAACAGACACCCCCCCTCCCCCCGGAGGGCTGTTACAACACCCCCACAGTATTTGTTTCCAGAGAGTAAGTCATCTGTGTACCAAGTTTGGTTGAAATTGCTCGAGGCATTCCAGCATTATGCTGGAACATACAAACACAGCCACTTCTATATCTATATAGATTTTAGGCTAATGCAGGGCATCTACCCCTGTCTGGTTCCCAGTGAGCCTCATTTGCAAATGCCACAATTCTGATCTTGTCTCCCTAAAAAGTTGGACACAGTAACATTGTGCTGGAGTTGCACAATAATGCTTCATTGCTCAGCTGGTGTTATATATTCTTTCACTATACAACCGAAGCAGTGGAATAATGGGATCAATAATGCTTCCCTACTCCGTCTCCCAAATTTGGAGGTATGCAGCAAAGAAATGAAGAGGGCAAAAAAATTCAAAGTGTTCTTGTGGCTCGGCTTCCTTTTGTGACTGATTTTTTCAACTTTAGTCAACTTAAATTACAACAGAAAGGGAGGTGTTGATTCATTGTTAGAAAAAGCTTTTCAACAATAAAAGTGGTGTAATCAGTCACTAGGGGGAAATGGTGAGTTCTTTTTCATAGTGTACAGGTAGTCCTCGACTTACAACAGTTCACTTAGTGATCTTTCAAAGTTACGACAGTGAAAAAGTTAATTATGACCATTTGGCAGATTTATAACCATTGCAGCATCTCCAAGGTTACGTGATTTTTCTGATGCTTGACAACTGATTCACATTTATGATGGTGGCAGTGTCCCTGGATCGTGTGATCCCCCTTTTCCGACCTTTTGGCAAGCAAAGTCAATGGGGAAGCAGATTCACTTAACAACCGGGTCACTAATTTAACAACTGAAACAATTCACTTAACAAATGTGGCAAGAAAAGTCTTAAAATGGGGCAAAACTTAACTTTAAAAATTTCTCACTTTGCAGCATAAATTCTGGACTGAATTGTGGTTGTAAGTTGAGGACTATCTTTAATTTTATTATTCTGTAGTAGTGTAAAATATTGGTGGAGAATTAAAATGCCATTCGTTTTTTATTACTCATATCCAATCTGTCAAGCACAATGATTTTACAGCTTTCATGTGGCAATATATGAATGTCTATATGGATTGTAGACTTTGTTGCTGGCCTGAATGGGGTGGGGTGGGGTGGGAGGGTAATCAATGGTGACAAACTGGTAGGCATAACTGGGGTTATCAAAGCCTTACCTCTTTGAATGGTGTGCATGCAACTCACATTAAAAAGGAGCAGGGCTTTGATCACTTGATTCTACCAATCACTTTGACACTGTCGATATTCTCTACTGACGCCCCTGGCTCTGATGTCCGTAATCAGGGAATGGGCTATTGAATAATAAATTAACATTGTTATTAGCAATCAGGTCTCACCAAAGCTAAAAAGGAGTTGAATGCTAAAGCACGCTATTTGATGCTAATACTAAAGAGTGAGCAATGCTGTGCAGCTGGACATGAGAATTCTGTTCACATGCATTGTGGTTTAGTGTTTCTGCAGAATGCAAAATCTCAGATCCAGAGAACCTGACTTGCTTCTCAGAGTGTTGTCTATGGAGATTCTCAAGTCATCCAGGTCATGGTTATCCCAAAGGTGCTTTTTTCAAGAGGCAACTGGACTTTCTGGTTTTTCTTTGAAGACGTTTTGCTTCTCATCCAAGAAACTTCCTCAGTTCTTCTTCCCACCATCCAGTCAGAGCTGAAAAAGCTTCTTGGATGAGAAGTGAAACGTCATTAAAGAAAAAACAAAGACCAGTTGCCTCTTGAAAAAAAGCACCTTTGCGATTCGCAGATTGTTGTGTTTGTATGTTGCAATAATGCTGCCAGACAGCGTTATCGGCTTTGCCAGTTCTGTGTTTAAGTCTGTGTTCTTCTACAGGCAATCAGTGATGCCTGAGCTGAGAATATCAATTATTTGGGTGATGGAGAGCAGTGGTGGGGTGCAAAACTTACTGAATCAGGATTGACGTCTCCCCTTTGTTTTTATCCTTTTCAGCATGATGAAGAGTGAAAAGTTGTGCAAGGCTTTTAATTCTGCAACTTACCGTATTTTTGGAGTATAAGACGCACTGGAGTATAAGATGCACCTTAGTTTTTGGGGAGGAAAATAGGGGGAAAAAATCCTGCCTACCAGGTATTCATCTGGCTAGCATCCTTAGTCTGGTCAGCTTCAGCACATAAGTTTGCTGGTTTTGAGCACGCACCTGGTTGGGGATAAAAAACAGCTTGTAAAGCACAGCTGATTGTTGGAGAGAGAAGCAATGAGAAAAGCAGGGGAAGCCCGGAAGATCACTTCACTCACTAGCGCCTCATTAGGGCTGAAAAACAGATTCTAAAGCACAGCTGATCATCAGAGGAAGCAGCAATGAGAAAAACAAACAAAGCACAGAAGATCGCTTTGCTCATTAGCGCCTCATTAGGGCTGAAAAATAGCTTCGTAAAAAGCTACATTCGGAGTATAAGACATACCCCAATTTTTCAGCCTCTTTTAGTAGGTAAAAAGTGTGTCTTATACTCTGAAAAATATGCTATGTGTACTATCCCATATTAGTAGGTGATTGTGCAGGACAGAAAACTTGGTTAGTTATGGCTTGAGAGATGTGGTTTGTAAATTTCATGGCCTAATGGCATAATGACTTTTTGTGGTAACTGACATTCTACACCTCTTTTATAAGTTAGCCTCCCATGTTAATTTTGTATGGCATGCCTTTTAAGAGGTGAATTTCATTATTATTTTTTAAATTCCACAATACTTTTTTTATAAACTGCTTCAGGAATGTGTGCTATGAGAAGCAGCATATAAATACTTTTGTCAAAAAAAAATCAGTAACAAGCTTCTTTCCTGTCATATCTGCAACCTCAGGAAAATTTACCTTTGAATGTAAATTGTTAAAATTGACGTGTTTCAGATTGTTTCTCAACAGTTGTGCATGCCGTTTTTGTGAACTTGGGAAGTCCTTGGCAAGTTCCAATCATGATTAGAAAGGGAGGCTTGTAAACTTAATGTTCTTTAAAGGGCATTACTGCGAGAAAGTATGTTGAGAAAGAGTTACCCTGTGGTAAGATAGGTAGCCAATAAATAGAATACATAAATAAGATGGTTGATGCCGTCATTTCCCGGGGCTCAATCCTACCGGAAACTACTGTCCTGTAGTCTGCTTGGAAGGAGTAGCTGGAGTACTTATACAGGCGTTCTCCTTTCCTTTCCTTTTCTGGAGAAGTTCTGTCTAATCTATCATAGAGAAGGACTACAGGTAACCCTTGACTTACGGCCACAATGGAGCCCAAAACGTCTGTTCCTAAACAAGACAGTTGTTAAATGACTTTGATTACCTTTTTTGCCACAGTTGTTAAATAAACCACTGTAATTGTTAAATAAATCTGGCTTCCCACATTGACTTTGTCAGAAGCCAGCTAGGAAGGTTACAAATGCTGATCACATGACCCCGGGACAATGCAGCTGCCATAAATGCATTGCTAAGCACCCATATTTTGATCAAGTGCCCATGGGGATGCTGCAACAGTTGTAAATGTGAAAACCAGTCATAAGTCACTTTGTTCACTGCTGTTGTAACTTCGAATGGTCACTAAATGAATACTTTTAAATTGAACACTATGTGCATGCCAGCAATACCAGAAGCCTGTCAGTGGCCACTTTCCAGCTCACCAATAGGGTACTGCAGAAAATGTTAATCGGTGAATGTCTCATTCTGAGCTGTTCAGTTCTCAGAGCAAGAAAAACACAATCCCTTCCCCCCCCGCTTCATTTAGAAAGAAAATTGAGTTAATTAGCTGCTTTGATATGTTGAAAATGTACTACGTGCATTTGTCTGTAAATGTCTATGTTTATTTGCTATAAATGAGAGGCCATCACGTTCCCATTCCTTTGTAGCACTTAAAAGCTTCCTGGAAGTTGTGATGATGAAAGAGAGAATGCTGGTAATTGTACAATCAAATGATTTCCCCAGTGACACTAATAGGGGTTGCATTTTTTTTATAGTGGAGATAAGTCTAAATCAGGGATGTGCAACAATTTGACTTGCCTGGGCCACACTGAATGAAGAGGAATTGTCTTGGGCCACATATAAAATATGTAGTTGATGTATAGAAATCACCTATTCATGTTAAAGGTTTACATTCTTGTGGGCCCGCATTACTGGCTGTCCATGGCAACGTGTGGCGGGCCATGGGCTGGACATGCTTGGTCTAAATAATTCCAACAGGCAAGGTGCCAAATATTGCTAGGGCGAGGGAGAGACTGATATCCCCTCCATACAGAAGGAATTGTTCATACACATATCCCAGACATGAGGCAGTTCCCCCCTCCCCTTTTTTTAAAAGCAACTTGGGACAGTGCAGTCAACTGGTCCCTGGCAGAGACAAAGAGGGAATAAAAAGGCCCCATACGAAATTCACTCTAACTTTACATAGGCTAATGGCATATTGAGGAACAGTTGTAAGGATCATCCAAGAGTCAAGCACCCCAAATCCATCCTGGCTGCATTTTAATATGGAACCAGCAGAATGGTCTACACTTGCCTGGTTCTTTCCAAAGTAAAATTTTTAAAAGTTAATAGGAAGGGAGACTTGTGAAGCCATCAAGAAACCTTTACAGAGCCTTCTGCAGGATGCTGCACCTGTGTTGACAGTGTGGAAATGGGAGGGGGGAAGAGTTGCCAATGGGAACGACAAAGAGCTCACAAATTCTGCAGAGCCTCAACGTTACAAATGGAAAAGGTGTGTCAGTAAGAGAGAAATGATTTCAGCTGTACCATAGTTGAGCCAAAATTAATTAGCTTGGTCAGTGATAGTGGCATGGAAACACAGCTCTGGAACAGAGGATTTGAAGAACAAGAAGTGGCATGGAAGCAGCTTTTGTTTTGATCTGGTCAATTCCATTCCCTCCTTAGCAAAACACTTTATAGACAGTATCAATTGACTTTAGGGAGCCATAGTCAAGGTGAAGTTGACTCAGGCAGGTGTGGTAGATACTAACAAAGTGTTTTTTAGAGTCTAACTAGCTGATAACCCGGCATAGCCCGGGTATGCCTTTTCAGTAGTAGCTCCGACCCTTTGGAACGATCTCCCCGTGGAGATTCGTACCCTCACCACCCTCCAGACCTTCCGCACAGCCCTCAAGATCTGGCTATCCCGTCAGGCCTGGGGTTAAAGATTATAATCCGTCCCCGCCCGAATGAT